>NC_073338.2:16795000-17113333 GCF_027580225.2 Misgurnus anguillicaudatus
GCTGAAGCCAAAGCAGCACAACCTTCCTCTCCAATACTGCAGAGAGAGAAAAAAACTGTCTGTCCTTCATTATCTTATTAAGTTTATACTGAATCTTGAAGGGCTCCTCATTTACATCAGGAATTTAAGTTCATGTACTTGTTCATAATGTGCTATAAACATCACCTGCATCTTTAACCCAAAAAATGGGTTGAAAACAGGCAACAGCCTTGTACCTTACAGTGTGTATGTTTTGGCTACTTTCTACTAATAAAGCACATAGCACACACAGATAGCATGAAACCATTGAAACAATGTTAAAAATCATTGATTTGTCAATGTTAATACCATTGAATCAATATCACATTTGCACCTTCCATTACAGTTTTTGCCTATTGCTTACACACTAAATCCGAATGCTTAGACCAAAGCCTCAATACCTAAACTTCTTGTAGCATATGCTTAAACACAGTGTAACCATAGCCTAAACACATTGTCAACTTTGCACTTTGTTTGCAATTCTGTAGCACACTTATTGCGAAACACTACACACGTTTTCTTACATTAGACACATTTTTCAAAAACGAAATCACCTATTATCATTGGGAAAACACTCTGTTCAAAATGCAAAAGTCATCTGGCAATTATAGACACTTACATACACACCTGAATACACTTGTACAGAAAACAGAACACCAATCGGTCTGAGTCTTAGCACTACAAATAGGCCTCAGGTAAGACATTCTGAGAACTTTGCAAACATGGAGGCAATGCGAGTAAGAGTAAGAGGAGGACAAAGAGAGAGAGGAGTTGGACGTGGACATGGAAGAGGACAAAGACGAGGACCAGTGCGGAGACGTGTATCGGATGACATCAGGGCTACTCTGGTCCAAGATTGGTTCACCAACCATAACAATTTCACAATTTTATACCTGCCGCCTTACAGCCCCTTTCTAAATGCAATCGAGGAATTATTTTCAGCATGGCGGTGGAAAGTCTATGATCGGCAACCACATGCATACCCACAATTTTCACATGTGGTGACATTGAGGTGGGATCCATCCAAGGGTGGATCAGGCACACAAGACGATATTTTCCCCGATGCCTAGCCCGCGAGGACATCGCCTGTGATGTCGACGAGGTCTTGTGGCCAGATCCGAACAGAAGCAGGGATCCATAAGACCCCCCAGGCCCCCACCACACACATACATGTGCACACAAACACAAAACAAGTGTGTTTTTCCCCACAATAGCAGTTTATCCAGTATTTGTTTTGTTTTTTACTTTTGTTTTGTGGCTAAATGTGATGACTTGTGGTTCTATTTTTCTTTATTCCTTTAAGAATGTTTTTTTTTTGGGTAAAAACTCTTGTTTAATTACTAAATAAATGTAAACAAATAAATATATCTTTAAAGAAATCTACTTTTGAGTTTTACTAAAGACTGAGTCTAAGAATATTACGATAAAAATAAAACCACAAAGACTGCAGTGTTATATATAAAGCGGATCAGTGTGTTGCTGGTGATATGAAAGAGTAATTCAAACGGTGCTTGTGTGTATGGTTTTGTTACAAGAATTTCATTTTTAGAAAGGAGTGCTAAGTTTTGATTGCAGTGTTTCATTTTGGCATGGATGTGAGTTGTTAATCTCCAAGTGCTATGTCTGTGTGGCTTGTGTGTAGAGTTTTGACATAATGAGCCAAATTTTGCAAAAAGTGTGTAAACAATAGGCAAAAACTGTAATATTGAAAAAATATTGAAATTTCAACAAATCACCATTATCGTGATCAGTAGCTACGTTTACATGGACACATTTTGCCTCCATCGGATTAAAATCCTTCCGATTAATAAATCCTATCATAGCGTTTACATGAACACTTAATAATGTGATCGGATTGATGTGCGTGTTTATATGACACAAGATTTACATCAGATTTGATCATTTGACATGCGCACATTGCACAAATATAGTTTCACGCTGTTTCAAGATTTGCTTTGTGCCTCATTGATTGTAAAGCAGCAGCAAAAATCCAATCATGTCTACCCAAAAAGAGTATTTTACTTCACGCGGTGCTGCAGAGACCGTTCGCGAGAGCGAGTCCAAACACACGCGTTTGTGGATCAGAGAATAAATCATGGACTGACCGGACAACACTGTCTTGTATCACTTTATGGGGAATTGGAAGATAGGAACAAGATTAACAAGACAATCACTTCTTGTTTTTTAATTGATTGATTGATTCTTTATTTGTCATTCTCATGTTGTACATAAAAACGAAATTGTGTATCACACATCCACCGTTCAATAATAATTCAGTGCATTAATAACTAATAAAAGAGCACACTTTAAATATAAATATCCTAAAATACACTAAAAGAAGGCTAAATAAATATTTTTTAAATCTATTTTCAGTTCAAATCACTTCCTTCAACAAAACAAACTCGAGTTATTTGCGTCACATGTCATTACGGCAATTCTACTTCATTGCACGTGTGCATATGCTCCACACTCCCGTCCTGTAGGTGGCGGGAATGCACCTTTCAGTGGGTTTGCCAACCGCCATTAAAAAAAGAAAAGATGGCACATGCGCAGAGCATCCCAGTTTCAGTTATCCATCCGATCAAGTGTATACATGTCATTTTGAGCGGATTACAAACGGTATAAACCACCCCTAACAAGCGGATTAGATTTTTAATCAGATTGGCACTTTTTAGTCCGATTGAGGTGTTTACATGGAGCATTTTTATTCAGATTGATCATTTAAACAGATTACAAATGTCCATGTAAACGCAGCTAGTGTTTGCTTAACCCTTGTGCCTTGTTCCAATTCACTACCCTTACGTGTTGTTAGCGGCCAAAAATGGCCACTAAATTAAATGGCTGTAAAAATGTATAAGATTAATTTTTTTCCATTTTTTTTTGCATAAATCTTTTAATCAACCTCAGTACTGATCAAAACTACCGAATGTTTCCAAAAATTTCATGATTTTAACTCTTTAATTGCCAAGCTCATAAGTGATGCCACTGATTTGAGGGGAAAAAAACACAAAATGACCAAATTTCAATATAAAAAGTGATTGTGGACTGGATTTTTTTTCACCTTTTTCAAAGTCTTGGGCATGCCTAAGATTAGTAAAAACATTGGCTTCGATGCATTTTAAGTTTTTGTGCAGCATCAGATTTTATTTTTTTCTCCCTCATTTACGGGTTGTGTCCTTTTTATCCCCATCGACTTCCATTATAACACATTTTTTTGATTGCAGAGCCATGACACCTTATTATCATGCATTCTTGATTCTTTGTGGCTTTTCCTTTTGCAAAGAGGTAAAATTTGTGTGTGCGCGTGTGTGTGTGTGTGTGTGCACGCGCGTGTGTGTAGTGTTAGTATTGAGGAGAGAGCACCTCCCTCACGCACCAGTTAGTGCTGCACTGGTGAGAGAGATTTAGTCTCCTGCAGCTGTCTCTCCAGACACAAATCCACAGACACCAGGGGCCTCATTTATAAAGCGTTTTTACGCACAGATTTGATCTTAGACCGTGCGTACGCTCAAATCCACTCAAACGCTCAGATTTATAAAACTTGTCTTTGACGTGGATAAGTACTTACCTCCACGTCAGGTTCCGACTTGACGTACGCACGTTTCCTTGTGGCAATATTGCAGTACTGCAGGTAGGCATATTCGAAACTTTTTGTTTTGTACCTTTTGTGGTCAACATACAGAAACATTTTTTCATTTGTTTTGGAGTTTGGAATTTGGTTAGATTTGTGCTCTTTTGTTAGAATTCATATATTTTGCTTAAGACTTTGTTTGGAAAATATTTAATTCGTTTTTTCTCTTATGATATCTTATTACATAAAAAATATTATTTGATTAATGTGTTACTTTTGTTTGCAACGTTTATTATAAATAAATGTAAATATGGTGATTATAAACCATTATTCCGTATTTCTTTATTAGAAGTTAAGCAATAGACTAGCTAAAATCTATTAATAATCTGATAAACTACAAAGCTGCTAAATGTATTAATGTATGTCAGCATTTCCATGTTTTTATTTAATTATTTTTCTCTTTCATCCCCTGGCTAATGTAAAAAAGTGTTGAATATGTTTGATAAAAAATAAATAAATATTCGAAACTTTTACAGCGTCAACATCATCTGTAGAGCTTAGATCGGGCACAAAAAAACATAACCGAAGCTCCTGCACGTTGTGTCCGAGCCTGGCCCGACCGACACATTACCGACAATGTTTTAATAGTGCGCCGTGACGTTCTCAACTACAATTCAGAGTTGTTTGAATTACAGAAATCTGTTTAGAATAATCTTAATGAACTAATGCAACAAGGACGAAGCATGTAAACTGCGCTGTTTGTTTATTCAGAATAGAAACCTAAAAACATGCAACCATGATGCACATAGAAAATGCGGAAAGGCATTCTACTCCAAAATAATTTAACCACGTTTTAGAATATATTTTAAAACAAAATATGTTGGCCTATTTTGATATTTTAAAATGTATGCCTATTCTAATGCAAAAAGATGGCGCCCACGCTCATGAAACGATTTTCTAGTTCGTCATCTTTTCAAAAAATATTTAAAAATATAGCAAAATTGTTTCGCGGTGTTTAACGCACATGTAAATGTTACAGAACATGTGCTTTATTGAATGAAAGTAAAACCGATCGAATTTAATGATTAAAACGACGTGAAATGAACTTAATTGTGAAGCCTCGATATATCCTACAATAAGGGACATGCGACATTTAAGAGTGATGGGTATTTTAAAAAATTTATATAAATTATTCCCATGCATCGATTTGAATGTTAAACATCTGTAAATCCAAATGAACCCATATGGAATATATTCCGACAGTTTAAGATACGATCTTTGAATTTTAAAGCCGAAAATATCTTATTTTAACACCGCTGCGCAGGAGGCACGGCAAACTGAAACCAAACTTCAAAGACACAAATACCACGCCCAGCCCACGTGCAAAATATCCAATTGAAACTCGTGAACGGAAAGATCCACTAAAAATCGCCTTAACTTGAGTGATGTCAATAAAGTTTCCATGTTATAATTTAGAAATATTAAAAACTTAAGCAAACGACAACAAATATGTTTTCTTACCACTCGCCATTGTAGCAGTCAGAGAATTTGGCCTTTGAAAATGTAATATTTATATGCTAATGAATTAAATTAGGGGCGTTTAGAAGGCGGAGTTCTAAGAGCATTCAGCTGCGCACAACTTTAAGATCATTTGTGATTTATAAACCGCACATCTGGAAAAGAGGCGTACGCACGGTTTTTTGTGCGTAAGCTCCTTTTCTCTGAATCACACTTACGATCATTTCAGAAATGGTCTTAGATGAAATGTAGGATAGTTCCTACGTCGCACTTTTATAAATGAGGCCCCAGCAGGCATCAGCAGCTCAAGAGCAGAGGTGGACAATCCATGTGCCATGAGTAAAAGTCCTCTCCAGTATTTTGTTCCAATCACCTGGATTAGCTAAAATTAGCACAGTTTTTCAGCAGGAGGTGACCTCCTGGCTCGTTGGTGTTTTAAGCCCTCAACGAGGCCTTCAAGGAAGTGCTGCCTGGCACTCCCCGTGCCCTGAGCGCTCCATCCAACCTCAGCACCGGCGCCAGACATCGAGCCCTCCGCCAGCCCCCGGCAGCCCGAGCCCACCGCCGGCCAGGCGAGCAGCGCAGACACGGCAAGATAGGAATGTGACATGTTTTAATGTGTCCGTGACATGACTTTCTTTTTTTGTGCCAGTTTCACGTATTGGTTAGGCATTTGTTTATCCTTTTTCCAAACCATTGTCGCTTAGGATTGGGGTTAGATTTGTGGTTTTCCTCTGATTTTTTTCGGCTGTTTTCGCCTGAGGATAGAGTTGGGTTTGGCAAAAATGCTGATGTCATTTTAAGCATTGGTTTATGTTTATTTCATACCTGCAAACTAGTCGCTTTTCTGCGAAAATCATCGTTTTGAATTGAAAAAGGTCATCCACGTGAATCATGTAGATCCGAAGAGTTTTTGTTTTGTTTTTTTGGGGGGGTCTCAACTTCCTATAAAATGTGATAAAGATCAACCCAGTAACTTTATTTGAGTAAGCCATTTTCTGCAAGTATGTGAAAAATTAGGTTGTTCAGATTTTGCCTTTGTGAGGTAGGTAGCAAGGCCAATTGCAATTATACCGCCCCTTAATCTGGACTATCCAACCACAGCACTGCCATTTAGTTCAGAGAGAAAGAGGGAGAAAAGAAGGACTTGACGGCACAATTGAGTTTCAATTACAACAAACCACCATCATTGTGATCAGTGTTTGCATTTCATCAGCTCATTTGCATTTTAAATGACACACCCAAAAACGGCAGACTTTTGCTCAGACCTACAAATTTGCAATTTTAACATGCTGTAATTAATTAGCTGTGGAGTATCTGTGAGCTAAAACTTCACATACAGATTCTGGGGACACCAAAGATTTATTTGACATCTTAAAAATATCTCATAATATGACCCCTTTAAAGGAAAACTGCCCTACAAATGCAAAAGGCAGTAACTTCGTTTTTGGTCAAAAATTACTTATTGATATTTTTGAGACATCCTTTATTATTTGCATTAGTATCTTGAGTCAATTTTATGTTTTTTTTCGAGTAAATAAAAATAAACAAGAAATTAACTGACAACTGAAACTCACTATAAGTCTTAACTTTAAAGTCATTTTTCTCAGTTTCACACTCTAGCGAGTTAAAGTCTTTTGCCTTTGTAGGGCAGAAAACACCACAGTTTTTTATATTTTACTATATTCTTACCTCCACTTACCCCTACTATATTCTGCCTAGCCCCATTCATTCCTATGACTCCAAACAAAAGTTTTATTTTTTGCCACCATACTTACTCGTGTAACTACTCATGTAACAGTCTTTAAATACGGAAAACATGGAAGTGTTTTGTGGCTTCTAAATTCATCCCTGTTTGGATCCTTAGGAATGAATGGGGCTAGGCTAAATGCTAACACTTTCACGAGGCGCTGTACAAAGATTAAAAGTGCACGCATTGAAAAAAGATAATTTACCATTCACCAGTTGTAAGGTTGTTTTAATAAAGGTTGTTTTACCTGAAGACAATTTTGTCTACCCTTAACCCCCTGGGGTCCAAAAACGCGGGGCCGCGTTTTGACGCATTTTTTCCTGTTTCCTGTGACATCCACTTAAAATACTCCGTCATTCATAATCATACACATACATGTAATACATCATTCGAAACTGTGAAGTCTCTACTTTAATGTGAGTGCCTTCATAATAACAACAAAACTGTGTGCTTTTGGCAAATAAAGAAAATAAACAGGGAGTGCATTTCGACCATTTTCCTCAAACACGTTTCAAACATGAACTGATAACTCCGCCAATACTTGTCACACGAACATGATACATATGTCTAAAGAAAGCCTGAAATGTCTACTTTTACATGATGTAATTAAAATCTGAAGAACTCATTGTCTGTTTGTGTAATCGACATGTAAGTAAAGAGAGGTACAGTTTTTCTGGCTCGACCTCATTAGCGCTAATGTGATCCCACCTTCCCTTGTGCGCGCCATTCATATGGAAATTACCTGATGCGGGCTATGCAAACAAGATCAACGCCCACAAACAATGCTTTAAGAAGCAGCGAGTTTTGACAGTTTCATCCACTTATCAACGCGCTGGGAAGATGACACGCTTTACAGGTGAGGAAGCTCTATGCTCCTGGACAGCGAGGAAGAGTTCACCGTTTCTTCAGACGAAGAGCAGGACTCCGACGATGAACGTTTGTATTTTGAAGAGCGACTTGATCCAGCTGAGGATATAATTTCTGAAGAGTAAGTTTTACCTACATTTGTTGAAATGTTGTGTAACTTTTATATACTGTATACTGACTATTTGCAAGCAGATATTCATAATGACTTTATAAAAAACGTCTCGTAATTGGCAATTTGTATTAACATTAAAATGATAGTTCTTACATTAAACCGTATGCTGATTAGTGTATTGTGATTGTGAATATGTTATAAAGCAATATCACTACTATAACTATAGTGTCCATGCCGACTTATCAATAAGGCTTCTTTATTTGCTCAGGTGTAACATTGTGCTGTAAATGAGCCCGAAGATATGTCATGCGTTAAACAGTATGATTGTATGGTGTAAATATTCAATATGTCATAAAACAATATCACTATTTAGAATATATTTTGACTAGTGTGTTTATGCCTCAACAAGTCTTGTTTACGCGACTATCTGTTCGGGCGTAAATGTATCGATGCAGTATATATGTGCTGTAAATGTGTTCGGAGATATGTAATATGTTAATGTTTAGCCATAAATATGTCCGGTAATGGCCCGTTAACAAAGATATACCGCATCTATGTACCCAATTATCTTATCTCAACTATGCTTTACCACCTTAGTATTGCTTTATAAGTTTGGTACTGTGGATAATACATTATATTAATTATTAAAAACTTGTAGGAATGTGGCAGCATCACTCTCCTCTTCAGCGGGCATTTGCAGAAATGCGACGGACATTCATAAAGGGTAAGTCACATTTGCGGGCTTTTCTGTTTTATTAGTAGACTTTTACTGATGTTTTGTGTAGTAATTTGGAAAATACAAGATGTATATATATATAAACATATCTGTATTTTCCGAAAATACATGATACAAATAATGTTTTTAATTTTTTTTTAGTAACGTGGCTTCATCATCATTTACTCGCACGGGGGCATGCAGAAACGAACCCGAAATAAATAAAGTGATACAATTTATATATATATTTTTTAAGGTAAAATGTAAGGCAAAATTTGTTTAATTATTCCTCATAACATTTTAATGCCACGATCTACAAAACATCACACAAAAAACATTTTGAGAACTAAACCTAAAAAATAACAAAGGTGATCCTGCCTTGGAAACCCCGGCTACAATTTAGTATTTTTATTTAATTCGGAGATTAAGCGCGTCAAAGCCATGACCAAAAAAAGACAAATGACAAATAATTTGTGATTGTTACTGTAAATGATAAAAACTATAAGCTATAATGTATACAATTCATTAAACGTTAATTTATAACAAGAAAAACACTGAAATTAATGATTTTATAGACACTCCGCGTTATTGTTTAGCACAGAAATACCTGCTTGCTTGCTTTGACTTTGATCATCTCTGTATTCACTTTAGATACAGAAAGACCTGATGATATTATTTATTTCAGGAATCTCTTTGCTATCATTTGAAAGTGAACACCGACCATAATAGATAACCACTCGGTTTTAAATACATTTTAAAACTTATGCCCGCCGAAAAACATCCGTTTTGTAATGTTTAGTTTGATGATATTCTAAATATGAGACGCAGAGCACCTATAGCACGTTCGGCTAAATTGCATGCGCAAACATGGCCAGAACCCAGCTAGAAATAAAAAGTTCTAAGAACGTTCCCTGAAAGTTCCCGAATGTTCCCAAAAACATTCTGCCAACGTTAAAAGCGGCTAGTTTTTTTTAAGTTTTAGGAACGTTTCTGTTGTCTGAACGTTAGAGTAATGTTACATTTTACCATTTTTAAACGTTATGACAATGTCATGTTTTAATGTTCACACAATGTTTAAAACAACAGCTGTTTATTATATTGACTTGTTTGGTTGTTCTGTAGATTATGGAGAAACATTGCATTTTATTATTTTATAAAACATTATTTCTGAATGTTCAGTAGATATGTTGCTGTGGAGGACACAATTCACTTGCTGGGTTTGGATGTTGATGTTTAATTTTAAGTCACCCTTATTGTGATTCGTGTTTGTTTTAGTTGGTCTCTTGACACTTGACTTTTTGCCTCCTAGTTTTTTCCTGGTTGTGTTAACTTTGTGTTAATGCACCACATTTGGTATGAAAAGTTATTAGTGTATTTCTGTGGTTGTTGGTACATAATGGTGAGGATCATCGCCTAGTTCATTTACTAATCAAAAGTTTATTTTCTGCCAATATTGTATATTAGATCCAACTCTTTCACAGCGGTTTGTCATTGGGGAGTTTTGGAAACTGGACAAGAAATATCTGCGGTATGGTTGGGATGCCCAAGCATCGGGAGTCGGACTGTGAATCTCAACCATGGTGACAATTAAAATTGTTAAAAAAAATCCTTATTTATCCATGCTGCAGTGCATGCTGGGAGTCCTGAATGAGGTTTGTAATTTGTTAATACCCAGCATGCATTGCAGCATGAAGTTTTTCATTTGATTGTCACCGTGGTTGAGATTCATACTCTGATTCTTATTCTTGATGTTTGTGCATCCCAATTATACAGCAGATATTTTTGTCCAAAGCTTCTAAAACTCCTTAATGACAAAATGCTGTGAAGGTGCTGGATCTCGTTTACATTTTTGACAGAAAATGAACTTTTGATTGGTGGATGAATTGGGTGATGATCTTTACCATTGTGTACCAACAACCACAGAATAACACTATTAACTTGGCATGTTCATAACAAATGTGGTGCATCAACACAAAGCCAACACAACCAGGAAAAAACCAGCAAGCAAATAGTCAAGCGTCAAGAGACCAACTAAAACAAACACTAATCACAATAAGGGTGACTTAAAATGAAACAAACATCAACTTCTAAACCTAGTAAGTGAATTAAGTTTTCTACAGCAATATATTTACTGCATACAGAAATAATGTTTTATAAAATAATAAAATGCAATGTTTCTCTATCATTTACATAACAATTAAACAAGTCAATATAATAAACAGCTGTTGTTTTAACCTCTTCAACCCGGAGGACCCGGTACCGGGTCAAAAATTACGTAATTTAAAATATTCCTTTAATTTTTAAAGGTCTGTCATGGACCCACAACCCCATATGTGGTATCTTTAGAAAGCTTAGAATGTCTAGTTTCTGGGGATATGCATCACTTTGACATATATTTTACTGTAAGAAAGTTATTTACACTTAATTTACACTACCATCCCCCCCCTCGAATTTGGATATTATTTCATATTCATATTTTTCATATCGCTCAAATATCACAAACACATGCAAGTCTTATATCAAATGAAAGCTCTCATTCTCAGGAAAAATGCTGCATCGTTATTTTTATTCTTTCATCATCACCCATCCAACAATCGTCGAGTGAATAATACCATAATAAATAATATTTGATAAACTTACAAGGGAAACTTGAGCGTCTGCTGGCTCAGGTAGCGCTGATATCCAAAAATGCTAAGCGGGGTAAAGTTAGTTTTGTTTTGGATATTCGTGACACATTCGGTACTGAACGGCAATGAGCCCAAAATAAAGCATATTTATAAAAAGAGCAAAGCTGATAATGTTTCACAACCTTCATTAACAATGGTTTCTGTCGATATAATAACCACTGACCCGCAGAAGCCGTCGCAATCTCAATTGTGCTGGAAAGCGCTCTCTTGGCGGAGCCGCAAGTAAGGGACCGTGGGGAAAGTGCAGGTTTTCTTGTTTGATGAGCGGTGTTTTTGTAATAGCTTTTTTGTAAAATGTCCTATGAACAACAAACCAGTGTCATTCAGTACTGGAGGACAGGGGACATCTTTCACAACTTCTATTTTAACCCCTACTGGTGAAAAATGGAATTGCATGTCTAACGTTACACTCTTTTTGTAATAACTTTGTCCATCGGTGAGACAGAGACATCAAATAAGTGTCATTCAGTACTGGAGGACAGGGGACATCTTTCACAACTTCTATTTTAACCCCTACTGGTGAAAAATGGAATTGCATGTCTAACGTTAACACTCTTTTTGTAATAACTTTGTCCATCGGTGAGACAGAGACATCAAATAAGTGTCATTCAGTACTGGAGGACAGGGGACATCTTTCACAACTTCTATTTTAACCCCTACTGGTGAAAAATGGAATTGCATGTCTAACATTAACACTCTTTTTGTAATAACTTTGTCCATCGGTGAGACAGAGACATCAAACAAGTGTCATTCAGCACAGAGGGCCAGGGGACAGCTTTCACAATATCTCTTTTTAACCCCTACTGGTGAAAATAGGAACTGCATGTCTTACAATAACACTCTTTTTGTAATAGCGTTGTCCGTCGGCGAGACAGACACATCAAACAAGTGTCATTCAGTACAGGGGGACAGGGGACAGCTTTCACAACTTTTATTTTAATCCCTACTGGTGAAAAATGGAATTGCATGTCTAACATTAACACTCTTTTTGTAATAACTTTGTCCATCGGTGAGACAGAGACATCAAACAAGTGTCATTCAGTACTGGAGGACAGGGGACATCTTTCACAACTTCTATTTTAACCCCTACTGGTGAAAAATGGAATTGCATGTCTAACATTAACACTGTTTTTGTAATAACTTTGTCCATTGGCGAGACAGAGACATCAAACAAGTGTCATTTAGCACAATTGGCGAGACAGAGACATCAAACAAGTGTCATTTAGCACAGAGGGACAGGGGACAGCTTTCACAATATCTCTTTTTAACCCCTTCTGGTGAAAAATGGAATTGCATGTCTAACATTAACACTCTTTTTGTAATAGCATTGTCCATCTGCGAGACAGAGACATCAAACAAGTGTCGTTCAGTACAGGGGGACAGGGGACAGCTTTCACAACTTCTATTTTAAACCCTACTGGTGAAAAATGGAATTGCATGTCTAACATTAACACTCTTTTTGTAATAACTTTGTCCATCGGTGAGACAGAGACATCAAACAAGTGTCATTCAGTACTGGAGGACAGGGGACACCTTTCACAACTTCTATTTTAACCCCTACTGGTGAAAAATGGAATTGCATGTCTAACGTTAACACTCTTTTTGTAATAACTTTGTCCATCGGTGAGACAGAGACATCAAACAAGTGTCATTCAGCACAGAGGGACAGGGGACAGCTTTCACAATATCTCTTTTTAACCCCTACTGGTGAAAATAGGAACTGCATGTCTTACAATAACACTCTTTTTGTAATAGCGTTGTCCATCGGCGAGACAGACACATCAAACAAGTGTCGTTCAGTACAGGGGGACAGGGGACATCTTTCACAACTTCTATTTTAACCCCTACTGGTGAAAAATGGAATTGCATGTCTAACATTAACACTCTTTTTGTAATAGCGTTGTCCATCGGCGAGACAGAGACATCAAATAAGTGTCATTCAGCACAGAGGGACAGCTTTCACAATATCTCTTTTTAACCCCTGATGTCTCTGTCTCGCCGATGGACAAAGTTATCACAAAAAGAGTGTTAATGTTAGACATGCAGTTCCATTTTTCACCAGTAGGGGTTAAAATATAAGTTGTGAAAGATGTCCCCTGTCCCTCTGTACTGAATGACACTTGTTTGATGTGTCTGTCTCCCCGATGGACAAAGTTATTACAAAAAGAGTGTTAATGTTAGACATGCAATTCCATTTTTTCACCAGTAGGGGTTAAAAAGAGATATTGTGAAAGCTGTCCCCTGTCCCTCTGTGCTGAATGACACTTGTTTGATGTCTCTGTCTCGCCGATGGACAAAGTTATTACAAAAAAAAACGTTTATATTAGACATGCAGTTCCATTTTTCACCAGTAGGGGTTAAAATAGAAGTTGTGAAAGATGTCCCCTGTCCCTCTGTACTGAACGACACTTGTTTGATGTCTCTGTTTCGCCGATGGACAACGCTATTACAAAAAGAGTGTTAATGTTAGACATGCAATTCCATTTTTCACCAGTAGGGGTTAAAATAGAAGTTGTGAAAGATGTCCCCTGTCCCTCTGTACTCAACAACACTTGTTTGATGTGTCTGTCTCGTCGATGGACAACGCTATTACAAAAAGAGTGTTAATGTTAGACATGCAATTCCATTTTTCACCAGTAGGGGTTAAAATAGAAGTTGTGAAAGATGTCCCCTGTCCCCCTGTACTGAACGACACTTGTTTGATGTGTCTGTCTCCCCGATGGACAAAGTTATTACAAAAAGATTGTTAATGTTAGACATGCAATTCCATTTTTCACCAGTAGGGGTTAAAATAGAAGTTGTGAAAGCTGTCCCCTGTCCCTCTGTACTGAATGACACTTGTTTGATGTGTCTGTCTCCCCGTTGGACAAAGTTATTACAAAAAGAGTGTTGATGTTAGACATGCAATTCCATTTTTCACCAGTAGAGGTTAAAAAGAGATATTGTGAAAGCTGTCCCCTGTCCCTCTGTGCTAAATGACACTTGTTTGATGTCTTTGTCTCGCCAATGGACAAAGTTATTACAAAAAAGGTTTATATTAAACATGCAGTTCCATTTTTCACCAGTAGGGGTTAAAATAGAAGTTGTGAAAGCTGTCCCCTGTCCCTCTGTACTGAACGACACTTGTTTGATGTCTCTGTCTCGCCGATGGACAAAGTTATTACAAAAAAAGGTTTATATTAGACATGCAGTTCCATTTTTCACCAGTAGGGGTTAAAATAGAAGTTGTGAAAGATGTCCCCTGTCCCTCTGTACTGAACGACACTTGTTTGATGTCTCTGTCTCACCGATCGACAACGCTATTACAAAAAGAGTGTTAATGTTAGATATGCAATTCCATTTTTCACCAGTAGGGGTTAAAATAGAAGTTGTGAAAGATGTCCCCTGTCCCTCTGTACTGAACAACACTTGTTTGATGTGTCTGTCTCGTCGATGGACAACGCTATTACAAAAAGAGTGTTAATGTTAGACATGCAATTCCATTTCTCACCAGTAGGGGTTAAAATAGAAGTTGTGAAAGATGTCCCCTGTCCCTCTGTACTGAACGACACTTGTTTGATGTGTCTGTCTCCCCGATGGACAACGCTATTACAAAAAGAATGTTAATGTTAGACATGCAATTCCATTTTTCACCAGTAGGGGTTAAAAAGAGATTGTGAAAGCTGTCCCCTGTCCCTCTGTGCTAAATGACACTTGTTTGATGTCTCTGTCTCGCCGATGGACAAAGTTATTACAAAAAAGGTTTATATTAGACATGCAATTCCATTTTTCACCAGTAGGGGTTAAAATAGAAGTTGTGAAAGCTGTCCCCTGTCCCTCTGTACTGAACGACACTTGTTTGATGTCTCTGTCTCGCCGATGGACAAAGTTATTACAAAAAGAGTGTTAATGTTAGACATGCAGTTCCATTTTTCACCAGTAGGGGTTAAAATAGAAGTTGTGAAAGATGTCCCCTGTCCCTCTGTACTGAACAACACTTGTTTGATGTGTCTGTCTCACCGATGGACAAAGTTATTACAAAAAGAGTGTTAATATTAGACATGCAATTCCATTTTTCACCAGTAGGGGTTAAAATAGAAGTTGTGAAAGCTGTCCCCTGTCCCCCTGTACTGAACGACACTTGTTTGATGTCTCTGTCTCGCAGATGGACAATGCTATTACAAAAAGAGTGTTAATGTTAGACATGCAATTCCATTTTTCACCAGAAGGGGTTAAAAAGAGATATTGTGAAAGCTGTCCCCTGTCCCTCTGTGCTAAATGACACTTGTTTGATGTCTCTGTCTCGCCAATGGACAAAGTTATTACAAAAAGAGTGTTAATGTTAGACATGCAATTCCATTTTTCACCAGTAGGGGTTAAAATAGAAGTTGTGAAAGATGTCCCCTGTCCCCCTGTACTGAATGACACTTGTTTGATGTCTCTGTCTCGCCGATGGACAATGCTATTACAAAAAGAGTGTTAATGTTAGACATGCAATTCCATTTTTCACCAGTAGGGATTAAAATAAAAGTTGTGAAAGATGTCCCCTGTCCCCCTGTACTGAATGACACTTGTTTGATGTGTCTGTCTCGCCGATGGACAACGCTATTACAAAAAGAGTGTTATTGTAAGACATGCAGTTCCTCTTTTCACCAGTAGGGGTTAAAAAGAGATTGTGAAAGCTGTCCCCTGGCCCTCTGTGCTGAATGACACTTGTTTGATGTCTCTGTCTCACCGATGGACAAAGTTATTACAAAAAGAGTGTTAATGTTAGACATGCAATTCCATTTTTCACCAGTATGGGTTAAAATAGAAGTTGTGAAAGATGTCCCCTGTCCTCCAGTACTGAATGACACTGGTTTGTTGTTCATAGGACATTTTACAAAAAAGCTATTACAAAAACACCGCTCATCAAACAAGAAAACCTGCACTTTCCCCACGGTCCCTTACTTGCGGCTCCGCCAAGAGAGCGCTTTCCAGCACAATTGAGATTGCGACGGCTTCTGCGGGTCAGTGGTTATTATATCGACAGAAACCATTGTTAATGAAGGTTGTGAAACATTATCAGCTTTGCTCTTTTTATAAATATGCTTTATTTTGGGCTCATTGCCGTTCAGTACCGAATGTGTCACGAATATCCAAAAATGCTACACCATTTTTTAGCGTAGGTTCTCCTCTACAAAATGAGTCCATCTGCAGCGTTTTCTTTGGTCGGGTGCATGAATAATCCCTTGCTATTTGTTGTATGTGCAAAAACAACAAATTCCTATTGTAATATTCAAAAATTCGGGAAAATACCCAAACATCCGTCGATCCAGATGAAATACAGCTCACCGGAAAGGCGAGACTCTCCGCTTTCCAATGGTAGGTCGCAAGCTGAGATCGGCCAATCAGCGGCTGAGATATTACAGTGTGAACGACAGTAGGCGTGTGCAAAACAAAGAGAGTATGTGTGGTGCGTAAAGCAGAGACGCACAAACAGCTGCGCGCACATACTCGTTGGAAACTCCTTGAAAACTCCTTGAAAACTCCTTGGAAACTTTACAATGGCTTCTAAAAAGGGAAAAGAGCCCAAAAAGAAGGTTTTTGTCGGGGTAGAAGCAGTTTTGGAGGAATTAGATCGTCCCAGTGACACGGATTCAGAGAGCGACGCGAGCTTCGATTCGGTGCGTGAGGGAGCGTTCATTAGTGATGCTCTAAGAGCTGATTCTTTGTAGCGAACGAGCAGAGCCGAATCTTCAGACGCAGGCAGGGGTGGCACCGTAAGAGCTGGCTCTTCTAAGGGAGCCGAGCCAGAAGAGCCGAATCTATGAAAAGAGCCGGACTGCTCATCACTAGTGTTCATCAAAGGGGAGGATCCTGATTTGGATAAGTAAGTCAATATAAACGTACTCAATCAAAAGATTTATCATTTGTATTGTAATTTATTATCATGGTTGCGCTTGCTAGTCGATTGTTTTTTGTTTCCATTACGCATTGCGCACTGGCTATTTTAGTTGTTTGTGTTTGCATTGCAACAACTGCAAAAACCGGTAAACCAGTGTTTAGATGTTTACTAGTTTATCATTGGCATCTTGAATTAGAAAAAACGTGTATTTTCCCACCCTTCAGTTGAATTTGAATAACTCTTGCATACAACATGATAAAGACAAAATTATTTTTTCTAGTGTCTCCTGCTACATGTGGTTAACAATCAGAACTGTCTGAAATCCAGATGACACAGGGCCTGAGTTATCCACTTGCAAATACAGTGTTTAGAACACAAAAAACAAAAAGCGCATTGTATTGAGGTGGTTCATCATATGAAAAATCATAATAAATCATAATATTAGTCACAAACAGCAGCTTTTCATGTAATTTCAAAGGGTTTTCTGTAAAATTCTATAAAGATATTGCATTTATTCTACTGTATGTTGGTATGGGAAGACTTCAAATTTGGGTAGGCGGAAATTGTATACAAAAAGGATATTTTTCCTCCCTTCGGTTGGAATAGAATAACTTTTGCACAGATTATGATAGAGACAAATTTCCTTTTTCCTCTATTAGCTGCCATTTGCATGAAACAAATAACATTGTTTGCAGGGACCTGGGACTCTCAGTGCCTGAGTTATATAATTTCAAACTTTAGTTTATGAAATAAAAATCAAAAAGCGCCTCTTTTATTTTTATGATTATTATAACACAGACAACATATACAATAATTTTTATCACTTTCAACACTGTTTTATGAAATTTCAAAGGGTTTCCTGTAAAATGATACCAAACTTTTGTATGTACACCCTTGTATGTGGGTATGGGAAGCTTTTGAATTTGGGTAGGACAAATCTAGGCGGAAATCCCCAAAATAGCCTCAGGGTAGAAGAGGTTAAACATTGTTTGAACATTAAAACATGACATTGTCATAACGTTTAAAATGGTAAAATGTAACATTACTCTAACAATCAGACAACAGAAACGTTCCTAGAACTTAAAAAAAACTAGCCGCTTTTAACGTTGGCAGAATGTTTTTGGGAACATTCGGGAACTTTCAGGGAACGTTCTTAGAACTTTTTATTTCTAGCTGGGAACGCAATAGCGCAACATCGATAGAACGAAAAACAATCCAAAATGTACAGACTTAAATTATATCAGAATTTACGTTTATAATAAATACATTTTTTAAATCAAATAAGGTCAGAAGTAACAACGTGCAGAACAAATGTGCAAAATGCCTCAAGTGCACGGAAACAAAACACAAGCCAAATAGATAAATCAGATAAACCAGAGTGATTTATAAATAAAATAAAGAAATTAATAAAAAAACGAAAGTATTGCCAGAAATGCCAGCTTCGTCTTTTAAATGTAGAAACAAAGAGGCAATGGTTTATTAACATAGGAACCTCTTTTTGGACGTGTAGCCCTGTCACAGGGATTGTTGGATTTATTAACGCATTTTAAAAATATTTATTGAAAGCTGCTACATCACATATTACTGGCAGCATTATAATAATATGCTGTATATCAATATATTGGGAGAAAGCTGTTATGTGTGAAATCAGATAATGTGTGCACCCATATACGGCCAAAATTGAATGATCCTCATTTCATAACACATCTGCAACGATTCGACTGTGAGATTGGTAGTCGAATCCGGCTTCTCCGATGCATCGAATCTTCAACTATTCGGGGTCACCCCTATTAATTATTAAAAAAAGTTCTCAATATTAGTAATACTGATGTGTTGCTTTGTACTTTGAAAATACATGATATTAATTAAGATATGTTTTCAGGAATGTGTCTGCAACACCAACTTCGTCTGGTACTCGCACGTTTTGAACAATGGGACGACAACATTTAACTCCATTCCCAAAGAGTTACAGTGTGTGATGGTTTACAAATGTATACCTTATTTTTAATATTTGGAAGTATTTTTAGATGCACACCAAACTTTCACAGCTGACATGTAGAATCCTTTTCTTTAATTAGAGCCATATTGTACTGGTCATATAGAATATTGTTACATGTATACATATTGTTACTTTATTATTTATAATTACAATGAAGCTTCTTCATTTATAATTACAATAAAGCTTCTTAAATCTATTGTATTGTTCATGTTTTTAGCATTTTTTGCAACCCTATAAGACTTTTATTTTACTAAAAAAGTATTTTGTACTTTATTTTAACCTATTTTTTTTTTTTTACTACAAGCAAAAGATTTTCTCTTTAAGTCTCCCCACAGTCACAGTTCTTTTGTCCCAACATTCCTCACTGAGCCATTAGGGGGTTGGGTCTCCTCACGTGTGAAACACATCAATATTCATGACCATTGACCCTCCCTTGCATATTGCCTTTACACAGCAAAAAGTGTCTTACAAAAGTTAAATCAATGTATTTTTTCATGTGAATGAGTGGGTTAAATGGTTTTTTACATCTTTTTGTAGCAAATTCTCTACTCTACAAGAGTAGAGCTTGTTAACAAGTGTTTAGGATGTGTTTCTTGGCCTTATTTCAGCAACTTGATGTTTTCTTTTTTTTACTAACCACGCATAAACATCATTTACTTAAAAATACAAACATGTACATACATTTATCTTACATATTATTATAGCACAGTTTGTGCTGAATACAGTGTTATGTGATATTAGCCATTAATGTGTTTTAAAGCAACTGAAAAAAGACCAAATGTGAGAGCATGTCAGAACCTCTGACTGTGTCCAAAAAGGGTCCGACCCCAGAGGGTTAATTTCTTTCTGGGGGGGGGGGGGGTGCGGGCGCGTATACAATGTGTCACCTTTTCAGCCCTTCTGAGTTTGTAGGTATGTTATTTGTCAGAATTTTTAACTCTCTTCGCCTGTAGTTGTGTTTAGAGTTGGGTTAGGACGTAATTTTCTGTAACAGAAAGTTGTTCTAACCCCAATCCCAAGGGACAATGGTAAGAAAACAGGAAAAGCAATTGAGTAACCAATACGTGAAACCGGCACGAAAAAGAAAGCCGTGCCACGGACATGTGGAAACACGTAATTTAAACGCTCGAAAAATTTCGAGCTGAATTCAAATACAGTCACATTCCTATCTTAGCATATCGGCGCTACTCACCTGACCAACGGTGAGCTCAAACTGCCAGAAGCTGGTGGAAGGCTCAATATCTAGCACCAGTGCTGTGATTGGCTGAAACGCCCGGGGCACGGGGAGCGCCCCCCAGACATAAATAAGCCTAGAGGTTGTAAATAGTGTAAACATGCACAATTTGCAAACTTTTATGATAAATAGCAATAATCATGTATAGTGACATTATAACGAACAATGTTATGAAATAATGCAATGTACACAATTATCTTTGTCATGGCATTTTGTAATGTTTACTTGTGATTTAGCTGCAGTCATGTAAAAACATTATAAGCTAGCAAACGCTGTACTTTATTATTATAATCACTCTACACTTGGAATAAACTTCTTATTATCCTATTACCATCAT
The DNA here is from genome assembly GCF_027580225.2 of Misgurnus anguillicaudatus. NCBI lineage: Eukaryota > Metazoa > Chordata > Actinopteri > Cypriniformes > Cobitidae > Misgurnus > Misgurnus anguillicaudatus. Next base: position 16,815,675 of record NC_073338.2, read on the forward strand.
CTGTAGTTTAGTAGACTATGCAGTAGCCTAATATTTGTATGAAATTGTGAAACATTACCTAGTCATTATCTTCGGAGTACTAGAGTGGGAAATTACGACAGTTGCAAGTATTCTCCAGCAACTCTAGGGGTCGCTGTTTGACAAAAACGCCGAAAATGCATAGAGCGGCTTTAAAACAGTCGTGAGAGGTCTACAGATACTCGATTTTTATACTCTCTTCTTCAGAGTACTTACATTTTACTTATGTATTGGAATATAAAGAGAGTTTAAACAAATTTGGAAAAAAGTGTTTTAGACTTTTTTAGACTTAAACCTGCCTACTCTGCCTTTAAACTATCACACACCGATATCAAAACCCAGCAACAATCTCACCAATAGTGACATAAACATTAATGACAAAGTGCTCATCAGTAGCACCCAGTAAGAATTACGGCATTAAGATTTTGTTGATTGTCAACACTGTTCAGTTCTGTTCTGCAGCGTAAACTCCACTTCACGTTATGGCCTCATTACCACCACATTATTTTTAAATAATTTGTTATACATTTTATCTTATGTATTATAATGTGTGTGTGTGTGGGGGGGGGGGGGTTTGGGGGGGTTGCAAATGTGGTTTACAGGGACATGAATAGTGTATAATGACACGTTAACTATGCTATATCCAGGGATGGGCATATTTCAAATACATGTATTTAAAATATGTATTTGAAATACAAAAAAAAATAGTATTTTGTATTTTAAAGCCTTTGAAAAAAAAGAAATGTAATTTGTATTTAAATACAGTACATTTAAGATGAGTATTTTTGTATTTTTAAAATTTAAAATACTTTGAGCCAGTCAACCAGTCAGGATGCTGTTTTCATGCATCAACTAGTTCAGACCAGACACCAGAGTTCAGGTAAGCAAATATATCTGTGCAGCTTTTAGAGGGCAATAATTGAAATGTTGGAGTGGGAAAAAAAGCAAGGGCGATTGAATTATTGAGTGTGATGTGATTTGTGTTATTATAACTATCGCTAAAGGAAATTCAAATTCACACTTGCACGTTGCACGACTGAGACAGAGTGTGGAACGCTGAGTGTGGAAAGCCACAATTTTTAAATATTTTACTATGTTCTTACCTCAACTTAGACAAATTAATACAAAACTGTCTATCTTCAATGCATGGAGGAAGAGCACTTAGTGATGATGTTACTGCGCCAGAGGTCGAAGTGCTGCAAACTAAGTGCTCTTCCGTCATACAATATAGTTCTCATTTTTTATTCACTTAAAAATCACGTTTTATTTTGTGCCACCATACTTACTCATGAAACTACTCATGTAACAGTCTTTATATTGGGAAAACATGGAAGTGTTTGGTGGCTTCTAAATTCTTCCCTGTTTATAAGGAATAAATGGGACTAGGCTAAATGCTAACACATTCATGACACGCTGTGCAAAGATGAAGGGCACATATTGAAATAAAGATAGGCATGTATTCATTCATCTAAGTTGAGGTAAGAACATAGTAAAATATTGAAAAAAGGTGGTGTTTTCCTTTAAAGGCACTTTCACACGTGACGCGGCAAGTGGTGGAATCAGCACACAGTTGCTGATTTCTTTTTAGCTTTGTGCAGTTAAGCCTTGTTTACACTTTTGCAATTCGCATGGCTCTACTCTACGGTGTGAACCTGCAGGCTCCCCAGTAAACCTACAAGACTTTTATGCTTGATGTGCTCTCCGTTGTATAATTCTGTAAATGACAGAGGGCGACTCATGAGTAATTGTTCTCAAAACCATCAAAAAGCAGTGAGAAGTAAATACGTGGATTTCTTCACATATAAACTGTTTAGGTTGTGGGTCGACGACACATGAAAAAGTTTTTACTTTACTTGAATGGGTGTTCATAAGGCTGACATGACACGTGTCATGAATATGAAGGAGATTTTATGGACGTTTATGACAAGTAAGCAATAAGGTACGAGAGGCTGTGCTGTATCGTGAATAAGTAACGGCTGAAGGGCGTTGTTAGGCACGACGCGAAGCGGAGTGCCTGCAACCCCTTCGGCCGTTGCTTATTCACGATGCAGCACTTGCCTCGAGTACCTTATTGCTTTTATAAAACGGTTACCACACAATATTAAAGTAAAAAAAATATTAGTGCAACTTTCATGAAGTTAAATCAATAAAAGCATTCCTTCCACTAGAAAAAATAGTCCCTGACTGCGAACAATAACATGAAAGCTCAAATAAAAACAACAAACTGTTCTCAGACTTTGTCTCATTATATGTTTATGTGTTGCTAAGGGTGTTGCTAAGGGCGCAGTGATATTAAATATCACCGTTGGGTGAAGCGGTCATAGCAGTGTTTTATCGTGAATAAAGCACACCTATTGACCAATCAGAATCAAGGATTGGAACTAACCGTTTTATAACTGTCATTAAGTGTCATTTGTTCAATTATGTCATTTTTATTGCAAAGATGAGATATCTTTGTTATGACAACTTGACATTAACCCATACATCATAACTTGTCATGACAACTTGACATTAACTAAAACAACATGAAAACTGACCACTTTTTACCAGTTATACAAATTGAATTTGTCTTTAAAATGTCATTAAGTGTTAATACTCTGTTAAATAGTTTTATAACACCATCATGAATATTCTTCAGTTCATAATGTTTATTTGACCGAGTATTAATAATATTTGACATAGTATTAACACTTAATGACATTTAAATCACAGTTTAATGTAATGTTAACCCAGGTAATTTCTTAATTTGATAATTATTGTTTATGATTTATAACAAGTTATGTTGTATTGGTTTATGTGTCAAGTTGTCATAACAAAGATATCTCAAAAAATGTCATCTTTGCATTAAAAATTACATAATTGAGTAAATGACACTTAATGGCAGTTGTCACCCAGTCAGCAGTGCTTGGTGGGGCAAATGTAGGCCCCATATGGGCTTGCAATATGGGCCCCAAGCTGGTTTTGCACCCGGGTTCCATGCTGGCCCCATCTGACTTAGCCCACATGAACCTTCTGTAGAAACTAAAGCCAATGTGGACTAAACCAAAGTCAAGTATGGGTGTGGTTGGGTTGAAGAAGTGATGAAGTTAATTAGATAATGAAGAGATGAACGAAGTGATGATTGACCATTAATGATAAACACCTGCTGTTAATAAACAGAATCACTACCCGTGTGTCTCAATTCGTTCCCTAGCTCCCGAGGTCGTGAATCAGTATATCGTGTACACAGGTTCGGGCACTGGTAAGGACCCTAGCTCACTTCACATTGGGACGATGTTCACTTATTTTTCTGTCACGTGGCTGCTTAAGCGCGTTGTAATCACTCACAGCTGTTACTCATCAACAACCGGCAAAACCAACATCTCTCTGACTTAATTTTAAAAACAGTACATTGTGAAAAATGCTGTCATTATTCTCTTGCATATCTGTGCATAAAATTGGAGGCATATAATTACATTTTAAATGTAATAAATATATTTACAATTTTAAATAAATATTATTATTTTAAATATTGAGTAGATTGTGGTCCCTTACTGTGTAGCAATGTGTTTATATTTACAACTAAAACAAACATTTGTCTTTATAAAAGTTCTGTAACATTTCATAAAGTTTATTGAGTTGGATCACGTGATGTCCAGTTGGCGAGCTTCAGAAACGGTCACGTGATTTCCGGTTAGGGAACATAGGGACCATCGATGCTCACTGGTTTTTGCGTTGCATTGTGGGAATTTTTAGGGAACGAACGTTCCAGTGCACTGAACGGATTTTGCGATTGAGACAGCCCTTAAAATGGCCGACTCCCTGATCAGTGCCCTGACTACTGAACAAGGGAGCTGATTGAGACACACGGTAAGAAAGATAAACAAGAAGAGAATAAAGACAAAATGCCAGCAGAACCACAACAACTACAAAAAATAAATAAACATTTCTTGGTGGAGCCAATGTAGACAGCAAAATCCCCCGTGTTAAATTAACATTAACACTGCTTAATGTTTATATAGATCCACACTACACAGAGTGTTAAAAAAGTAACACTTGAAGCATTTTACATCTTACATCTTACTTGTAGAGTTATTTATTAACTTAGGTTTAGATGTTTCATTTAAAGTCACCATTATTGTGATCAGTGGCTGTTTTAGTTGGACTCTTGACTCTTTGTTTAGTATTTCTGCCTGCTATAACTTTGTGTGTTATATTTGTTATGGTAAAGAAGAAACCATGTTGCAATTCTGTTATGGTGGTTGATACGTAATGTTGAACATCTAGAAAATATATTTATTCATTTAGTGTTTGCTCATTTAGCAGATGTATTGGTCTCTCTCAGTATTGTGATGTTACAGTATGATATCTGGCACTCTCAAAGTGGTTTGTCTTTCTGAAGATTTTGAAACAATGTGTACTTAGATTAACCATGCTGTAACTTAAACACACGTACATCAAGTCTCACAGTATGAATCTCAACAATGGTGACAAAGAAAAATGCTAAAATGTTCATGATTTTTTTTCATGCCGCAGTGCATTCTGGGAGTTCTGGATAAGATTTGTTGATACCCAGAATGCATTACAGCATGAAGCTTTTCATTTTATGGTCACCATTATTGAGATCCATACTCAGATTCTTTAAATTGGGTGTCTAAATTGGACAACAGTTAATTTTGAACTATACAGTATTTGAACTTTCTTTAAAATGATAAACTGATATGAGAGTGCCAGATGTCATACTTCAGTATGACATCACTGACAGAAAAACTATTTTTGGTAAGCAAATTAAAATAGCATATCAGTTTTTTTACATGACAATCAAAACTATACCACCTCATAGCTCTAATGCAGGGTTTACACCAAACGCGTTTTGGGCGTCAAAATCGCGTCCACCGCGCCTAGTTTGCAGCTTGAACACTTTGAATGCATTCGCGCGTGTAGAGCGGAGTAGACGCGCCGAAAAAGCAAGCATTTGACGCGCGTCCGAGGCAAACTCCGCTTCTTGTGGGAGGGGCAACTGCTGTGCGAGTGTCTGTTTGCAAGATGACTGATGTTGATTGTGCATTTATCAAGAGAGTTACCAGTTTGTATTGGGTAACCTTACTATAGGGGGAAAATAAACGGCGCGGGTCGATAAACGTAACCTAACTCAAAAGTAAAGTGTGTATTACAACTTACCAGGTTGCCCAAAGTCCTTACTGACACTCTTCAAATCGAGGTCCTTTTTATTCCTGTATCCTATAGAAATAAAAACTTGTGTCATATAGCTCCGAGTGACTGCTTGAATGAGTGACTCGGGGCGGGGCTGCCACCACAGCAGCATACAGGCTCCTGATTGGTTAAAGCGGCGCGAAATTCCGCCAAAGTTAAAATTTTCGAACTCGGGCATCAGCCGCAAATTCGCGTGATCCGCAAAATGCACAAAAAGCACCATTCGCGCGTACTGCGCACAACGCTCAATTCGCGCATTTTGCGCGAGCTTCACGCGCGAATGAGGCGGAAACGCGTCTTCCGCTCCGCGCCGAACGCCTATTCCGCGCCGCGGGACCTCCTGACGCGCGTCAACGTGTCTCCACATTGACTTAACATTGAAATCACTCGCGCTTAACGCCTCTACCCAGCCAACATTGCTTTGTGGGGCCAATGTAGGCCCCATATGGGCTTGCAATATGGGCCCCAAGTTGGTTTGTCCGCGGGTTCCATGCTGGCCCCATCTGACTTAGCCCACATGAACCTTCTGTAGAAACTAAAGTCAATGTGGACTAAACCAAAGTCAAGTATGGGTGTGGTTGGGCTGAAGAAGTGACGAAGTCAACTAGACAATAAAGAGATGAATGAAGCGACGACCGACCATCAATGATAAACACCCGCTGCCAATAAACAGAACCACCAAAGAAAGATGAACAAGAAGAGAATAAAGAGAAAAGACCAGCAGAACCACAACAACTACAAACATTCTATAAAAATTATTGGTGGAGCCAATGTAGACAGCAAAATCCCCAGAGTTAAATTAATGCTGCTCAGTGTTTATTAAGGTCCACACAAATGAAATAGTGTGGAGTTAATCTGTGACTATATCTTTTCTTTCACCATCTCTGTTTGATTTTTCTGTTTTTGATCTCTTTGATTTATTCAAAGTCACCATTATGGTGATCAATGTTTGTTTTGGTTGGACTCTTGACTCTTGGGTTTCAGCTTGTTTGTTTTTTTCTGGCTGCTATAACTTTGTGTGTTATATTTGTTATGGTTAAGAAGAGACCATGTTGCAATTCTGTTGTGGTGGTTGATACGTAATGTTGAACATTATCATCTAGAAAATGTTTTTTTTATTAATTTAGTGTTTGCTCATTTAGCAGATGTATCGTTTTCTCTCAGTAATGTGACACTATAGTATGATATCTGGCACTATCGAAGCGGTTTGTCTTTCTGAAGATTTTGAAACAATGTGTACTTAAAAATTAACCATGCTGTAATTTTTTACACACAAACATCAAGTCTCAGAGTATGAATCTCAACAATGGTGACAAAGAAAAATGCCAAAGTGTTCATGATTTTTTCATGCCGCAGTGCATTCTGGGAGTTCTGGATAAGATTTGTAATTTGTTGATACCCAGAATGCATTGCAGCATAAAGCTTTTCATTTTATGGTCACCATTATTGAGATCCATACTCTGATTCTTTATGTTTGGGTGTCTAAATTATACAACAGTTAATTTTGAACTGTACATTGTTTCAACTTTCTTTAAAATGACAAACTGATATGAGAGTGCCAGATGTCATACTTCAGTATCACATTATTGACATAAAAATATATTTGGTAAACAACCAAACACTCAGTTTTTTACATGACAGTATTAGACCCTATATCCTAACCACCGCCATAGAATCACACTTGACATTTTCATCTGTTTCGTTGCCATAACAAACATGTTTTAAACACAAAAGTTATAGCAACCAGAAAATAATAATTAAGTTAAAAAACAGAGTCAAGAGCCCCACTAAAACAAACACTGATCACAATAAGGGTGACTTTAAATGAAACAGCCAACATCTAAACCTAAGTTAATAAATAACTCTACAAGTAAGATGTAAAATGCTTCAAGGTTACTTTTTTAACACTCTGTAGTGTGGATCTAAATAAACACTGAGCAGCATTCATTGAACACTTGGGATTTTGCTGTCTACATTGGCTCCACCAAGAAATGTTTATTTATTTTATTTTTTTGTAGTTGTTGTGGTTCTGCTGGTATTTTATCTTTATTCTCTTCTTGTTCATCTTTCTTTAGTGATTCTGTTTATTAACAGCAGGTGTTTATCATTAATGATCAATCATCACTTCATTCATCTCTTCATTATCTAATTAACTTCATCACTTCTTCAACCCAACCACACCCATACTTGACTTTGGTTTAGTCCACATTGGCTTCAGTTTCTACAGAAGGTTCATGTGGGCTAAGTCAGATGGGGCCAGCATGGAACCCGCGGACAAACCAACTTGGTGCCCATATTGCAAGCCAATATGGGGCCTACATTGGCCGCACCAAGCAATGTTGGCTGGGTAGCGCGGTTGGTGTAAATGCACCATAAGAATATGAACCCTGAACGAGCAACTCGAATCAAACTCATGTACAATTCGACGTACAAATGTTATTAAAGGTAGAAAAGTGATTTAGTTAAGAGCAGTGAGAGATTTTCTCTCAGTACTGTTTGATTAACACGAGTGACAGATAGGAGCAAAATTAGGTAACTTCCCCTTTAAGACCGAAGTCTGACTCCGGATCTAATATACTGTTTCACATGTGTTTTCTCTTTTAGCTGTTTACTTTCTCTTAAGCCCTGAATTATCGTGTTTATGAGGACACTTGCAAAAACTGGGAATTTTTACGCATGTGTGTATTAAAGGCTAATACAGCGACAAAAATACTCACAAGCTTAATGAGAAGCGGATACGCGGCTTCCACGCTCCTCTCAAACAGAAACAGGTATATAGCGCATATAGCACTGTTGTTTGTGTTTCAATGGCTTAAAATCACTTAATTTAAAACTGCGGTGTACAAATGTTCAAGGGGACATATTATGAAAATCTGACTTTTTCCATGTTTAAGTGCTATAATTGTGTCCCCAGTGCTTCTATCAACCTAGAAAATGTTAAAAAGATCAACCCAATAACTTAGTTTTGGTAAACCATTTTCTGCAAGCATGTGAAAAAATAGGTCATTGTAATTTGGGCCTTATTGTGATGTCAGAATAAGGTAATACCGCCCACTTTATCTGCACTATCCAACCACAGCACAACCATTTAGTATGGAGAGAAAGAGAGAGATAAAATAATTCACAGCACAATTGAGTTTCAATTGCAACAAACCACCATCATTGTGATCAGTGGTTGCACTTCATCCGTTCATTTGCATTTTAAATGACACACCCAAAACGGCACACTTTTGCTCAGACCTATTTTAGACTTAGTTTACATCTTAAAAAAAATCTCATAATATGTCCCCTTTAAGCTTTTATGACCACGCACACAGCAACGTGACGTGGGCACGTAACCTCGAATGAGAAAATACTATGAGTTAAGTGTGTGCGCTCAATCTGCAGACTGCTTAAAGGGGTCATATGATGAAAATGTTAGCATTGCCACTTTGTAGGTTTGAGCAAAAATGTGTCGTTTTGGGTGTGTTTTTTAAAATGCAAATGAGCGGATGAAGTGCAAACACTGATCACAATGATGGTGGTTTGTTGTAATTGAAACTCTATTGTGCTGTCAAGTCCTCCTTTTCTCTCTCTTTCTCTCTGCACTAAACGGCAGTGCAGTGGTTGGAGAGTTCAGATTAAGGAGGCGGTATTATTCTAATAAGATATCCTTATGACATCATAATGAAAGCCAAATTTCAATGACCTGTTTTTGCTCACACCAATGCTAACATTTTCATCATATGACCCCTTTAAACTTCGGCAGCAAATGAGGTGACTATAAATTGTAAAACATAACCCGCCAAACTGACATCATTACCACAATAGCTAGACATGATTTTCATAATTTCATTTACTGCTGCCCTGTCGCAGACCCCCCTCACCCCTCATTTTCAAAAACTCATCGGATCTAGACGAATCACAAGAATGACCTATTTTGGATCAAAAACGGCGAATTTCGCCGAAAGGTGACAAGTTTGCACCCCTGAGATGAATACTGTTGGGTGTATGCCTCCAAAAGCTGCAATCTTTCACGTTTGCATCTCTGTTTGAAAAATAAAATGATAACTTGCAGAGTTATTTTCTAATTGGATAAGTTTAACTTCTAAACAGCTGTCAGAACAAAATACAAGTGCTCAACTATTCCAGTATCCACACGCGTGATTTAGTAGACAAATATTCTTTCTTACGTGATGTCAAACAAATCAAATAGACATTTATCACAAAATGTATCACATTAAATGTGTTTGTTATGAGTTCATCTGAAGTCACCATTATTGTGATTAGTGTTTCCTTTAGTTAGGCATTTGTCCCTTGATCTTCACTGATCTAACTTTCCTCTTTTAGCAATAGCAACAATGTTTCAGTAAGACCACTTGTTCATTGCTTCATGTAGAGGGAAGCCCTTCCAGACCTTCTCAGATTGATTATTTTTATTATATTCTCCTCTATAAATCATTGAAACATTTGATCACAAATTAATTATGAAGAAACAGGCATTTAAAAATCTCTATGCAAATGACATTGTATTGAATAAGACTGCCATTATGCTTTAGTGTGTTTTTTTTGTTTGTTTTTTGCTTAAGAGAGACTTCATGATTTCTGATACAAATCTCAACAATGGTGACAGTTAATGGTAAGAAAGTTGCAAAATTTTTAGGTGTGTTCGACATCGGCTGTGGCTGGATGCAACCGATCGGCGAGATTAGCCGCGTGCAGGTGGGGAGGAGCTGAAAACGGAGACGTGAAGTCGGACGCGCTGTGGTTCCCGTAGTTTGCTGCATTTACGTCAGGCATGGCTGATCACGTGCTGTTTGCTTGCTTAATTGCATTAAACATGATTTGTAAGATGTAAACTACATAAAAAGTGAATTATACTGTTTTGAATGTCCGTGTATGAGCACGAGTGGAACTGAAGAGGCTTACAGCATCTGTTTTTACAAGAATAAAGTTCAAAATAAGCATAAATTATTTAAATACCAATGTAGTTGGGTCTACGTTTTTTATCCATTTTATTTTGATGAAGATGAAACAATATAACATCGCGACTACATGAAAATAGCTTTAACTGTTATAAAAATACAGATTTGTGAGCATTTGTGGAACTGAGGGCGTGAAAATAAGCACGAAACACACGTGATTGTTGTCATGTGGTGAATCCGACCAATGGTGAAACAGCTGTGTCGTCATTACAGCCCGTGCAGCTCCTCTTCGCAAGCTGCGCTGGCTGACTCCGGCGGCTGATCTCGAATCGCTCTCGCGGTACTTAAAAACCACATGACACAGTCACGTGCCTGCAGCGCCAGCTTAAGTCGGACAAAAGTACTAACCGGAAAGCACTGCTTCAAGTCAGCCACCGATCGGTCTGCCCAGCGCCGCATGAAGTCGAACACACCTTTTGTCATGTTGCAATGCATGATGGGATTTATGAATGAGTTTTCTACAATCCTGGTACCCAGCATGCATTGCGGCATGACGTTTTGTTGTTGATTGTAACCATGATTGTGTTTTATAGGCTGATTGTTGATGTCTCAGTGTGTCTGACTTACACCACAGATTAGATTTGGGTAAAAAATATTGAACTCTTCAGGTTATGTGGACTTTTACAGCACTGTTGGATTTCATGGGAGCCTCACAGGGTTGGCAGAACATAAATTAAACACTTATATTCAGTGATTACTTTTTTATGATATCATTGAATCCTAATACTTATACTTTCATACTAATTAACATAGTAACAGTTATAGACTTCATTTCTCTCATGTTCCTCTGCTTTAACAGATGTGTTTTATAAACACACTGCCACAATGAGCAGAAGAAAACTAACAATAAACTTCAAGACCCAAGTACCCAACTAAAGGAAACACTAATCGGCACAATGGTGATTTACTTTATTAACCAGATTTACAGCAGTTCTTTAGAAGTTAAACCTATCATCCATGTAACTCTGCAAGCAAGTTGTAATTTTAGTTTTCAAACAGAGATGATGATAGTGTTCATTTAACTATGGTGATTTTATCTATTGCATTTAATAATTTGGCTTTCTTCCTCATTTTAGTATTACTTTCTCAAGAAAAAGTCAACAAAATAAAAATTTTAAGACATGAACAATTTCAAAATTGAGTTGATTTGACACGGAATGACCAGCAGGTGTCCACTATTAATGACTTAATCCCTTCATTATCTTATTAACTTTAACACTGATTTAGTGTTTTTTTAACACCAATCTTGGTGTGGATTATATAAACAGTTTGTACAGCATAAAATGCATTGCGCTTATGGTAATGTCCCCGTAAACCATGTATGCCTGACTGTGTGTGTGTGTGTGTGTGTGTGTGTGTGTGTGTGTGTGTGTGTGTGTGTGTGTGTGTGTGTGTGTGTGTGTGTGTGTGTGTGTGTGTGTGTGTGTGTGTGTGTGTGTGTGCATTAATTGTTGTTATACTATTGTAAGAAAAAATTATGAGGACGTAAAAAACTTTGATGAAGTTTATTGTGGTACCAGTGACAAAGCAATCACATGTAATAATACACCTAACTTTATCACTATGAATATAAACAAATACGATAGCTTTAAGTACTCACTATCAAGCTAGCATATCAATACTGGTAAAGTTAAAAATATATTTTGTTTGATTCGGTAAAAACGAGCTAGTTATATTTATAAGGCAAAATTAAAAACAGGTTGCATTGATACAAGTTTTTTCATTACCATCAGTTACACTGTGATGAAGGTGAATTTCGTGGAAGATTCATAACATAAACGGTGTTGTGCATGTAAGAGTTTCTGTGATGAAAGCATTGTTGACTCTGATGAGGACTACACTCCAAGGAAAATACTGCTACCGCATCGTCGACTCGAGGAAAAGCCACGCGATATTTACTCTCATTTGATTTCTTCGTTTATTCCTTTTTTGCCTCGTTTGTCTTCGCTGACTGGATATGCAGGTACTGTGAGTTCTGAATGCACTTTCTCTGCCATACTTTTGCTCTTCCTAGAGTGCCCCGTGCACTCTCAAATCAATCAGGTGTGCGCATGTGTGGGCAGATCCCATAGCAACAGGATTGGTAGCAGGCGCGGAGCTATTGACAGCTGGCCCGCCCAATCAGAAATGTAAAAAATACTACCCTGTATAGTTAGACATGTATACTACTTTATGTGGTGTAATTTATCTATTGCATGTTATGTTAAAAACAGTAAAATTATAAGTAAGCCTGATAACTATTTAAAAACTATTAAAGCAGTTGAATGTTGCGTTATAATGAAATATTCCCGAGCAGCTTTCAGCCATCACTTTGATAACTTTTTTTGCAAGCAAGTAGAAAACGTATTTTGAATAACAACACGTTATAAATATGTGCTGCGCGCTTTCCTCTCAATAACATAAACACACAACAAATATGACAGCGGGGTAAAAAATAGAAAGAAAACATCTGATAGTGATGTTGTTTGATATAGCGATATAGCAGCACTATAAGTCACGCCACGTTTATTGCTACACTTTATACAATATAGCCTATTGCTTTTAACCTGTTAGCCCTCATTCCATTTTCCGAACCCCCCCACAAAAACTGTCATAGCCAAACTAAAATAGATACAGTTTATAAAGTCTTTGCACTAAAAGCATAAGTTTGGTCTCATTTGAAAGCAGACACTTGGAAGTTTATTAAGAGGTGAACATTAGTTACTTTCATAATGAAAAAAGTTGTTATAGAGAGATTAAATTATTCTTTTTTATAAACTCCACCAAACATGTATGAAATATTGTTATGAAAATATAAATGAAATTGGCCTTGGAGCAATCTAGAAATGCTCTGCAGATAAAGCCACAGGTCTGACCATGTTCTGTTTGAAATCTGAAGATGATACCTCTAAAACTCTGTATTTTATGAAATGTTTTTTAGACCCATGTCATGTAAATTTATTTAGAGAAAACAGCAAAAATGCTAAGCTAATGTTTGTTTATTTATATCTCGCAACATCCTTTCAGTTTATTGTCCTATTGCTCCGTGTTTTAAACAGACTCATTAAATAAGCATCCGGATGAGTCATTAACAACTTTTAATCCGGGATATGGCTGTCTAAATGTTTATTTTATTATTATAAACAATATAATAATTGCTCATAATTTCTATTTAGTGTTTTATTTCCTCCTTTTGTCTCAATTCACTTTCTTTTTATTAAAGTCCTTTCTTACAAAAAGAAACTTACCTTAAAGAAGCTTTACCAGTCAAAATTATTCCTAGAAACACATATCTCATATCTCCAGACAGCAGATGTTTATAGAACAGCTAGTACGTTAGCTTAGCATACCATCAAAACACTACAAATAAAAGCATTTATAATAAAACTCACATTATAACATCAACAGTCGAGTGCTTAAACAATCATGCGTGATCTGATTTGGCTTTGGATCATAAAATAAGACCGAAAATAAACAATTTTATGTTATTTATGCTGTTAGCTTAGCATAGCATTATAATATACAGTACTGTTATGAAAATAACAGACATAGCGTTAAAAATACAGACAAACCATATATAATCTTAATCGTGTTTATTGTCTCCATGGTTTTAAAACATCAAAACATCTTTATTTGCATGTTATTATAAAAACAGCGATCGCTCGTTGCAGGTCACTGTTCAAGTTCACGTCTGTCTGACTGACAGCTGAGCTGAGCTCTGACGTCTTATTCTTTCTATGAAAGTTTATGAAAGAGTTTCAGACTTTAGCGCCCTCCGGCTTCACGTATGAATGAAACAAACTGAGTGTGAATGCTTACAGGACTCCAGCTTGCTCATATCGCCATGTTTTGAATAAAAATGGGTGAAATATTACCCCCACTGCAGAAATTTGAAGTAAACATATAAAATTGAAGTAATATTTCTCCAAATATGCATACTTTGAATTAAAAGCCCCGATAGATGTTGTTTTATCGAGTGCTTTCATGACGATCACGGAGGAGTATTTTTATCAATGAGTGCGGCTGAGGGTTATATTTCAAATTAAAGGTATGTACCGTTTTTCATTTTCATAACGCCTGACAAAAATGAAGAAATTACTGTTACTAGGATTCTCAGATTAAAATAAAGGTCAAAAACTAAATCTTAAATCAAAACACTTTTTAATGATGTATAGTTGTTTAATGTAAGTACATTTAAACTAACAGTAATTTAAATTATGTAAATAAATAGCTCTTCAGTACATCCACGTCCTCGCGCAGGTTATCAAGTTTTAAGCAACAAATAGCCTATCATAACAACCTATAAGCATACTGTGTAATTGAGACATTAATTTAAGAAATGCATTAAAGCAGAAAGACGTAGGCTGCGGAAATATAGTGGGTTGACTTCAATCCACACCACAGACGTTCTTGGTTTGCTTCTTATTTATTAAATCGAGGCAATTGTTTGATCAAACATTGATTAATATTAAGATACAATTTATACAAAACGAAATTCACTTTAAAGAAAGTCTTTCTACAAAACAAACCTCGCAAAATCGCTTGCCCGACGTCCATTACGGGCTATGGCGAATTCCTGTCGGGCTAAAATAAAATGATGCGCCTTGGCCGTCGGGCGGAGGAAAAAATATGCATTCTCTCAGATTTAGTTAGGTAATTATGTTGTATGTAATTCGCCGTCATCTTGTTAGCCATTACTATCCTCACTAACAAGTGAAACTGTCAGGAAATGAAGTGAAAGCATTAAATCCATTATTCCTTTCGTTCACGTCTGATATGCGCGCTCCTCGGCTCCGCTCTTCACGAGTAGGCTTGCTCTTGTGCTCATCAAAAAGTATATTAAATGTTTATTTATTTGTCATTTCGTTTAACCCCAGAGTCTAACATTATTCTAGCAATTCCCTTTTTCTTTCTTTATTTAGTAAGTTAAAGGGGACATATTATGAGATTTTTTTTAAGATGAAAACTAAGTCTAAAATAGGTCTGAGCCAAAGTGTGCCGTTTTGGGTGTGTCATTTAAAATGCAAATGAGCGGATGAAGTGCAACCACTGATCACAATGATGGTGATTTGTTGCAATTGAAACTCAATTGTGCTGTGAAATATTTTATCTCTCTCTTTCTCTCCCTACTAAATGGTTGTGCTGTGGTTGGATAGTGCAGATAAAGGGGGCGGTATTACCTTATTCTGACATCACAATAAGGGCCAAATTACAATGAGCTATTTTTCACATGCTTGCAGAAAATGGTTTACCAAAACTAAGTTATTGGGTTGATCTTTTTAACATTTTCTAGGTTGATAGAAGCACTGGGGACACAATTATAGCACTTAAACATGGAAAAAGTCTGATTTTCATAATATGTCCCCTTTAACTTAAATATGTGAGAACGAAAATATATTTTTAGTGATTTGCATGAAGAGAATATGATGTTAGAAGCTTCATTTTAAGCATTTAGTAGCCGTATTTATTTAAAGGGGACATATTATGAGATTTTTTTTAAGATGTAAACTAAGTCTAAAATAGGTCTGAGCAAAAGTGTGCCGTTTTGGGTGTGTCATTTAAAATGCAAATGAGCGGATGAAGTGCAACCACTGATCACAATGATGGTGGTTTGTTGCAATTGAAACTCAATTGTGCTGTGAAATATTTTATCTCTCTCTTTCTCTCCATACTAAATGGTTGTGCTGTGGTTGGATAGTGCAGATAAAGGGGGCGGTATTACCTTATTCTGACATTACAATAAGGGCCAAATTACAATGACCTATTTTTCACATTCTTGCAGAAAATGGTTTACCAAAACGAAGTTATTGGGTTGATCTTTTTAACATTTTCTAGGTTGATAGAAGCACTGGGGACACAATTATAGCACTTAAACATGGAAAAAGTCAGATTTTCATAATATGTCCCCTTTAAACACTTTAATAGGTTATTTAAAAAAGTATAATTTTTTTTGGGTTCATTTATATTTCCTGTCACTGTGTGCAGGTTCTTTTTTGTAGGCTATGAGAGCCCAATATTTTTTTTACCAAAAAGGCTTAATAAATGTCACGTTGCATTACAATTTAAAATATCAATAAAGTCAAAAATGTGACGTGCAGTTCGGGTGTGTGTGTATGCTGCTTAAATTAGTGTTCTGAAGTTTTGACGAATTTTATAGACTTGTTATAGTTTCTTATTCAAAAGTGACACCCATAGATTCAGGCCCACCCGGACTTAATCCATGCCCACCCATATGTCACGTTCTGCATCCGCCACTGATTGGTAGCCATGGTCGCGAGAGAGAGTGACAGTCGCGCAAGCCAATCATTTGTTTCGTCCCAAATGGAAATAATTAGCTGTGTTTAAAAGCACGTAGGAGTTTTCCTTACTCAAACATGTTCTGAGGGCAGAAAGAATGTGATTGGTTCACAAAAACGACCAATCAAAATGCTCGTTACTGGTTTAAGCCCTCGGCGGAGCCTCCAAGGCAGCTTCTGCAGTGAAGCAGTTCGAGCTCACCATTGGTCAGATGAGTAGCGCAGATATCGTAAGATAGGAATAAGACCGTTTTGAATTCAGCTCAAAACGTTTCGAGCATTTAAGTGACACGTTTTCTTGTGTCCGTGGCACGACTTTCTTTTTCGTGCCAGTTTCACGTATTGGTTATTCAATTGTTTTTCCTATTTTCTTACCATTGTCGATTGGGGTTAGAACAACTTTCTGTTACATAAAATGACATCCTCACTCTAACCCAACTCTAACCCCAACTCCAAGCAAGAACAACTTAAATTTCTGACAAATAAGCGTAAAAACAATGCCATTCTAACCCAAACCCAACTTTATCCTCGCGCGAAAACAGTATAAAAATGTGGGAAAACCACAAATCTAACCCCAATCCCATTCGACAATGGTTTGAAAAAAGGAAAAAAATTGAACAACCAATGCATGAAACTGGCACGAAAAAGAAAGTCGTGCCACAGACACGTGAAAACGCGTCACTTAAATGCTCAAAACGTTTCGAGCTGAATTCAAAAACAGTCTCATTCCTATCTTACCATATCTGCGCTACTCATCTGACCAACGGTGAGCTCGAACTGCTTCACTGCAGAAGCTGCCTTGGAGGCTCCGCCGAGAGCTTGAACCAGTGGCGACCATTTTGATTGGTTCACAAAAACGACCGGTCACATTCTTTCTGCCATCAGAGCGTGTTTGAGTAATGAAAACTCCTATCTACTGTTTGCACGAGTCGTGAAACCCAGATAAAGCCAGAAAATGTCACAATACACCATCTTAGTGTCAAATCATGTGACTTCAGAAAAAGTCTGTATACGTCACTCTTCTACCACAATAGTTCAAGCAAATGTGTTTATTACAAGATTTCTGCAATAGTTGGATGTAAAATACTTTAATGAAGCTTCAAGTGCCATACTAAAGAGATCACTCATTACCATAATGGTGACCAGTGGTTCTCAAAATTATTCCCGGAGGCCCACTGCTCTGCACCCTCTTCTATGTCTCCCTTATTTAACACCTGATTTAAATCATCAGCTTATTTGAAGAGATCTCCATGAACTGAACTGAGTCTGTCAGATAAAAGAGACATACAAAACGTGCAGAACATTGGGCCTCCAGGAACAGAGTTGAAAACCACTGTTTTAGTGGTTCCCAAATCCAGGTCCTCGGGACCCCCACAGAATGTTTTATGGCGCATTAACACGGGGCGGCAGCGTTAACTCTTCCCCTTAACGGTTAATGGGTGACGTCATGCGTTGCCGAACTTAATAGTGGATCCCTCGGCGCTGCGTCAGTGCAGTTGCTCGTGGCAGAAGTTGAACATTTCTCAACTTTTCAAGCAGCAACGCGTGCGTCAACTAATCAGATCGCCTTATGCAAATTACCTAGACAGAGCCAGGCAATTACGTTTATGGAAGAACGGAGCTTGTGTCGCGGCCAGTGTGATTGGCTGTTGGCCACGCTTCAGACACGCCTTCCGTTATGCGTTAACGCTAACGCCCCGTGTGAATGCGCCGTTAGATGTCTCCTTATATGAAAAACACCTGATTCACTCATCAGGCTCCTTCCAGACTACCCTGCAATCTTACAGAGTGTTAAAAAGTAACACTGAAGCAGAATTAAAATCTTCTTTCTCACCATCTCTGTTACTATTCGCACGGGATTAGTATTATCTGGGGACCTAGTGTAAATAAAAAATTACATCCCTACGTCTGAGTTTCGTGTGGCCGGTTCGCACGGGATAAGCAAAGCTTATGAGATGACAGATTTAGCGTCCTCTGCCTCTAGATCCAGTTTTAAAGATTTAAATTACTTTAACTGATCAACACAAATACAAGGTGCCAAAATATAACTGATTGCTTATCAGCATTAAAACCGCTTTTAATAAAAACTTTTAATAAAAAAAGGTTTTTTCTTTGTGTATCAACAACATCCGCTCCGTGGACGAGGGAGCTGCAGCCAATGTAATGCCGATGGCTTTATTATTAAATGACTGAACACTTGACACTTGCCTCGGCATTTAGATATGCACAGAGGTGGAAAGAGTAATAAAATATTCTACTTAAGTAAAAGTAAAGTTACTGGTCTAAAAATCTACTCAAGTAAAAGTAAAAAGTAAGTCATTTTAACTTTACTCAGAGTAAAAGCTATTTTTTTACAGCGGGGAAAGGTGGGGGATTCTATAGCATTGACGACATAAAATATTTTGATTGTTTTGACAGTCACTTACTGTAGTTTACAGTTTGAATCCTTTAGTAGATCAGAGAGCAGCTTCACTCCTGAATCTCCTGGTTTATTATAGTTCAGATTCAATTCTCTCAGATGTGATGGGTTTGATCTCAGAGCTGAAGCCAAAGCAGCACAACCTTCATCTCCAATATCACAGCAACAAAGCCTACAGACAGAAGGAGAAAAACTCGCGCTTAAAAAGGGCTATGGCATGAAAATCTGACTTTTTCCATGTTTAAATGCTGTAATTGGGTTCCCAGTGCTTCTATCAACCTAGAAAATGTGAAAAAGATCAACCCAGTAACTTAGTTTTGGGAAACCATTCTCTACAAGGACATACAAAAATAGGTCGTTGAAATTTGTCCCTATTTATGTTGTCATAAGGAGCTCTTATTAGAATAATACCGCCCCCTTAATCTGCACTATCCAATCACAGCACTGCCATTTAGTGCAGAGAAAAAGAGAGAGAAAAAATAATTGACAGCACAGTTGAGTTTCAATTGACAAACCACCATCATTGCATCAGTGTTTGCACTTCATCCGCTCATTTGCTTTTTAAATGACACACACAAAACGGCACATTTTTGCACACACCAACAAAGTGTCAATTTTAACATGTTATAATAAATTACCTATATGGAATTTTGAGCTAAAACTTCACATATGTGCTCTAAGGACAACAACTATTTATTTGACATCTTAAAGTCTTGTGCCACGGCCCATTTAAACATGGAAAAAGTCTGATTTTCACGCTATGACCCATTTAATGAAATACTATCACAATTGCTAATAGAGTGAAGTCAATTCAGTGAAGTTCAAGGGACAAAAGCCTAACAAAAGGGAACACTAATCACCATAGTGGTGACTTCAAAAGAATCTAAAACAAACACAAACTGTAGATTTAATGTGATAAATGTTGTGGTAAATATCCATTTGACTTACACATCACGTCAGAAAGAAGATTTGTCTACTAAATCACATGTGTCGATGCTGGAATAGTTTAACACTTGTATCTTGTTCTGACAACAGTTGCTCAGAAGTTAAAAATCATCCATGTTTAGAAAATATCTCTGCTAGCACGTTGTAATTTTATGTTTTAAACAGAGATGATGATAGAGAGGCAAAAGTGAAAGATTGTAGCAGGAGTTATTGCACCCATAATGCAATGTGTTATTAAAGGGGCCATGGCATAAAAATGTTAGCATTGCCACTTTGTAGGTGTGAGCAAAAATAGGTCATTGAAATTTGGCTTTAATTATGATGTCATAAGGATATCTTATTAGAATAATACCGCCCCCTTAATCTGCACTATCCAACCACTGCACTGCCCTTTAATGCAGAGAGAAAGAAAGAGAAAAGAAGGACTTGACAGCACAATTGAGTTTGAATTAAAACAAACCACCATCATTGTGATCAGTGTTTGCACTTCATCCGCTCATTTGCATTTTAAAAAACACACCCAAAACGACACATTTTTGCTCAAACCTACAAAGTGGCAATGCCAACATTTTCATGCTATGACCCCTTTAAAAAAAAAAACAGGTAAAACGCCTGTAAAACATAAATACGGGAAATTCCTTTATATTTTATATAGAACTTTGTCTGTTTTTTATAGATTTTTTTTAGAGTGTATGATAAGCAACATGATATGAAGATGATTCTGATCAACTTTGATAAAGATCTTTAATGAATTTACATGATACAAACACACATTTAACTTTACTGGTTTAAGGATTTTCTTACTGTAATATCTCCAGTTTACAGTTTGTATTCTTCAGTCCATCAGAGAGCAGCTTCACTCCTGAATCCTGCAGGTTATTGACATTCAGGTTGAGTTCTCTCAGACTTGAGGAGTTTGAGCTGAGCACTGAAGCCAATGCTGAACAACTTTTCTCTGTGAGATTACAGCGACTTAGACTGAAAGAGAAATAGCAAGATGTAATTGAAACAACTTGAAAAGTGCAAATGAAACTATACACCAAGATGAAAAACACTGCAGGTGAGTCCAACAGTATCTCCCTTTAACACTGATATATAACTGACAGAATCTGTTTGTCTTCTGTCACCACCATAATTATGGGCTACATACATTTTACACCACACAAACTTACAAAGCAAAATCCCCAGTGTTAGATTTCCACTGCTGTCTATATGAGATCACACTACTGAGTGTAAAAGTGACACTGAAGCAGTGTTTATGTCAATTAAATAATGGAGTGATTAATGAAGTAATGAATGAGCATTAATGACATCTACTGTTGAAAAACAGAATTATTGAAGGACAGAAAACAACAACAACAGTGCAGGGGCTTCTTGAGCTCCCGGTTTTATGAGGTTTTATTAGTATCTTCTCTGCTTCGCTGGCCACAGTAAGGAATATTGCAGGGAACATTGCATGTGTGCAAGCGTGTTTCTGAGGTATAATAAAAAAGTATGACGAAATTAATAGCAAGTATGACGTCCCTGCTGAAAGAAACAGCATACCAGCAAGACCAGCATATGTTGTGTTTTGGTGCTAGTTTGCAGAGGCGGACAATCCATGTGCCATGAGTAAAAGTCCTCTCCAGTATTTTGTTCCAATCACCTGTATTTGCTAATTAGCACAGTTTTTCAGCAGGAGGTGAGCTCTTGGCTCGTTGTTGTTTTAAGCCCTCAACGAAGCCTTCAAGGCAGCGCTGCTTGGAAGGCACTCCACGTGCCCTGAGCGTTTCAGCCAATCACAGCACTGGTGCTAGATATCGAGCCTTCCGCCAGCTTCTGGCAGTTCGAGCTCACCATTGGTCAGGTGAGTAGCGCAGATATAGTAAGATAGGAATGTGACTGATTTTGAATTCAGCTCGAAGTTTTTCGAGCGTTTAAGTGACGTGTTTCACGTCTTCATGTGTCCGTGGCACGATTTTCTTTTTGTGCCAGTCTTATGTATTTTCATTTTTCAAACCATTGTCGCAAAGGATTGTGGTTAGATTTGTGGTTTTCCTCAAATTTTTTTGGCTGTTTTCACGTGATAAAGTTGGGTTTAGCATAAATGCATTGGTTTATATGTCAGAATTTTAAACCGTTTTCGGTTGTGGTTTAGAGTTGGGTTAGGGTGAGGATGTAATATTCTGTAACAGAAAGTTGTCCTAACCCCAATCCCAAGCGACAAAAAAAAGGAAAATCAGTTGGGTAACCAATACATGTAACTGGCACGAAAAAGAAAGTCGCGCCACAGACACGTGGCAACACGTCACTTAAACCCTCAAAACATTTAGAGCTAAATTCAAGTTCAGTCACATTCCTATCTTACCATATCTGTGCTACTCACCTGACCAACGGTGAGCTCAAACTGCCAGAAGCTGGCAGAAGGCTCGATATCTTGCACCAGTGCTGTGATTGGCTAAAATGCTCGGGGCACGTAGAGTCCTTGAAGGCTTCGTTGAGGGCTTAAAACACCAACGAGCCAGGAGGTCGCCTCCTGCTGAAAAACTGTGCTAATTAGCAAATACAGGTGATTGGAACAAAATACTGGAGAGGACTTTTACTCATGGCACATGGATTGTCCGCCTCTGCTAGTTTGCTAGTGAACACCAGCACCAAACCAGCATCAGCACCAGCTATACCAGCACTAGTACCAGCATCCCATGCTGTTTATACCAGCAAGACCAGCATATGTTGTGTTTTGGTGCAGGTATGCTGGTGACCACCAGCTAAACCAGCATCAAACCAGCATAGACCAGCATAATTCCCGTGCTGTTTTTTTTCAGCAGGGGTAAAACTATCACAGAACCTAAAGTCTGAGCTGGGAAGGATGGGACTTATGAGGACAATGCCTTGGCAGTGGAATACTGTATATGCCGGCTCAGAGGTAAGAGGAAGCGGTGTGTTCAGAGGCAGAAGAGAGGCTAGCAAGCAGGCCTGCTGGCTAAGCTAAAGACTAACAACAATAGACTGGTGATTCCGTCCCTTTTTCTAGCTTCTAGCTAATGTTTGGGCGTTGGACAACAAAATGGATTTATTAAGGCTGCGGATTAATATGTACAAGGAGATGAGGAACTGTTGCGTGTTTCTAGTGACGGAACTCTGGCTTAATGACAACGTACCAGATTCGGCGCTCCAGATTAGCGGCATGCTACTCCACCAGGCAGACAGGAGTCGGTGGTCAGGAAAGACTCGAGGAGGTGGACTTTGCGTGTATATCAACGAAGGTTGGTGCACTAAATGTTCCATTATTAGCACTTACTGCTCTGGAAATGTTGAATATATGAACATCAAATGCCGGCCATATTATCTACCGTGAGAGTTTACACCGGTGTTTATTGTTGTTTACATTCCCCCGAGCGCAGAAGCTAGTGAAGCATTTGAGGAAATAAATGGAAACATAGTCTCTCTTCAAAAAAGCCCCCTGACGCGTTTTATGTTATTTCTGGAGATTTTAACCATGTCAATTTGATGGACATTACACCAGGATTGTAGTCGAGTCCAAGCCGAGTCCGACTTGTGTCTGCGTCAATCACGCTGTGTTAATTGAATTAATTTATTTCATTTAACCTGCAGTGTGTTAAAGCAACACTTTGTAGCTTCCATGTAAATATGACTTACAGCTCCCCCATGTGGTTGGAAAGCGCAACAGTGCCTTGTGTCAGACACTCTTCTGCAGGCAGGGGGAGGGGCGGGACTGTGTTTCCTACCCTCCACCGCCACTTTCAGAGTGTGCTTGTAGCAGCTAGTACAATACAATTTGTCCAGTTAAAAGTTGTTCTATCACTGAAATAATTTTAGAGACATTATTTAAAGGTAAAAAAACTACATAGTGTTGCTTTAAAGTACAAGTTCGGTATTTTACACTTAAAGCCCTGTTTTGAGATTGTTTATCATGAAATAGAACGTTTTTGACTGAAATTTCGACATATGGGGCTGCCCCAAGAATTTTCGGTTGTTTTTATGTTTCACCTCCCACCTCCACAACGGGTGCACAGGTGCACTGGAACAATCCTTCCTTAAATGCATTAAACTTTTGTTTACCAAGACGTGAAAGGCGTTAACCAATCAGGACCTTGCTGTACTAGTGACGTGATTACAGGAAGCGAGCGGAGTGGCGGAGTCTCCGCGGAGTCGCAGAAGCCCCTCCCATGAGGTGGATTTCCGTGTGAATTTCTCTAATGACTAGAATTGCATGCGTGGATGAAGCGAGTGAACTGAAATGTTCAAGCGTCCAACTACGCGTGAATAGCGCGTTTTTTCCGCCCATACCGTGGCTGGTGTAAATGCAACATTAGAGTCAATTGGACACTTAAGTGATCATTTAAAGGCGGAGTCCATGATGTTTGAAAGCCAATGTTGATATTTGAAATCACCTAAACAAACACGCCCCTACCCCAATAGAATCTGGACCTTCTGTTGATAGACCCGCCCCACACATACGCAACCCGGCATTTGATTTGATTTGATTGGCTATAAGTGTGTTTTGGTAGTCGGCCCGTCTCCTTTTCCAACGCGTTTTTCAAACATCGTGGACTCCGCCTTTAAGTGATTATTTTTTGATTATTGAAAACACCTGATAATGAGCTGAATCACTGAAGGAAAGAGAAACACAAGAACTAACTGACTTCCAGCCACTGCCCAACTGAAAAGACATTAAATCTCTCTTATTACCAAACAGGCTGTTCTTATTTCTGTCATCTGTCTACATTTGTCTGAGATGTTGATGTTTTATTGAAAATGTTTGGTCATTGTGATCAGTGCTTCCTTAAGTTGGATAGTTTTACTTTTTGTTCTAAGTTGTTTTCTTTGTAAAATAAAAATCCTTTGTTTATTTTGTCTGTTATTAAAAGGCTTTATTTGTTTGTAGTTTGTTCAGTAACATTATCAATAACATAATTTTAAAAGTTTGATGTGTTTAGTTTCATAACGACAAATATATCAACACCAAGTTTAGAAGATGTCAGGCTTTGTTGACTTGGAAGTGAGAGGAACGTGTCCTATTTCAGATTGACTTAAAAGATCCACGATGTAGGCTTCGGCTAATGCAGCCACACAGTCACTCATCTGCGCAAGAACATGATCTTGTGAGTGAGTACCAGACAGAGCCGCCCGCTCCTGCACGGGTCCTGTGAGTGAACCACTCGCGTCACTCTGAGTGACTCAGTCAACAAGAGGAGCCGTGTACGTCCGTCGGTGGCAGATTTTTCAGCAGCATTGCTGCAGCATTGTGCCAGTCAAATATTGCAACAGATCAGCCTACATGATAGTCAGTGGGTTAATAACACGAGCAAGGCTCGTTTCTCCTAGTCCAGGATTCAAGCTCTGAGTTGAGTCACTCTCTGTGTGAATCCCAGAGTCGCCGACCAACGCAGCGTCGCGCGCACGCATCCCTTTGTACTCGGAGCTGCGATCTGGAATAGCAGCTTGTGGCTCACTAAGTCCCCCCAGTCGACATTTGGTGATGTAAATTAACTGCAAGTTATAGAACTTATGGCAGCCTATGTAGAGTTATTTGTTGTAATTCTGTTTTAAAGATTTGAAGAGCTTTGTGTTTGATACAATTTCTCATTTTTAACGCAAAATCTGGGAGAACTCAACTGACTCGGGTTAATGGTCACTAAGGACCCATGATTCCCAAGTCATTTTAGGGATCAGGTTAAATGATCCGAGATTCGAGTGACTCGCTCATCACTAATAGGAACAAGATTAACAAGACAATCACTTCTTGTGACTTCCTTCAACAAAACAAACTCAAGTCATTACGCCAATTCTACATCATTGCACGTGTGCATATGCTCCACACTCCCATCCTGTCCCAGATAGCAAAATTGCTGTGGCCCAGATCTGGTTCACATCTGACACCTTCATCTGGCCCACCTTTGGCATGGAATGATGGCACTTGAGCGGTCCACCCCTTTTTTTCCAGATCTTTACCACAAGCAAACCATAGAAACGCCACATGTCAGCCAAACATAAAGCAAATAATGCAGATCTGGCCCAAATCTGGGTAATGCTAATTTAAATTTTGGCCCAGATTCAGCCCAGACCCAACACCATTATCTGGCCCACACCTGGCATGGATTGATGGCACTTGTGTGGTCCACTCCTGTTTGACACATCTCGCCCACGAGCAAGCCAGAGTGATGCCACAATCAGAGTATGAATCTCAACCATGGTGACAATTAAATGAAAAACTTCATGCTGCAATGCATGCTGGATATTAACAAATTACAAAGCTCATCCAGGACTCCCAGCATGCACTGCAACATGGCGAAATAATGAACTTTTTACATTTTCTTTGTCACCATGGTTGAGATTCATAGTGTGATTCTTGATGTTTGTATGTCCCAAATTTACAGCAATTATTTTTTGCCAAAATTTCTAAACCTCCTTAATGAAAAAGTGCTGTGAAAGTGCTGGAACTCGTATACAACATTGACAGAAAATAAACTTTTGAAGAGTAAATCCTTTAATTCGATGATGATTTTTACCATTATATACCAACCACCACAGAATTGCACTATTAACTTTACATTACCATAACAAATGTGTTTTATACACACAAAGTAAGGCAACCAAGAAAAATTGGTAAAGAAGTCAAGGGTCCAACTAAAACAAACACTAATCACAATAATGGTGACTTAAAATTTAACAAAGCATCAACATCTAAACCTAATAAGTGAATTGTGTTTTCTACAGCAATATTTTTACTGAACATTCAGAAGTAATGTTTTATAACAGTTTTAAAATAATAAAATGCAATGTTTCTCTATTATTAACATAATAAGCAAGTTGTTGTAAACATTGTGTGAACATTAAAACATGACATCGTCATAATGTTTGAAAATGGTAGAGTGTAACATTCCTCTAACGTTCAGACAACACAGAAATGTTCTTAGAACGTCAAGAAAACTGGACACTTTTTATGTAGGCAGAAAGTTTTTGGGAACGTTGGGAACTTTCAGGGAACGTTCTTAGAACTTTTCTCTGTTAGCTGGGTATATGGATCAATTCAGACTCACACACACATGAGCCCGTGCTTACTGTGCCATATCTTTGCCAAAACTGGCCCTGATGCATCTTTATACAGCTGGGCCACATTTACAGCATCATATATGGGCCACTTCAGACTCACACCCACATGAGCTGGTGCTTTCTGTGCCACATGTTTGCCAAAACCGGCCCGGATATGTTTTAAAAGAACTGGGCCACATTTGCTGCAACATATGTGGGCCACTTTAGACACAAACCCACATGAGCCGGTGCTTACCATGCCATATCTTTGCCAAAACTGGCCCAGACACGTTTGTAAAGAGCTGGGCCACATTTGCTGCAACATGTGAGGGCCACATTTGGTTTATTCCAAGATTAGGCCGTGTCTGTTGTGCAGCATTTTTGCCAAAGGTGGCCCACATTTGTTGTTTGATATTTGGGCCATGTTCACTGTTTGTCGGACGGGCCACTTTTGGTTCATATTCAGATGACATGTTGCCATGGGCACCGCATCTTTGCCTTAAAAGGCCCACATGTGATTTGATATATTTGGCCCATTTTTGCTATTTTACATGTGAGCCACTTTAGGTTCACATCCCTTTTATTCGGGGCATAAGAAGACCAGCAGTGCCGCATCTTTGCCTGAAGTGGCCCACATGTGCTTGCTATCTGGGGTAGGTGCACTGCAAAATCCCTGGTGTTAAATTAACACCGGCTCGGTGTTTATATGGGTACCACCAGCAGGGTGTTAAAAGTAATTTATTGTATTAATTTATTGTAAAGGTTTTTAAAGCAAAGTTTATGAAGTTTTTGATAACAGAGATTGTAGATTTAAGTAAATTGTTTAAACAGTCAAAAAATTCAGTATTCATGGAAAGTAAAATGTTGATTGCATATATATTCTCTACTGGTTTTAACTTACAGAGCTTTTCAAATTTTATTGTTAAAAATACTTGCCGGAAATTAATATTGTGCCTCGCGTGCAGATATCATGAATCACCCCATTAATCACAACAAGGGTGGCATAATTTGTGTTGCAGTGCATGATGGGATTCATGAGTTTTATACTATGGTGGATCCCGGCGTGCTTTGCAGCATTGTGTTTGTCGCCATGATTCCGATTAGTGGGGTGATTCATGATATCTGCACGTGAGGCAAAAAAGTATTTCCAACAAGTATTTAACAATAAAATTTGAAAAGCTTGATCCGAGGAAAGTTATGTTACTGAAGTCCAATAGAGAATAATATACATATGATCGGCATCTGATTTTCTATTGACACTGAATTTTTTGACTGTGTGGACAGCTTGCTTGGGTCTACAATCTCTGTTGTGAAGGCAATATGAACTTTGCTTTGGCAACCTTTGCAACAAATAATGTGTTCAGTAAACACTGTTGCAAAGACCTCAAAAGGAAAATAAGAGTCAACCCACCCAACTAAAGGAACCACTGATCACCATAATGGTGACCAAACAAAGGTCAGTCTGGTTTGTGGTGGGAGAGATGTCTTTTCGGTTGATTTTGTGTAGGGCAGTGACTGGAAGTTGTGGTTGTGGTTCTGCTCATTATCACCAGGTGTCTTCAATAATCAAATAATCACTCAAATGATTGCTTAATTATCTAATTAACTCTAACACTGCTTCGGTGTTACTTTTAACACCCTGCTGGTGGTACCCATATAAACACCGAGCCGGTGTTAATTTAACACCAGGGATTTTGCAGTGTGGCGGAAATGCACCTTTCAGTGGGTTTGCCAACCGCCATTAAAAAAAGAAAAGAAGAAAGCACATGTGCAGAGCGTCCCAGTTTCAGTTATCCATCAGATCAAGTGTATACATGTCCTTTTGAGAGGATAACAAAAGGTGTAAACCATCCCTAACAAGCGGATTAGATTTTTAATCAGATTGGCACTTTTTAGTCCGATTGAGGTGTTTACATGGAGCATTTTTATTCAGATTGATCATTTAAACGGATTACAAATGTCCATGTAAACGCAGCTATTGTTACTCGCGACTAGCTTTCACCCTACCTCATTAAAGAGGGGTTTGCCCAAGAGTCAGTTCTATAGATTAAAGGACAAGTTCGGTATTTTACACTTAAAGTCCTGTTTTCAGATTGTTTATGATGAAATAGAATGGTTTTTACTGAAATTTCAACATATGCGGCTGCCCCGAGAATTTTTGGTTGTTTGTGCTTCACCTCCCACCTCTACAATGGGTTTAATGGTGCACTGGAACAATCCTTCCTAAAATGCATTAAACTTTCGTTTACAAAGACATGAAACTCACCAAGTGGTCAGGGGTGTTCACTGATATGCTCAGACAAAAATCGCTGCAAAAGACGCATTCCAACAGGTTTTATCGTAGTTTTTGCCAACTTAATTGACTTGTATTAGATGTGCTGTGAGGTACGGTATTACTCCGCGCCTGAAACTTTGTTTCTATTCTTGCAATTGGCAATGGCGGATTAGCGCCACCACCTGGGCTGGAGTGTCTAATATTCAAGCTCTAAGCGGAAGAATGTACGAGTGTGAGACGTTTGGAAAAATAGGTCCACAAGTTAACAACGAATGCTAAAACACCTGTTGGAAAGTATCTTTTGCAGCAATTTTTGTGTGAGCATATCAGAACACCCCTGACCACTCGGTGAGTTTCACGTCTTTGTAAACAAAAGTTTAATGCATTTAAGGAAGGATTGTTCCAGTGCACCATTAAACCCATTGTAAAGGTGGGAGATGAAACACAAACACCCGAAAATACTCGGGGCAGCCCATCGAAATTAGGGCTGGGTATTGTTTAAAATCTTTCGATCCGGTGCCAATTTCGATACCTCAGTTTCGATACCGGTTCCTAACGATTCTTTTTTTCGATACCACATGTTTTAAAATCCATTTAAACATTAACAAAAATACATTAAACAGACAACTTTTATTTTTCACCTTAATTAAAACAAATTCTGGTAACACTTCTCACTCAGGGTAAAATTATTAATAAAACTGGTTGTGATTTTTGGATAGGGGTGCACCAGCAGACACACAGTTTTTTTATGAAAATAAGAAAACAAAAATAAAGAAATTAAGAATATAATTAACACTGCTTTATTTTATGAAATTTAAAATGGTATTTAGTTTGGACAAACAGTATTTAAATAAGTGGGTTCATTATAGCTGCAACTTTGACAAAAAATTAAATATTTAAATTGGTGACTGAGTTTTACTGGGAAGATTTGTATGCATGTTTGTTTTTTGTAAACAATACTCAACTTCATAATTATCAAAATATTAAATACATTTGGGATTTTTAAAATGAGTAGAAAATACGTTCAATGTCTTTTCATTCAAGTGAAATTAGCAAATCAGTTAAATGGAATTTTAGTTTGTTTTAAATAACGAGTCAGATTTGTAAGCAGTTTTGGGCTGCGTGTATGCATACTATATACTGTAAAAAATAGGTTTAAATGCATCGTCCATTTTGGGAGATGAGGGCATTGAAGGCTTTGCGATGCGGAGAGATAGGCGCGAGTATTTCATAAGCATTGAGAGACACACACTGAAAAAAACAACTTGTAAAATTTACTTAAAAAAAAATCCTCGTAACAATTTGCACGAACTTTTTTAAAGGGGACATATTATGAAAATCAGACTTTTTCCATGTTTAAGTGCTATAATTGTGTCCCCAGTGCTTCTATCAACCTAGAAAATGTTAAAAAGATCAACCCAATAACTTAGTTTTGGTAAACCATTTTCTGCAAGCATGTGAAAAATAGCTCATTGTAATTTGGCCCTTATTGTGATGTCAGAATAAGGTAATACCGCCCCCTTTATCTGCACTATCCAACCACAGCACAACCATTTAGTAGGGAGAGAAAGAGAGAGATAAAATATTTCACAGCACAATTGAGTTTCAATTGCAACAAACCACCATCATTGTGATCAGTGGTTGCACTTCATCCGCTCATTTGCATTTTAAATGACACACCCAAAACGGCACACTTTGGCTCAGACCTATTTTAGACTTAGTTTTCATCTTAAAAAAAATCTCATAATATGTCCCCTTTAAGTAAAATGTACTGCTTTTTTATAAGTAAAACTTACCTACTAAAATCAAATAAAATTTACTTAAAATTGCATGATAAAACATATGTTAAATAATTAATTAAATGTTACTTAATTATTTTATTTAAAAGTTAGATTTATTTTAATCGTCTAGGTAAAGTTTTGAAAATTGAAGCATTGCTGTCCTAATAATATTAAATAAATCGTATTTTCTGTTCGTTATTTTCTTTAACATAACGTCTATGGACCCAGTTATTTTTAGTGTTATAAATGTCATTATAACACAAAATTCATGACTGACAACAAGTCACTCATTGAATAAACTTGATTCTGAACAGAAACGCACACAAACAGTGTTTCAGACATGCTTTATCAGCACTGTGGAGGAAATTGCAATACAACGTTCTGAACAGGCTTCATGTAAAGAAACACTGATCACGTAAACGGTGACTTCACAAAATTATTATTTACAACAAAACAACATCAATATATAAGAGCTTAAACTAGGGCTGGGTGGTATGACGGTATATTCCGTTACCGTGGAATAAAATGTCAGAAGTAACAGATTCTTCTATTCCGTCTATTCCGCGGAATGCAAATAAGTGGGCGTGGCTAACGCTGCCCTCACGCTTGTTAGACTTAGTGTGACGGAGAAACAAGTAAATTAATTCACTCATAAAAAATAAACAAATTATTTCTGTAATTTTTTGCAGCGAGACTCTCGCTCGCTCTCTTTCTCTCTCTCTCTCTCTCTCTCTT
Organism: Misgurnus anguillicaudatus; assembly: GCF_027580225.2. Taxonomy (NCBI): domain Eukaryota; kingdom Metazoa; phylum Chordata; class Actinopteri; order Cypriniformes; family Cobitidae; genus Misgurnus; species Misgurnus anguillicaudatus. The sequence continues at coordinate 16,847,315 of NC_073338.2, forward strand.
TCTCTCTCTTTCTCTCTCTCTCTCACTCTTGCTCTCTCTCCCTCTCTCTGTCTGTGCTCGTGCAGCAGCCGGCCGGTCTCTCGAGTGCAGAGGTCTAGGCACACGCAAGGAGCTGCGACGCCTTATAAAAGGTTCTTCTCAAACATAATGCTAATAGTTGTAGTTTTAACTTTAAGCAAGCTAAGACAAAACTCGCGTTTATATCAGTGACACGTGTGCTGCTGGAGCGATGTAGTTTGACGCGCCATTTGCTTATACAAACATATTTGATCGGAAAGACGAGAAAGAGATGCAAATGTTAAGGTCTAATAGTAAGCAAAGGGCGTCAAGACCTTAAAACAGACTTCATGATCATCACATCATAGCACCTGTCATATTTATAATATCTAAAGCTCTCATATAAGCTAGGTATTCATCCTGTCTGTAGGTTTTTGCATATATTTATACCTGTTCATTTTACATATTGCCTATTTTTAAAGGGGTCATATGATGAAAATGTTAGCATTGCCACTTTGCAGGTTTGAGCAAAAATGTGTCGTTTTGGGTGTGTTTTTTAAAATGCAAATGAGCGGATAAAGTGCAAACACTGATCACAATGATGGTGGTTTGTTGTAATTCAAACTCAATTGTGCTGTCAAGTCCTTCTTTTCTCTCTCTTTCAGAGTTCAGATTAAGGAGGCGGTATTATTCTAATAAGATATCCTTATGACATCATAATGAAAGCCAAATTTCAATGACCTGTTTTTGCTCACACCTACAAAGTGGGGGGCGACAGTGGCTCAGTGGTTCATGTAGGTTGTCTACAAACCGGAAGGTTGGTGGTTCAATCCCCGGCTCCACCGGACCAAGTGTCGAGGTGTCCTTGAGCAAGACACCTAACCCCAGCTGCTCCCGACGAGCTGGATGGCGCCTTGCATGGCTGACACTGCCGTCGGTGTATGAATGTGTGCGTGAATGGGTGAATGTGAGGCAAACTTGTAAAGCGCTTTGGATGGCCATAGGTCTGTTAAAAGCGCTATATAAATGCAGTCCATTTACCATTTACCAAAGTGGCAATGCTAACATTTTCATCATATGACCCCTTTAATGTAATGTATGCATCTGCTAAAGTTTTTGATTAAAATTTACTTAAAGGGGTCATATGATGAAAATGTTAGCATTGCCACTTTGTAGGTTTGAGCAAAAATGTGCCGTTTTGGGTGTGTTTTTTAAAATGCAAATGACCGGATGAAGTGCAAACACTGATCACAATGATGGTGGTTTGTTGTAATTGAAACTCTATTGTGCTGTCAAGTCCAAAAATGTGTCGTTTTGGGTGTGTTTTTTAAAATGCAAATGAGCGGATAAAGTGAAAACACTGATCACAATGATGGTGGTTTGTTGTAATTAAACTCAATTGTGCTGTCAAGTCCTTCTTTTCTCTCTCTTTCTCTCTGCACTAAACGGCAGTGCAGTGGTTGGAGAGTTCAGATTAAGGAGGCGGTATTATTCTAATAAGATATCCTTATGACATCATAATGAAAGCCAAATTTCAATGACCTATTTTTGCTCACACCTACAAAGTGGCAATGCTAACATTTTCATCATATGACCCCTTTAATTATTTTAGGACTATGTGTAGTGACTGTAAAACAGTTAAATAATACAAGAAAATATCTAATAAGACTTACTATTCCCACACAGTTCATTTTTTTATATGAATTAATTGTGTATTTATCATCATTTTACTTAGGAAAATCTAGTTCTCAATAAATGTTAATATTATTATGTAGAAATTATGAGAGTTAATCTAATAAATATTACTACACCAAAAAGTTCGTTTTTTCAGTGCAAGCTGCGCACGAGTCAAGTTTAATTACCTTGTCGAGACTGTTGTGGGAGACGCGCGCGCGAAGTCTTGCAATGTGGAACCAGGCACGAGTAAAACAAGAAGAGACACAGGCTGCGCCCCAGCTAGAAATCAAAAGTTCCAAGAACGTTCCCTGAAAGCTCCCAATGCTCCCAAAAACACTCTGCCAACGTTAAAAGTGTCCATTTTGTTTAAGTTCTAGACGTTTCTGTGTTGTCTGAAAGTTAGAGGAATGTTACATTTACCATTTTAAACGTCATGACAATGTCATGCTTCAATGCTCACACACTGTTCAAAACAACAGCTGTTTATTATATTGACTTGTTTAACTGTTATGTAAATGATAGAGAAACATTGCATTTTATTATTTTAGAAAACATTATTTCTGAATGTTCAGCAAATACACCGCTGTAGAAAACACAATTCACTTATTAGGTTTAGATGTTGATTTTTTTGTTTAATTTTAAGTCACCCTTATTGTGATTAGTGTTTGTTTTAGTTGGACTCTTGACACTTGACCTTTTGCTTGCTAGTTTTTTCCTGGTTGTGTTAACTTTGTGTTAATGCACCACACTTGCTATGAAAAGTCAATAGTGTAATTCTGTGGTGCTTGGTACATAATGGTAGAGATTGTCACATAATTAATTTACTAATCAAAAGTTTATTTTCTGTCAAAAGGGAGGTGGGGTTAAGCAATTTTTATCAGAGCTTCTCAGTGATTTTAGTCCTGTCCGAATGCTCCATGTAAAATGTACCTTCTGTAAAAAGGTCCGGAGAAATTACCTCAGGTAATACTAATCCAGTGCGAATAGACCAGCTGTAAATATACACGTAAATTGCGTCATTTCCTTTTAATTTGCGGGTTTCTTTAAAATATAAAAGCGCTTAAAGAAGCATTTACTTGCATTCTAGGCGGAAAGGTTGGCAAAAAATGCATCTCAAAATTCATCAGATTGATGCTTAAAAATATGTCATTTTAAAAAATTTCTTACGGGGGACCATGACCCCAGACCCACCTAGAGGGGTAATATCCTTCTCACCTTTTCCATCCCTGACCCGCTTTTATGCCTGAAAGGTCTCCAAAAAATCTGGCTTTTTGGAGTTAGTTGAACCAAAGTTAAAATTATAAAGTTATTTTACAATAGACATACTTTTTGTTTTTTGTGTGAAAAAAGGGTGGGTGGGGGCAGTGGAGCTCATTGGGTGCTCAGCACCCCTAAAGCTCTAACCGTAGATTCGCATCTGGACCGTGAAAACAGCAGTATACAGATGAGTAAACTTTTTTACACACAAAACATAAACACATGTTATATTACAAACCATAAACACAATAGCTTCAAAAACACAGGAAAAACGAGAGCTTTAAGAAATAGCTTGAAAATAAGGGGTCAAGTGCCTAACTAAAGGAATCACTCCTATCAAAAACTTTTTTTCAATAAAACCAACATAAATTAGAGCTACTTTATTTTACTTTAGCTAGTTTTTTTCAAAACCTTAATTTAAAATAAGAGCTATTTTGATGTAAATATAAATAATGAGTGAAAAGGGTAATGGTGTTTGTTTAAAAGATTTAATGTGTCCTGTTATTTCAAGTTGATGTCCATCTAAGTGTGGCTGTACGTCAGTTGTTGCTGTTGTATTTCTGCTTGTCTTTTCTCTTTTTTCTGTTCTTGTTTATATTTATTAATTCTGCTAGTTAACAGCAGGTATCATCGCTAATGCTCGATCATAACTTCATTTATCACTTATTTATGTCACAACATCAAAATGTTTAAAATGACAAAACTGTTTGTAATCTAGCATATGCAAACATATCCTGAACTAATACTTAGGGGCGGTTTCCTGGACAGGGATTAGTTTAAAACAGGACTAGGCCTTAGTTTAATTAGGAAATATAATTAGTTTTAACAAACATGCCTTACTAAAAACATTACTTGTGTGCATTTTGAGGCAAAACAAAGGGCACTGATGTATTTTAAAGGGGACATATTATGAAAATCTGACTTTTTCCATGTTTAAGTGCTATAATTGTGTCCCCAGTGCTTCTATCAACCTAGAAAATGTTAAAAAGATCAACCCAAAACCTTAGTTTTGGTAAACCATTTTCTGCAAGCATGTGAAAAATGGGTCATTGTAATTTGGCCCTTATTGTGATGTCAGAATAAGGTAATACCGCCCCCTTTATCTGCACTATCCAACCACAGCACAACCATTTAGTATGGAGAGAAAGAGAGAGATAAAATATTTCACAGCACAATTGACTTTCAATTGCAACAAACCACCATCATTGTGATCAGTGGTTGCACTTCATCCGCTCATTTGCATTTTAAATGACACACCCAAAACGGCACACTTTTGCTCAGACCTATTTTAGACTTAGTTTACATCTTTAAAAAAATCTCATAATATGTCCCCTTTAAGATATGTCAGTGCAAGTTGTTTTCAGTTTGAACAGTTCTTACATTTATTTTAGTCTAGGACTAATCTAATTCCTGTCCGGGAAGCCCCCCCCCCCCCCCTTAGTGTTGAAATTAAAATGCAGCTTAATGACTCACTCAGCTTTTCTGGATGCTTTGATCACTGGCAGGAGTCTTATAAGACATTCATCTGATGGATCAAATTTCTTCAGTATAAACTCATCCAGTGACTCTTCTGAGTTCAGCAACACAAACACCAGAGCCGACCACTGAGCAGAAGAGAGTTTGACTCCAGTTAAACTACAGTTATCTCCTCTGTTCAGGTATGTTTGGACTTCCTGCACTAGAGATTGATCATTCAGTTCATTCAGACAGTGAAACAGATTGATGGTTTTCTCTGGAGAGGGATTCTTTCTGATTTTCTTCTTAATGTACTCAACTATTTCCTGTCTGCTGTCAGACCTTCCTGTCTGTATCATCAGATCTCCTAAGATTGTCTGATTGGACCCCAGTAAAAGACCCAGGAGAAATCTGAGGTAAAGATCCAGATGTCCGTTCTCAATTTGTAAGGCTTTGTCCACTTCACTCTTCAGTAAATCTGTCGTTTTTGATTCGTTTCCTTTGTCATGAAAAAAGAACAGAAACTTGTATAAGGCAGCAAGAAACTCCTGAATGCTCAGATGAACAAAGCTGTAAACCTTCCCGAAGTAAAGTCCAGACTCCTCTCTGAAGATCTGAGTACAAACTCCTGAATACACTGAAGCTTCTTTGACATCAATGCCAGACTCTCTCAGATCCTCCTCATAGAAGATCAAATTCCCTTTCTCCAGCTGTTGATAAGCCAGTTTTCCCAGTGACTTGAGACTCTTTCTAGCCTGATCACGATCTACCTCACATTTCCCATCATACTTCTGACTCTTCAGTTTGGTCTGAAAGATCAGGAAGTGTGTGAACATTTGTGTGAGAGTCTTGGGGATCTCTGCTTTACTCTCTGATTCACTCAACATTTTCTCTAGAACAGTGGCTGTAATCCAACAGAAGACTGGGATGTGACACATGATGTACAGACTTCTGGATGATTTGATGTGTGTGAGGATTCTCTTAGCCAGACTCTCATCATTTATTCTCTTCATGAAATACTCGTCCTTCTGAGGATCATTGAATCCTCGTACATCTGTGATCTGGTCAATACACTGAGGAGGAATCTGATTGGCTGCTGCTGGTCGTGATGTTATCCAGATCAGAGCAGAAGGAAGCAGATTCCCCTTGATGAGGTTTGTCAGCAGGACATCCACTGATGCTGATTCATTTACATCAAACAAACTCTGATTGTTTGAGAAATCTAGAGGAAGTCGACACTCATCCAGACCATCAAAGATAAACAAAACCTTGTAGTCATCAAAGTCTGTTGATCTCAGTTCTTTTGTATCAATGAAGAACTGATGAAGGAGATTTTTAAGACTGATATTTTTATGTTTCATCGGATTCAGCTCTCTGAAAGGAAGTGGAAATATGAAGTGAAGATCCTGATTTGCTTTCTCTTCAGCCCAGTCCAGTATGAACTTCTGTACAGAGACGGTTTTTCCAATTCCAGCGACTCCTTTAGTCAGCACAGTTCTGATGTGTTTGTCTTGTCCAGGTAAAGCTTTAAAGATGTCATTACATTTGATTGGTTTTTCTTCTGTCTCTGATCTTCTGGATGTTGTCTCAATCTGTCTCACCTCATGTTCATTATTGACCTCTCCGCTCCCTCCCTCTGTGATGTAAAGCTCTGTGTAGATCTCATTCATAAGTGTTGAGCTTCCATGTTTTGATATTCCTTCATTAATTCTCTGGAATTTCTCTTTTAATCTGGATTTATGTTTTTTTAAACACAAAGGAGCAAGTTCTATTGTGAAAAAAGAGAAATCAAGACAGGAATCAAATATATGAATCAACTGAGAATTTTTTTTAATGTTATAAAAGATTATCCTAAAGTGATTGGTTTTTGGAACATTGGATCAGAGGTCAACCTTTTGCCAGACTTCAACTCTCTTGTGAACGTGCACACAGCTAGACATTTAATAACCACATCCCACCAAACATGAGACGTCGGCACGACGTGCAGATCATGTCTGTATTAGGTCGGTTGGTCCAGGCCCTTATCTGTATGTCTATACAACGTGCAGATCTGGTACAGTATCTGGACGTCTGACTATGACCCCTCTTGGACGTCATGTAGACGTCCAAAAGGGGTTTGGGAAATCAAAACAAAAATATTTTATACAAATGTGGTCTATGAGTTCTGAGTCAAAAAAACATAAACATCACGTGTATTTTTGTAGAATATTTTGTTAAGCTGTTAAAATCATGTTATCTTTATATATGAATGAGTGTTCAAAAACATAGCACTGCTCATAGATAAAGTTCCACCTTAAATGCTGTCTCTCTCTCTCTCTCTCTCTCTCTCTCTCTCTCTCTCTCTCTCTCTCTCTCTCTCTCTCTCTCTCTCTCTCTCTTTAATTAAAGGGGTCATATGATGAAAATGTTAGCATTGCCACTTTGTAGGTGTGAGCAAAAACAGGTCATTGAAATTTGGCTTTCATTATGATGTCATAAGGATATCTTATTAGAATAATACCGCCTCCTTAATCTGAACTCTGAAAGAGAGAGAAAAGAAGGACTTGACAGCACAATTGAGTTTGAATTACAACAAACCACCATCATTGTGATCAGTGTTTGCACTTCATCCGCTCATTTGCATTTTAAAAAACACACCCAAAACGACACATTTTTGCTCACACCTACAAAGTGGCAATGCCAACATTTTCATCATATGACCCCTTCAACAGAGATGTATATGCTGACGTTTTATTGAAAATCCTTTGTCACCATAATGACGATCAGTGATTCCTTCAGTTGGGTAGCTTGACTCTTTGACTTTTTATAGTAGTGTTTGGTCTTTCTAAGAGTGTTTGCTAAAGCATGTTATTTGTTGCAAAGAAAATTTGTTATAAACAAAACTCACATGTGGATCTTACAACTTCACTGAACGTTTATCAACAGTAATTCCACATATGTAAAGTCTGTGAATTAATTTTGAAGAGCATGTAGTATTGTCTCAATTTCTCAGTTGATTTGAGGTGTCACATCCAACTTATTTAGGTTCATACCACCACTGTGAAGCGCTTACATCAAATTAAAAGTCCAGATATTACCGTCACACATGCAGACATCAAGAATCACCCCATGAATCACAACAGTGGTGACACTCTCTGGACTCATAAGTTTTTATAATACGCTGGTGCAATGCACTGCAACATTTAGAAAACTCACCATCGTTGTGATTCATGGGCTGATTCTTGATGTCTGTATCTGTCAAAAAATTCTGGACTTTACATTTTTGATTACAGCCACGAGGTTTCATTTTCCGTTACAGTAGGCAGCAGTATGCACCAAAGTATGTTTATTGCAGCTCCAAACAAAACTGAGATAGAAGTTTACTTTAAAAAAAATGTATGGCGTTTTATCTGTGTTGTTAGTTCAGTTATATTCTACCACCACTTCTGACCATCAATGTAATTAATGGGAAGCCACAAGCATTGGTAACTAACACTTGGAGCAATAATAATGTGTTTTAAAAACACCATCATCAAGCACACACATTATAATATAAAAACAAAGAGTCAAACTACCCAACTAAAGGAAACACTGATCACCATGATGGTGACAAAACATGTTCAATAAAACATCAGAATCTTGTAAATTCTCAAAAAGGAGCCGTAGAAATTACAAAAAATAAAGTAAATTTGGTTTGTTTAGTATGGTCCTACTTCAAAACAATGCTTTTTAAAACAACTGTTTGTAATGGTGATGACATTGTTTTAGAGAATGTACATGTAACAATTATCCAGCAAGAGCAAGCGTGGGAGGAAGAGTGAAGTTCACGTCACTTCACTTCAATAGAGAGAGAGAGAGAGAGAGCAAGATTGCAGATGCAGATAGTTAAGGTGGAACTTGTATATTTGGGAATTATCTATAAGCAATATTTTTTTTACATTTATTCATATATAAAGGTTATATAAACAAATATAATGTCTAAAATGGCCACGTTTTAAATAGTTTTACTTTGTGTGGAGGTCCCCTTGACATCAATATTGGATGTTCAGAACAGGTCAAAAAAAGACGTCATAAAAACTTTCATTTTGGCTCCTCATGGGACGTCGAAATGACGTCTTTTTAAGACGCATTGCTCAGTGGGATGGGTTCTTTTTTAATGGACGGGTGCGGGATTTGAAAACTAGACACTATCCAATGCCATTAAAAAGCCAGAGTAAGGATGTTATTTAATAACTCAAACCATGTTTATACAACTATGATGGCTTAAGGGTGAGTTAAATATGGGCTAAATTAATTTTTTGGCTGAACTATTCCTATAACAGATGCTTAGAATTGGAAAGTGGATTTCAGGAACCTTCACTTCCAAAATTTACATCACATGCTCTTATTTCATGTTTTATAAAATGATTAAATGGCAAAGCAAATCTCCGTCTTAGAGGAAGACACTGACTTTACTTATCAGAAAACTTGAATAGTGGAAATTACCACTAGAGCATTAGCTGATACAGAGCACTGAGCCCACATACATGAGGTCACTTTAAAAGGAGCAAAAGGGGCCCACAGGTATTGGGCCTGGTAGTGCAATTCCTCCACTGAATAAGCTGTTGATGAGTGCTGGAGAATTACAGGCATCCAAGGTTTACCAAAGTGGGAATCTGACTTGGACTACCATTTCCACTACGAAATAATCCAGCCCACCACTCTACAGATGTCTTTTATAAAAGCACCATTTGCTAATGCCAAAGACAATGCGACACCCTGGAGGATATGCCCTGGCCACCCCGCAATGGAAGTAAGGTTAAACAAGCCGATGTTCACTGCAGAACAACACTTGTGACTACAAATGTTCCCTTGCTGTTGACATACAGCAGGGAAACTCCTCACACTTAACTGTGCAGAATAAAAAGAGACTGCTGAAACCATAGATCAATGTTTCCCAACTCCAGTGCTCACATACTCCCACCCAGAAAATGGCTCCTTATACACCCGAGCAATTCCAGTCTAATGGATTTGACATTTTCTGTAACATTTTAAATATGTCGCTTAAAATATGTTTTTGTTTCAGAGACAACAACGTATGAATTCTGCGAAAAAAAATTTTACAAATAAGAACTAATAATAGTAAACAAACAGAGAAGGTTTGGTTCTTCAAAAAATATAAAATCTTAATTTTATTTTCGTTTCTTTGTGCCCATTTATGAGGCAAATCGGTTATAGATGTGATTTATCTGTTATGTCATCCACCTGTTGGTTCTTGCGGTGCTGCATTAAACACACCTAATGCCTCTAATTAATTAAGATCAAAGGCGACTGGGCTCCTTAAGTCAAACCCCAAGCGTCACTCAACGTCAACTGATTGACAGACAGAGAAGACTCAAAGCATTCTGAATGTAAAGTGATATAACAGTCACATTAATTTGAGCTCTTACTGGTCTGTAGTTTGTTAGCAATGTCTGTGTGCTTCATCTTCTTTAGGACATGGAGTGTGATTTTCAGAAGCCCCTCTCTGACTCTGCTCAGATGTTTATCATCCTCCTCTTCTCTCTCAGAGCTTGCTGGATCATCTGGACTAAGTAGTCTCTTGAAGATCTTCAGCTCACTCCTTATCAGAGAGATGATTTTATTCTCAAGTTCCTGAAATCATTGTTCAAACAGAGATTTTTTCACTTTTATGCATGCGTAATCTTTTTTCTAATGGAACAAATTATCTGATTTAATCAGTATGTGTGTTCACTGGGGACCTTTGTGCAGCTAAAGCAGTCCTCTACCAGTTCAGCTACATAAACACTGAATGAAAGTGCACACACACAATTTTGTTCTTAACCTTTTTCTAATATTAATGAAACTTGATTATTTTAAAATAAAGTAGTAAATGCTCATAATACATAACCAAATCATCTCCTTTTACATATAACGTCTCTTCCGCAAATACGCTTTACAAATGTTTCCTTTCTGATTATCTTGGAATAAAGCCAATTGTACCAAAAGCATATCAAATACTTTTTATACAAACTAGGGTATATATGTAATTTAGATTACAGGCTGCATTGAACTGCATAATTAAAGTAGGCAGGATTTGTTCCAGCTGTGGTGGCAGTACACAAATGTACATAACTTTTAACTTTTAATTTAATGTACATAACTTTTTTAAATGTAAAATATAGGCTTCTGTAAACATGTATTTTTTTATAAATTCATACTGTCATTTACTTTTCCTTATACTTAAAGCCTATTGCTTTTCTATGTTTGTTCTAAAATGTATTTTTTTTTATACGTTTTACTACATAGCTTCGTACGCATCTTTCATTGTAGTTTTAATGTTGTTTGCAAGCCCATGCTTGTGTCTAGCATTACAGTCGTGCAGTCCTGTTTGATAATCTGCATTTGTAGTGATTGACAGAACACACGACCAGTGATCCGACATCAGCAGCAATTTTATTCCACACCCGGCCTGTTTGACATAAAGACTGTGACCCTGACCCGGTCACACCGCAAATTGCGCAGTAAGTAGAAAGTAAGACTGCATCTACAAAAATTGCTGTGCACAACTCCACGTGAAATGCGGTCTAACAGAAAAAAGTTTTAAGAATGTTCCCTGAAAGTTCCCAACCTTCCCAAAAGCATTCTGTCAACATAAAAAGCGTTTTATTGATGTTCTAGGAACATTTCTGTGTTGTCTGAATGTTAGAGTAATGTTACATTTGATTATTTTCAAACGTTATGACAATGTCATGTTTTAATGTTCACACAATGTTTAAAACTGTTTTTTTATATTGACTTGTTTGCTTGCTATGTAAATGATAGAGAAACATTGCATTTTATTATTTTAAAACTGTTATAAAACATTATTTCTGTATGTTCAGTAAAAATATTGCTGTAGAAAACACAATTCACTTATTAGGTTTAGATGTTGACGATTTGTTTCATTTGTAGTCACCATGATGGTCATCATTGTTTGTTTTAGTTAGACTCTTGACCCTTGACTGTTTGCTTGCTAGTTTTTCTCTGTTTGCATTACTTTGCATCTATAAAACACATTTGTAATGGTAATGTAAAGTTAATAGTGCAATTATGTGGTGGGTAGTATATAATGGTAAAATCATCATCTTATTAATTGATTTACTCATCAAAAACTTTGTTTTGTCAATAATGTTAATGACATCCAGCACTTTCACAGCAGTTTGTTATTAAGGAGTTTTAGAAACTATGGACAACAATTATCCTCTGTATACTTGGGACATACAAACATCAAGAATCAGACTATGAATCTCAACCATGGTGATAAAGAGAATTGTACAAAGTTAATTATTTATCCATGCAGCAGTGCATGCTGGGAGTCCTGGATGAGATTTGTAATTTGTTAATACCCAGCATGTTGCACGTTGGCAGAATGTTTTTGGGAACATTGGGAACTTTCAGGGAGCGTTCTTAGAACTTTTAATTTCTAGCTGGGAACTCCATGTTTTGACTGACTCCAGGGTAAAACATAAACAGTTGACAGAGAGGTTTGTAAGAAAACATACATAACCAATCCTACCTGGAAAACAGAATCCATTTGCTTCTTGTCGAAAGATGTTGATCCAACTCTCATTTTACTGTAATTTAAACAAATTAAATTCTTAAATTATGTGTTTATATATTTTTATATTTATTCAATTATATGTAAGGAAATTCAGACACTAGGAAAGTAGAAAAGTACAATGGAAAGTAATACAGAACAGTAAACAACTGTATGAATGTGTTTGTGTGTCAGTAGTATTACAGCACACTGAATGTACAGGTGAATACAAACAGATGATGTGATATACTCCTCTAAACCGACAGACCGATGAAGTGATTTACTCCTCGAAACTGTCAGACATATGAAGTGATTTACTCCTCTAAACCGTCAGACAGATGAAGTGATTTACTCCTCGAAACCGTCAGACAGATGAAGTGATTTACTCCTCTAAACCGTCAGACAGATGAAGTGATTTACTCCTCTAAACCGTCAGACAGATGAAGTGATTTACTCCTCTAAACCGTCAGACAGATGAAGTGATTTACTCCTCTAATCCAACAGACATATGAAGTGATTTACTCCTCGAAACCGTCAGACAGATGAAGTGATTTACTCCTCTAAACCGTCAGACAGATGAAGTGATTAACTCCTCTAAACCGTCAGACAGATGAAGTGAATTACTCCTCTAAACCATCAGACAGATGAAGTGATTTACTCCTCTAAACCGTCAGACAGATGAAGTGATTTACTCCTCTAAACCGTCAGACAGATGAAGTGATTTACTCCTCTAAACCGTCAGACAGATGAAGTGATTTACTCCTCTAAACCGTCAGAAAGATGAAGTGATTTACTCCTTTAAACCGTCAGACAGATGAAGTGATTTACTCCTCTAAACCGTCAGACAGATGAAGTGAATTACTCCTCTAAACCATCAGACCAATGAAGTGATTTAGTCCTCGAAACCGTCAGACAGATGAAGTGATTTACTCCTCTAATCCAACAGACATATGAAGTGATTTACTCCTCTAAACCGTCAGACAGATGAAGTGAATTACTCCTCTAAACCATCAGACCAATGAAGTGATTTACTCCTCGAAACCGTCAGACAGATGAAGTGATTTACTCCTCTAATCCAACAGACATATGAAGTGATTTACTCCTCTAAACCGACAGACAGATGAAGTGATTTACTCCTCTAAACCGTCAGACAGATGAAGTGATTTACTCCTCTAAACCGTCAGACATATGAAGTGATTTACTCCTCTAAACCGTCAGACAGATGAAGTGATTTACTCCTCTAAACCGTCAGACAGATGAAGTGATTTACTCCTCTAAACCGTCAGACAGATGAAGTGATTTACTCCTCTAAACCGTCAGAAAGATGAAGTGATTTACTCCTCTAAACCGTCAGACAGATGAAGTGATTTACTCCTCTAAACCGTCAGACAGATGAAGTGATTTACTCCTCTAAACCGTCAGACATATGAAGTGATTTACTCCTCGAAACCGTCAGACAGATGAAGTGATTTACTCCTCTAAACCGTCAGACAGATGAAGTGATTTACTCCTCTAAACCGACAGACCGATGAAGTGATTAACTCCTCGAAACCGTCAGACAGATGAAGTGATTTACTCCTCTAATCCAACAGACATATGAAGTGATTTACTCCTCAAAACCGTCAGACAGATGAAGTGATTTACTCCTCGAAACCGTCAGACAGATGAAGTGATTTACTCCTCTAAACCGTCAGACATATGAAGTGATTTACTCCTCTAAACCGTCAGACATATGAAGCGATTTACTCCTCTAAACCGTCAGACATATGAAGTGATTTACTCCTCTAAACCATCAGACATATGAAGTGATTTACTCCACTAAACCGTCAGACAGATGAAGTGATTTACTCCTCGAAACCGTCAGACATATGAAGTGATTTACTCCTCGAAACCGTCAGACATATGAAGTGATTTACACCACTAACCCGTCAGACAGATGAAGTGATTTACTCCTCGAAACCGTCAGACATATGAAGTGATTTACTCCTCTAAACCGACAGACATATGAAGTGATTTACTCCTCTAAACCATCAAACAGATGAAGTGATTTACTCCTCTAAACCGTCTGACAGATGAAGTGATTTACTCCTCTAAACCGTCAGACATATGAAGTGATTTACTCCTCTAAACCGTCAAACAGATGAAGTGATTTACTCCTCTAAACCGTCAGACAGATGAAGTGATTTACTCTTCTAAACCATCAGACATATGAAGTGATTTACTCCACTAAACCGTCAGACAGATGAAGTGATTTACTCCTCGAAACCGTCAGACATATGAAGTGATTTACTCCTCTAAACCGTCAAACAGATGAAGTGATTTACTCCTCTAAACCGACAGACATATGAAGTGATTTACTCCTCTAAACCGTCAAACAGATGAAGTGATTTACTCCTCTAAACCGTCAGACATATGAAGTGATTTACTCCACTAAACCGTCAGACATATGAAGTGATTTACTCCTCTAAACCATCAGACATATGAAGTGATTTACTCCACTAAACCGTCAGACAGATGAAGTGATTTACTCCTCTAAACCGTCAGACATATGAAGTGATTTACTCCTCTAAACCGACAGACATATGAAGTGATTTACTCCTCTAAACCGTCAAACAGATGAAGTGATTTACTCCTCTAAACCGACAGACAGATGAAGTGATTTACTCCTCGAAACCGTCAGACATATGAAGTGATTTACTCCACTAAACCGTCAGACATATAAGGTGATTTACTCCTCTAAACCGTCAAACAGATGAAGTGATTTACTCCTCTAAACCGTCAAACAGATGAAGTGATTTACTCCTCTAAACCGTCAGACAGATGAAGTGATTTACTCCTCGAAACCGTCAGACAGATGAAGTGATTTACTCCTCTAAACCATCAAACAGATGAAGTGATTTACTCCTCTAAACCGTCAGACATATGAAGTGATTTACTCCACTAAACCGACACACAGATGAAGTGATTTACTCCTCTAAACCGTCAGACATATGAAGTGATTTACTCCACTAAACCGTCAGACATATGAAGTGATTTACTCCTCTAAACCGTCAAACAGATGAAGTGATTTACTCCTCTAAACCATCAGACAGATGAAGTGATTTACTCCTCTAAACCGTCAGACATATGAAGTGATTTACTCCACTAAACCGACACACAGATGAAGTGATTTACTCCTCTAAACCGACATACATATGAAGTGATTTACTCCTCTAAACCGTCAGACAGATGAAGTGATTTACTCTTCTAAACCATCATACAGATGAAGTGATTTACTCCTCTAAACCGTCATACAGATGAAGTGATTTACTCCTCTAAACCGACAGACAGATGAAGTGATTTACTCCACTAAACCGTCAGACATATGAAGTGATTTACTCCTCTAAACCGTCAGACATATGAAGTGATTTACTCCACTAAACCGTCAGACATATGAAGTGATTTACTCCTCTAAACCGTCAAACAGATGAAGTGATTTACTCCTCTAAACCGTCAGACATATGAAGTGAATTACTCCTCTAAACCGACAGACATATGAAGTGATTTACTCCTCTAAACCGTCAAACAGATGAAGTGATTTACTCCTCTAAACCGTCAAACAGATGAAGTGATTTACTCCTCTAAACCGTCAAACAGATGAAGTGATTTACTCCTCTAAACCGTCAAACAGATGAAGTGATTTACTCCTCTAAACCATCAGACAGATGAAGTGATTTACTCCTCGAAACCGTCAGACAGATGAAGTGATTTACTCCTCTAAACCGTCAAACAGATGAAGTGATTTACTCCTCTAAACCGTCAGACATATGAAGTGAATTACTCCTCTAAACCGTCAGACATATGAAGTGATTTACTCCTCTAAACCATCAAACAGATGAAGTGATTTACTCCTCGAAACCGTCAGACAGATGAAGTGATTTACTCCTCTAAACCAACAGACATATGAAGTGATTTACTCCTCTAAACCGTCAGACATATGAAGTGAATTACTCCTCTAAACCGACAGACCGATGAAGTGATTTACTCCACTAAACCGACACACAGATGAAGTGATTTACTCCTCTAAACCATCAAACAGATGAAGTGATTTACTCCTCGAAACCGTCAGACAGATGAAGTGATTTACTCCTCTAAACCAACAGACATATGAAGTGATTTACTCCTCTAAACCGTCAGACATATGAAGTGAATTACTCCTCTAAACCGACAGACCGATGAAGTGATTTACTCCACTAAACCGACACACAGATGAAGTGATTTACTCCTCTAAACCGTCAGACAGATGAAGTGATTTACTCCTCTAAACCATCAGACATATGAAGTGATTTACTCCTCTAAACCGTCAGACATATGAAGTGATTTACTCCTCTAAACCGACAGACATATGAAGTGATTTACTCCTCTAAACCGTCTGACAGATGAAGTGATTTACTCCTCGAAACCGTCAGACATATGAAGTGATTTACTCCACTAAACCGTCAGACAGATGAAGTGATTTACTCCTCGAAACAGTCAGACATATGAAGTGATTTACTCCTCTAAACCGACAGACATATGAAGTGATTTACTCCACTAAACCGTCAGACATATGAAGCGATTTACTCCTCTAAACCGTCAAACAGATGAAGTGATTTACTCCTCTAAACCGTCAAACAGATGAAGTGATTTACTCCTCAAAACCGTCAGACAGATGAAGTGATTTACTCCTCGAAACCGTCAGACAGATGAAGTGATTTACTCCTCTAAACCAACAGACATATGAAGTGATTTACTCCTCTAAACCGTCAGACATATGAAGTGAATTACTCCTCTAAACCGACAGACCGATGAAGTGATTTACTCCACTAAACCGACACACAGATGAAGTGATTTACTCCTCTAAACCGTCAGACAGATGAAGTGATTTACTCCTCTAAACCATCAGACATATGAAGTGATTTACTCCACTAAACCGACACACAGATGAAGTGATTTACTCCTCTAAACCGTCAGACAGATGAAGTGATTTACTCCTCTAAACCGACAGACATATGTAGTGATTTACTCCTCTAAACCATCAAACAGATGAAGTGATTTACTCCTCTAAACCATCAGACAGATGAAGTGATTTACTCCACTAAACCGTCAGACAGATGAAGTGATTTACTCCTCGAAACCGTCAGACATATGAAGTGATTTACTCCTCTAAACCGACAGACATATGAAGTGATTTACTCCTCTAAACCATCAAACAGATGAAGTGATTTACTCCTCTAAACCGTCAGACAGATGAAGTGATTTACTCCTCTAAACCGACAGACATATGAAGTGATTTACTCCTCTAAACCATCAAACAGATGAAGTGATTTACTCCTCTAAACCATCAGACATATGAAGTGATTTACTCCACTAAACCGACAGACAGATGAAGTGATTTACTCCTCGAAACCGTCAGACATATGAAGTGATTTACTCCTCTAAACCGACAGACATATGAAGTGATTTACTCCTCTAAACCATCAAACAGATGAAGTGATTTACTCCTCTAAACCGTCTGACAGATGAAGTGATTTACTCCTCTAAACCGTCAGACATATGAAGTGATTAACTCCTCTAAACCGTCAGACAGATGAAGTGATTTACTCCTCTAAACCGTCAGACAGATGAAGTGAATTACTCCTCTAAACCGACAGACAGATGAAGTGATTTACTCCTCTAAACCGTCAGACAGATGAAGTGAATTACTCCTCGAAACCGTCAGACAGATGAAGTGATTTACTCCTCTAAACCGTCAGACAGATGAAGTGATTTACTCCTCTAAACTGACAGACAAATGAAGTGATTTACTCCTCTAAACCGTCAGACAGATGAAGTGAATTACTCCTCTAAACCGACAGACAGATGAAGTGATTTACTCCTCTAAACCGTCAGACAGATGAAGTGATTTACTCCTCTAAACCGACAGACATATGAAGTGATGTACTCCTCTAAACCGTCAGACAGATGAAGTGATTTACTCCTCTAAACCGTCAGACAGATGAAGTGATTTACTCCTCTAAACCGACAGACCGATGAAGTGATTTACTCCTCTAAACCGTCAGACAGATGAAGTGATTTACTCCTCTAAACCGTCAGACAGATGAAGTGATTTACTCCTCTAAACCGTCAGACATATGAAGTGATTTACTCCTCTAAACCGTCAGACAGATGAAGTGATTTACTCCTCTAAACCGTCAGACAGATGAAGTGATTTACTCCTCTAAACTGTCAGACATATGAAGTGATTTACTCCTCTAAACCATCAGACTGATGAAGTGATTTACTCCTCTAAACAGTCAAACATATGAAGTGATTTACTCCTCTAAACCGTCAGACTGATGAAGTGATTTACTCCTCTAAACCGTCAGACAGATGAAGTGATTTACTCCTCTAAACCGACAGACATATGAAGTGATGTACTCCTCTAAACCGTCAGACAGATGAAGTGATTTACTCCTCTAAACCGACAGACCGATGAAGTGATTTACTCCTCTAAACCGTCAGACAGATGAAGTGATTTACTCCTCTAAACCGTCAGACAGATGAAGTGATTTACTCCTCTAAACCGTCAGACAGATGAAGTGATTTACTCCTCTAAACCGTCAGACAGATGAAGTGATTTACTCCTCTAAACCGTCAGACAGATGAAGTGATTTACTCCTCTAAACCGTCAGACAGATGAAGTGATTTACTCCTCTAAACCGACAGACATATGAAGTGATGTACTCCTCTAAACCGTCAGACAGATGAAGTGATTTACTCCTCTAAACCGACAGACCGATGAAGTGATTTACTCCTCTAAACCGTCAGACAGATGAAGTGATTTACTCCTCTAAACCGACAGACCGATGAAGTGATTTACTCCTCTAAACCGTCAGACAGATGAAGTGATTTACTCCTCTAAACCGTCAGACAGATGAAGTGATTTACTCTTCTAAACCATCAGACAGATGAAGTGATTTACTCCTCTAAACCGTCAAACAGATGAAGTGATTTACTCCTCTAAACCGACAGACAGATGAAGTGATTTACTCCTCTAAACCGACAGACATATGAAGTGATGTACTCCTCTAAACCGTCAGACAGATGAAGTGATTTACTCCTCTAAACCGACAGACCGATGAAGTGATTTACTCCTCTAAACCGTCAGACAGATGAAGTGATTTACTCCTCTAAACCGTCAGACAGATGAAGTGATTTACTCCTCTAAACCGTCAGACAGATGAAGTGATTTACTCCTCTAAACCGTCAGACAGATGAAGTGATTTACTCCTCTAAACCGTCAGACAGATAAAGTGATTTTCTCCTTAAAACAACCGATAAACGGTTTTACTCCTAGAAACCACCACACTGATTCTCACCTCATGTCTTCTGAGCTGAACTTAATTGGGCAGTCCATTGAATCATCACTCTTCATGGACACACAGCTGGATTCAGGAGATTTTCCATGAATCAAACTAAAACACAGCAACAATTAAACAATTTTAAAATCTATCTTGAAATTTTCTGTCTCAACCTTACATTTTTTCTCAAGGTTGACGAAAACATTGAGTTAACAACAAATAACTTTTTATTTGTTTTTGTTCATAATAATCTATTATTAAATCTACACTGTAAAAAAATCCGTAGTTTTTATGAAGAAACACTGGCAGATGTGGTTACCAGAACAATTCTGTAAAAAATACAACTTAAAATTGCCAGACAAAAATATATGAACATGTTTTGTATTTCATTAACTAATATAATTTTATTCATTTCTTAAAATATGCAGAAAACCACTATAATCCAGGTGATGGAATAGATAGCTGCGAAATTACTACAAATTGTTTTCTAATTATTTGCCAACAACTTAAAAAGAGTGCACATACACAAAGATTGTATCATACAAACAAATACAAAACAACATCAGGGTAAGTTATTAAATCGCTCAGTGTCTACATGAGTCTATTTTACAGAGTTAAAAAGTGACACTTAAATAATGACATGATGAATGAACATTAATGATGAAATAGAAAGCAGTCAAAACACAAGTACAACGAAAATACAGACAAAATCTTAGATGAACATTGAACTGTATAAATATAACATAGTTTCGTTGCAAAACGAGATAACCACCGTTTTTTTAATTGTTCAGAAAACTTGTTTTTTGGTTGTGCATTCCAATTAATTTCAATGCAACTGCAGTTCGTTTGTTTTGATTTAAACCTTCATAACTTAAAAAATACAGCTAAGTAGCACCATAAAACAAAATAATAACATGATAACATAATAATAAACATGTTTTGGCAAAAATGTTAAAAAATGGATTTATCTCGTTTTGCAACAAAACTCTTCATATAAACACACTCAATAGCTCAAGATCTCACCAGATAAATACAATTATATTAATTAATGAAATACAAAAAGTTGTTTACATGTTCATGTATTTTTAAGGCGGTTTTCTGGCAATCTCATCTGCATTTTACCATTAAAAAATGTTTCTAAACAGTTTATTATTCAAAGAAATTCTGTATACAGGTAAGATTTGTAAAATTTACAAAAGTCCGCTGTATAATGCATACAATTGTGGTGTTGTTGTTTTTACGGTTTTAAGTTGTATTTTTTACTGAATTTTTCTTGTAACCACAGCTGACAGTATTTCTCCATAAAAACTACTGATTTTTTTACAGTGTAGCCACAGCAGTAACATTTTTATTTAAATTTGAGATGTATCTAAATCCATATAATTGCAGTGTATTGATGAAATATATTTTTAATTCAAAATGTCTGTCATACAGAAAGATGATTTAATTTTAATATACACACACAAGTCAAGTACAGTCATAAAAGGTCTAAAAGATCTACAGTATTTGTATCTTTCTGTAGTTGTTACATTTTTCTTGAATTTTAAAAATTCTTTATGGTGTCTGCATGTCTGAAGGAACACAATTTAATTATATGATGGTATGCTTTTGGCATTTTGTTTTAATGAGTTAAAACTCATTTACTTTTTTGTTCCTGATCCCAGAGAAGATTGTTAGTGTCCTGCAGACAATACTGTAATTGTTCACCACACCAGGGCTTCAGACCTACAGTATAATGTGGTTATACCTCGGGCCTCTCTTCAACTGATCCTCACCCTGATCATAAAACTCTGTTTAGCTATCAACACCCAACACTAAACTGTTAAAAAATAGTGTAGAAATGACAGTATTACTGTCAGCTGTTTGCCAGTAACTTACTGTAGATTTAAATGTGTTATTTACTGGCAACAATTTGTTCAAAATTAAATGAACATTAAACATTAACAAGTCTTTATTTACAGAATAAAACTATAAAATAACAGCCTCATGCAAAGCATTCTGGGAACCAAAATATGAAGGAAACAGAAAAAGGTTGATGAGGATTTCTGGTTCCCAAAATGCTTTTAATGAGGCTGTTATTTTATTGTTTTATTCTGTAAAAACAAAGACTTGTTCATGTTTAATGTTCATTTAACTTTGATCAAACTGTTTCCAATAAATAACATACATTTAAATCTACATTAAGTTACTGGCAAACAGCTGCATAACTACAGCAAATTTTTTAACAGTAGTGATAAACCAGTGGTTTAAAATCTCTCATACTCCCAGGGGCGGTTTCCCGGACCAGGATTGGCTTAATCCAGGACTACGCCTTAGTTTAATTAGGAAATATAACTAGTTTTAACAAACATGCCTTACTAAAAACATTACCTGTGTGCATTTTGAGATAAAACAAAGGGCACTGATGTATTTTAAGATATGTCAGTGCAAGTTGTTTTCAGTTTGGAGAGCTCTTAAAAGTGATAGACTTGTGACCATAACGCACACATAATTTGACATAAAAAATGTTTTGAGTAACATGTCATATAATAATGATTGGTCAGGAATATGTGTAACATTATTTTACACAATCATTCCTTGTTCTACTGTAAATTCAGAAATGCAGATGCTGTCCACCCACCATGCTTTCAGTGACCCCATTTTTTCATTGAAGAACATTTCATCTGCAGGAGTAAAGCTGTGCTGCTGATAGATGCCAGTGCTCTCCTCACTGCCAGGTCAACTTCTTTGGCAGCTAACATTATGAGATTAGACACTTCTAGCATATGATTATGCTTAAATCAACTACTCCAGTCAGCAAATTTCCTTTGGCAAAGACCTGGCCCAAATAAACAGCTGGCCTGTGGCCCACTTAAGAAAGTGTTCCCCGGCCCATATCTGGCCAACAACTTTTTATTCACATCAGAACCCAATCTAAATCAGAGGTGTAAAATCCATGTGCCAGGAGTAAAAGTCCTCTCCATTATTTTGTTCCAATCACCTGGATTTGCTAATTAGCACAGTTTTTCAGCAGGTGGTGACCTCCTGACTCAGTGTTTTAAGCCCTCAACGAAGCCTTCAAGGCAGCGCTGCCTGGAAGGCACTCCCCGTCCCCCAAGCGTTTCAGCCAATCACAGCACTCGTGCTAGATATTGAGCCTTCCACCAGCTTCTGCAAGTTCGAGCTCACCGTTGGTCAGGTGAGTAGCACAGATATGGTAAGATAGGTATGTGACTGTATTTGAATTTAGCTCGAAGTGTTTCGAACATTTAAGAGACGTGTTACCGCGTTTTCATGTGTCCGCAGCACAAATTTTTTTCGTGCCAGTTTTATATTTTGGTTGCGCAATTGTTTTTCTGATTTTCTCACCATTTTTGGTAAGAAAATGAGTCAGGAGGTCACCTCCTGCTGAAAAACCGCGCCAACCAGCAAATCCAGGCGACCGGAACAAAATACCGGGGAGGACCCCCACCCCCGGCACATGGATTTCACACCTCTGAGTGCAACCCAAATGTCAACCAGAACTCGTTTTCTACGGTGTGCCATATCTAAAACAGATGTGGTTCTCATGTATTGTTTGTTATGTGGGCCATATACCTCAAAATGACATGTGAACCAAAAGAACATTCCCGCCATTTCTGAAGCTATGGCAAAACAGATATGGTTACAATTTGGCCCATATATGTTCAGCCATGCCATATCTCGACCAAATGTGACAGCTAAAAACAACATGTGGCCCACATACAGTATGCTTGCTATCTTATGAACAATATATTTATGTTTTATTTTTGTGTTACTTTTTTGTCCACTCAAGTTGCAGCTTTAAAATGTACCCCCAAATAAAAAATCTTTAAATTTAAGTTACATTTAAACTTACTGTTTTTCTATTCGCTTTGGTACCATTTCCACATGTATGTGGTAAAACCTCACAACTGTTACTACAAAACTCAAAGCAGATCATCAAATAGTCTAGTTTTTTCAAACATGTAATTACATGTTCAATTGACTAAGTACAACACACAAAATTATACATTCACTTTTTCACCACAATTAATCATTGTGTCATCAAAGAAATACCTTTCATATGAAGTAATTGTCTTTCACAATGCAATGCTCACAATACTTTTGATATGCTTCTCATCTCATTTGCGTAAATACATTTGACCAGCACTAAATCCAACTGAATGATTAATCACTGAAACATTTGGTAAACCTATTTTCATTTCTGCAATATACAGTAGGCTATATGAATTTTGAGAATTACAGAAATAAAACCTGTGTTTGTACGAACATATAAATTATGTGTAACCTCACATGATACTGTAAATACTCTTTATTGCTAATTGATTTTACATAGTGGTACAGTAAACACAGTTGTTCATGACACTAGATATACTGTAAAAGTGGGGGTGTAAACACTGGCAATTTCTTTCAACATGGAGCAGGACAGACAGCAAGGAATAAGAAGATCTTGTGGACAAGGGATTCGTCAGAGAGGTGGGCATGGGCACCCACAGAGAGGTCAAAGAGGTGAACGAAAATCTACGGCCAAATGCTCAAGACAGGCTTGATCCAAATTACTGTAATGTAATGTAATTTAATGTAATGTGTGCACTAAATTTTATGTTTTCACTCAGTTACATTATAGAAAGTAAACCTATGTTACAATTATATCTGAAAAATAAAAACTACTGTAATTTGCTCAAATGAATGTAGAGGATGTCTTCATTGATCTTTCACTTGATTACACATAGGATGGATATTTTGGAAATTATAGATTATGTAAGTAATGTAAGTGTATTGCCTAATGTGAAACTGTGTAATATGTATTTTTATAGTACTGTAGCATATTAATTTCAGCACTTTTAAAGGCGAAGTCCACGATGTTTGAAAAATGCGTTGGAAAATGAGACGGGCCGACTACCAAAACACACTTATAGCCAATCAAATCAAATCAAATGCTGGGTTGCGTATGTGTGGGGCGGGTCTATCAACAGAAGGTCCAGATTCTATTGGGGTAGGGGCGTGTTTGTCAAATATCAACATTGGCTTTCAAACATTGTGGACTCCGCATTTAAGGATGATTTGAAACATGTATCTTGCATTGTTTGCTGTTGGATGAACTGATTGTTAAAAGTACTAAACTGAAAAAAGATCATACCGTTGTGTTTCGGTGAATAAACCAAATGTTCTCACTACATATTACAATAATCTTCCATTTGAAACAATGATTATGTGGACTGAAAACATGTGCAACTTACTGAAAGCATTACATCAGGTTTTGAAAGAATGACTAGCTGTGTTACAAGTGTGATCAGTTTGGATTTTTGTACTAAGAGTTTTGAAAATGTACACCTTACTTGTGAAAACAGTACCAAAGCGAATAAAAAAACTGTAAATGTATTAAAATCATTCATCTGCTAAATATTTATGGTTACTTAGTAACCTACATGTTGTCTTTTAAAAGTTAAGATCTGTGTTATATTTAAAAACTACACATGAGCATTGACGGGGATTGAATCTGGGTTGCTGAATGTGCTGTTTAGAGCACTGATCAATAGGCTATGAAAGGATTTAATCCATATAAGGACTTTCCAGCTATTTTATGGGTTTGTTTTTTGCAGCAGTATTATAATTTTAGTAAGTAGTAAATTCTTCATACATTACCGCTTTCTCTTAAACTTTGATTGATTTGATTCACCCTCGACCTCGGTCCGGGTATCATTCGTTCATTTGTTTTTGCTTTCACATTTAAAAACAAAAAAACGAGAAAATAACTCCTTTTTTCGTTTTTTCGTTTTTTTAGAAAAACGAAAAACGAAATTATGACTCGATTTTTGGTTTTCCCGTTCTGGCACGGACATTAGAAAAACCACTTGATATTTCGATTGTGTCCAGTGGGTGGTGCTAAATCTGATTGGCAGGATATGCGTTCATTGTTTTTCAAAATAAAAGTTTTTCAAACAATGTATTTTTTAGCCTGTAAAATTATTGTCTATATATGCATGCTATTTGCCACCCAATTATTTGGCTTCACTGATTGAAAAAATATATTAAAATAGCCTAAATGTAAACATGTCATATAATATAATTGTCATAGCTATCTGTCCTCTTATGTCAGATTCTTAAATTTGGTCAACAAATTTAATCAGAATGCAAAGACACGGTGTATGGCTATTGTGATTGAAAATAAAAGGAAGTCAGTATCAATTAAATCAATTTTTGGATTGACACAGGCTGGTTAGATATGGCATGCGGATTTACACAGCAAATTATAATTGCATAAATTATGTTAAGAGATTAATGTTTTTAATGTAAAAATGTAAATGTAGAAATATAAAAAGATTGGGAAAAAGTATACTTTTTAACTATGAAACTAACACCGTCAGTAGGTGGCGGAAAATTTCTCTTATCTAAACACCTACGGAAATTGACTGTAAGTAGACTCTGGGTAGCCGACTGTGGGTAGCCTACTGGAACCATTTACTCTTTTGATTCTGTCAAAAATTCAGATATTTGCTCGGAGACGCAACAGATCTGCAGTTTATTCTGTTTTCTTGGACGGATCAAAATCAGAATGTAGCCTATAAACGTTACTCAGTAACTTTGAACTGTTGTAAAATGTCACATTTGTGATTGTGCAGATGTTCGGGAAAATAGCACTTTTGTTATAAACTCTTGTTATAAATATATAAAACTGGAACTCATTAGGTCTAAATGTTTTTTTTTTTTCATTTTGATTTTTTGATTTTATCTGATTAACTCTAACACTGCTTTGGTGTTACTTTCAACACCCTGCTGGTGGTACCCATATAAACACCGAGCTGGTGTTAATTTGGCTGTGTGCGTATTCGCAATTTCAATTTGCCCAATTTGAAGGGAAGGGCAGCTTGTGAGCCTCCCTTCATGCAACGTCAATTTACCGGGGCCTCTCCATTTGAATAAAAGACATAAAATTAATATAATTAAGGATAATAACAATAATAAGGAAAAGAAAAAGATGACTGTTTTAAAAATAAATAATTGCAATTAAAGGATTTGAAAAAGGCTTACTTTGAAGTAATAATACAATCTCTCTCATTTCAATAAAAATCAATAGGTTGATAGTCAATTGGTATGTAGGTCAATGCGTATTTGTGCGTGTTTCTGAAGAAAAACCAACAAAAATGAAATGTAGGCTATATACATCACTTTAAACAAAACAGTTGAGCCTAATGACCTACCCAGTCTCACAAAGTTTCGTGATAGTCACGTATTTTTTTTATTCTTTTTTCGTAAATCTAACCATAAACCGTTACCGAAGCGACAATGATAAGAAAATAGGACAAAACAGTTGAGTAACCAATACGTGATAATCACACGAAAACAGGAATTCGTTATACGATCACAAAAAAAAAACCGCAAAAATTCGTGATAATATCACGAAAAAAGAATTAAAAAAAAAATACGTGACTATATAACAAAAAATAATTTTTTTGGCTTCATGGGTTTTTATGAAATTATAAAAACACTGTTTAAACACTGGCATTGTCAAAGTTGATACTGGTTTCACATAGGGCCAGACAAGTGTCATTATATTCATAAAATTTTTAGTGGAAAACAAACTCAGAGGGAGATTAAATGTTTTTGACCAGCGGATGGTGGAGGTCATGTTCGTCTTAATCTCAGGCGCCAAGTGCATCACCATTGAACGCGACTCAATGCATTAAGACTGCAATATTACAGAGAATATGCTGCTATAGAAAAGTAGACGAGCCCAGCATATAAAAGTTTCGCGTTAAGTGTTTCGCATAATAAAACATTCAGTACAAACGGAAAGTTCAGTACAAACCTTAAAAAAGCATATTTACAGGTAAGCAGATGAAACCAGAATATAAAAACCAATGAGTTTAAATACTTGTTAGTGTTTTTCCAACCCATTTTTCTTATATAAACCCGCATTGTAAGAACGTCTCTTTATATTAGGCTAAACTTTAAATGGGCTACGTTATTTAATGTCCTGGTACATCACATTATTTTTCGTCATCTTACAGGTTATAAAGTCTATAGGTACTCGGGTTTGTTTCTGTCATTTGGCCTATAAAATTAAAACTATTATTTTTTTTACAGTTTGTCTATGATTAGATGATAAAGACTAATAAACTTCTTATCATTCCTTAAATAGCCTACATGAAACTTTAGCCTTTAGTGTTTGCTGAGTGAAGAAAAGACTTATTCATATAGTTCTTTATAGCTTTGCGTTTCAAACACGCAGACGCGCTCATGACAGATGACACCCACTGTAGAGGCTTCGTCTTTTTAATTCTTTTCATCTGTTAAATATCATAGGCAGGTGCAACTCCTAGATGCAATTCGAGTACTGATCTTCATGAATGAAACAGGAATATTGAAACAAAATGTGTATAAAAACAAGAACAGAGTTTGTGTTCTTTCACTTAGCTCAAAAAGAGTGCGTGCACAGTGGAGAGCATCCGTACAGTGCGCACTTATTTACGACAAGTTTATTTTTTATAAATCCCGATATGTGCGTATATATTTCTATGCCCATTTTGTGCGTACGCAACGTTTATACATCTGGGGCCTCATTTATAAAGCGTTTTTACGCACAGATTTGATCTTAGACCGTGCGTACGCTCAAATCCACTCAAACGCTCAGATTTATAAAACTTGTTTTTGACGTGGAAAAGTACTTACCTCCACGTCAGGTTCCGACTTGACGTACGTACGTTTCCTTGTGGCAATATTGCAGTATTGCAGGTAGGCATATTCAAAACTTTTTGTTTTGTAGCTTTTGTGGTCAACATACAGAAACATTTTTTCATTTGTTTTGGAGTTGCCCTTATTAAAAAAAAAAAAGGTTAGATTTGCCCTCTTTTTTTAGAATTCATATATTTTGCTTAAGACTTTGTTTGGAAAATATTTAATTAGTTTTTTTTCTCTTATGATATCTTATTACATAAGAAATATTATTTGATTAATGTGTCACTTTTGTTTGCAACGTTTATTATAAATAAATGTAAATATGGTGATTATAAACCATTATTCCATATTTTTTTATTAGAAGTTAAGCAATAGGCTACCTAAAATCTATTAATAATCTGATAAACAAGAAAGCTGCTAAATGTATTGATGTATGTCAGCATTTCCATGTTTTTATTTAATTCTTTTTCTCTTTCATCCCCTGGCTAATGTAAAAAAAGTGTTGAATATGTTTGATAAAAAATAAATAAATATTCGAAACGTTTACAGCGTCAACATCATCTGTATAAGAGCTTAGACCGGGCACAAAAAACCATAACCGAAGCTTCTGCACGTTGTGTCCGAGCCCGGCCCGACCGACACATTACCGACAATGTTTTAATAGTGCGCCGTGACGAAGCGTGTAAACTGCGCTGTTTGTTTATTGAGAATAGAAACATAAAAACATGCAACAATGATGTACACAGAAAATGAACAAGAATGAACTGTGGAGAAGGCCTTCTAGGCTGCTCCAAAATAATTTAACCAGGTTTTAGAATATATTTTAAAACAAAATATGTTGGCCTATTTTGATATTTTAAAATGTAGGCCTATTCTAATGCAAAAAGATGGCGCCCAAGCTATATGTTCAGGAAACGATTTTGTAGTTCGTCATCTTTTCAAAAAATATTTAAAAATATAGCAAAATTGTTTGGCGGTGTTTAACGCACATGTAAATGTTACAGAACATGCGCTTTATTGAATAAAAGTAAAACCGATCGAATTTAATGATTAAAACGTAGTGAAAGGAACTAAATTGTGAAGCCTCGATGTATCAATAAGGGACATGCGACATTTAAGAATGATGGGTATTTCAAAAATTAATATAAGTTATTCCCATGCATCGATTCCAATGCCAAACATCTGCAAATCCAAACGAATCAACATGGAATACACTCCGACAGTTCAAGACACGATCTTTGAATTTTAAAGTCGAAAATATCTTATTTTAACACCGCCGCGCAGGAGGCATGGCAAACTGAAACAAAACTTTAAAGACACAAATATTACGTTTAGCCTACGTGTAAAACTATATCCAAATGAAACCCGTGAATTGAAAGATCCACCAACAATCGCCCCAACCTGAGCGATGTCAACAAAGTTTCCATGTTAGAATCCAGAAATATTAAAAACTCTAGCAAACGACAACAAATATGTTTTCTTACCACTCGCCATTGTAGCAGTCAGAGAATTTGGCCTTTGAAAATGTAATATTTATATGCTAATGATTTAAATTAGGGGCGTTTAGAAGGCGGAGTTCTAAAAGCATTCAGCTGCGCACAAGTTCAAGATCATTTGTGATTCACAAACCACACATCCGGAAAAGAGGCGCACGCACGGTTTTCCGTGCGTAAGCTCACTTTCTCTGAATCACACTTACGATCATTTCTGAAATGGTCTTAGATGAAATGCAGGACAGTTCCCACGTCGCACTTTTATATATGAGGCCCCAGGCCCCTGGGCCTTATCCTCCGACTGAGAGCTTCCATGACAAAACGGCGCAACCTGATATTTATCTTTACTGCTCAAAGAAAGCACGTGCGCTGATCCATTAACTCAATTGCGATCGGCTACTTTAAACCGCTTCAATTAGGCTTTTAGTAAAAAAAAACAGACATTTAGAAAAGGCTTAATAATTTTTCATATTGTCTCATTGCTTTACAGAGAATGATCATTTCTATAAATTTGTTCACTAAATTATGTGCTCTCGAAGCACTATCTCCATACTCTCCGTTACATAGGAATAGGCATACATGTCATCAAAATGAAAAAAAAAAAAAACATTTAGACCTAATGAGTTCCAGTTTTATATATTTATAACAAGAGCCTATGATATGCAAATTATCATACCAGCAAAAGTGCACATTTTATAAAACAGTTCAATAAAGTTACTGAGTAACGTTTAAAGGCTACATTCTGATTTTGCTCCGTCCAAGAAAACAGAATAAACTGCAGATCCGCTGCGTCTCCGAGCAAATATCTGATTTTTTGACAGAATCAGAACAGTAAATGGTTCCAGTAGGCTACCCACAGTCGGCTACTCAGAGTCTACTTACAGTCAATTTCAGTAGGTGTTTAGATAAAAGAGATTTTCCGCCACCTACCGACGGTGTTAGTTTCATAGTTAAAAAGTATACTTTTTTCCCAATCTTTTTATATTTCTACATTTAAACTTTTACATTAAAAACATTAATCTCTTAACATAATTTATGCAATTATAATTTGCTTTGTAAATCCGCATGCAACATCCAAACAGCCCGTGTCAATCCAAAAATTGATTTAATTGATACTGACTTCCTTTTATTTTCAATCACAATAGCCATACACCGTGTCTTTGCATTCTGATTGAATTTGTTGACCAAATTTAAGAATCTGACATAAGAGGACAGATAGCTATGACAATTAAATATATATATATAGTTTTTGTCTTGACTTTATTAGAGTTTTGATGATCTCTTAACCGAGTGAGCACATTCTGAATTATATTGCATTATAATGACGATGTATTAGCCTACCACCAAACTTTGACTAAAGGCATGTTGCATATTACTTGTTCTAGTAACCATATTTAAATACTAACATTTTCGTGTACTTTGTGCTACTCCATCATGATGTTTGTAGTGTAAGTATGGCCCAAGCATAAACTTAAGCCCCCAGCCTCCATAGTCCTGCCCACTTAATCCTGTATGTGCATACAGTCCATAAATAACAAAGAGACACTACAAAAATATTATTCATAAGAATTCAAGCAAACAAAAAAATCCAAAACAAAGAACAAATGTATCATCAAAATGTGTATGATAACAACTAAGCATGAACATGTTTACATTTAGGCTATTTTAATATATTTTTTCAATCTGTGAAGCCAAATAATTGGGTGGCAAATAGCATGCATATATAGACAATAATTTTACAGGCTAAAAAATACATTGTTTGAAAAACTTTTATTTTGAAAAACAATGAACGCATATCCTGCCAATCAGATTTAGCACCACCCACTGGACACAATCGAAATATCAAGTGGTTTTTCTGATGTCCGTGCAGGAACGGGAAAACCAAAAATCGAGTCATAATTTTGTTTTTTCGTTTTTCTAAAAAAACGAAAAAACGAAAAAAGGAGTTGTTTTCTCGTTTTTTCGTTTTTAAATGTGAAAGCAAAAACAAATGAACGAATGATACCCGGACCGACCTCTAGGGCTGCTCAAAGTCCACGCGCAATTATCTTGACTAGGGAAATCTGTATCAAATTAGTTGGATTGCGTAAACTTCGTTTACCTTTTTTGCAACCGCTTTAGCCTCGCGTTCTTTGTTAGGTTAAGTCAAGTCGAGTTTGTAACTTTAATCCTCGCTTTTCCAAGCGAGTTTTATGAAATAGCCCTCTGATGATTGAAGTTTGTGTTTATTTCATGTTCACTTATTTCTGCTAAACACATACAAGACAAACTTTTAAAACTCTTTCACCTGTTCATTGCCTTTGTTTCACTTTCTCCAGAGAGACTCTTTCCAGAGGACATGACAGCAGCTCAAATGTTGATTCTATACCTGCAAATAAACTGAACACACACAAACAAAGAAGCAAACTTCTTTAAAACCATTATTTTACATAAAGTATTTATTTAATACTAACTGATATTAGATATTTTGCTTTAGCGGTTTATTAATGTTGTCTTATTTAATCTCAGAGTTTTGCGTCGAGTTCAGTTCTCACCATTGTAACGCAGATCTTCACTTCCTCAATATAGAAAATCACCTGATGATCCTGATGTTAGTTTCACTTTTGCCTGTGTCTCAAGGAGGAGTCAAAACGAGACATACATTTAAAGGCACAGTACGCATTGTGCATTGACTTCACTTTTCCACGTGACCACGCTGTTGAGTGGCAAACGTTCAACAAAATGGCTGTTTTTTTGTCTGGTGCGAAAATTCCAGTAAAAATGACTATTATCAGTTTAAAGTGTATTTAGTTGGAAGTAGCAGAAGTGGACAATACTTAGTTACATTAGTTACATTTTCCAAGCATCTGTGCTTTATTAGGGTGTTTGTATTGGGAAAAATGTTACTTCATTCTAAAGCATAAAATCATACTTTGTATTTTTTAATATTGCATGTTAAAATTTATTTAATACCTAATTACATTAAAACTGTGTACTTTTACTTGAGTAAAAGTATGTTAATGTACTTAAATATTAAATGTAAAACAAAAACTTGAATTTATGAAATGTAATAGAGTAAAAATTATGATAATATGCTTTGGAATATATGTTTCCAAAGAAAACACGGATAAAATACAAATACTTCATAACCCATTTAACAGAGAAAAGTTCTAAGAATGTTCCCTGAAAGTTCCCAACGTTCCAAAAAACGTCAAGAACTTTCAGAGTTCAAATGTGGGAACTTTCAGAGAACGTTCTTAGTAATTTTCTATGTTAGCTGGGTAATTAAAGAAAAAGTTTATCCTAAAATTAAAATCATCTCATACTTTTTCACCTTCATGTCATCCTAGATGACTAGTTGTTTTATGTGAGAACCAAAGAGATTTGAAGTTACAGATGTGCTGCCAAAGCATTTGAATTTAGCTTTAACATTTAGAGTTACATATAAGATAACACATCAGCATTTATATATCAAATTAATTGTTTGTGTTCAGCTGAGAAACGAAAGCATATACATGGGATGAGTAAATAATAAGATAAATCTTCCTTTAACTATTCCTTTAACATGACCAAGCATCTTCCAAGTATCCCACAGCTGATGCTGTTGACAAAGGTAGATGAGGCTTGTCCCTTAGTGACTGCAGATCTGAAAAATGTCTACTAGAGTCACTACATCAACAGAATGGTACAGCTAAATGGTTGATGGGATTATACTATGCAGTATGTTGCCTTTATAAAATACTGCATGGGTAACATTCTTGTAATCTTTCTAGTAATCAAAGTTTTCTTGTGACAGATGCAAGAGGTGTGTGGTAATATTGGAGTGTCTCTGACTGCTGTTGTCCCAGTGAAGAACTACAGCGAGGAGGTTGAGCTGGATCCTGATACGGACATCTTGCTATTGAATGCCTTAAATCATATTCTCAGAGCTGCTGAAGGATACTTTGATAATCAGAGTGAAGATGCAGTATCTGTATAGACAGCTTTAAGAAGACATTTAAGGAAAGAAAACACATATTAATAAATGCTTTGCAACTAAACTTTGTGGTTAATAGGTATAACTTCTGCAATTATTTTCTCATCTTACAGTATCTTCTAGCCAGATGGAAAATAAAGGTACTACACAATGCCATAGAAAAAAAACAATTTGGCTGTATGATTTGCAAAGAAACTTTCTGTTGAACAAAAGTTTCTTTGTAGTAAAAAAGTTTGAAAACCTTATAAAAAATAAGAAATAGTTTTCAAGGGATCCTTTGACTGAATGCTTCTTTGAAAAACCTGTGCTTTTGTATGGCATCACAGTCAAAAATCTTTTGGATCACCTTTATTTTTAAAGGGATAGTTCACTTTAAAATGTAAATTCTGTCATCATTTTATTATCCTCATGTTGTTGTAAACCTGTAAGAATTTCTTTTTTCTGATGAACACAAAAGAAGATATTTTGATAAATGATGGTAAACATACAGCAGATAGTGACAATTGACTTAAATATGATGGAATTTAATGTGTACCGTCAACTGTGTGCTTACCATCATTTATCAAAATATTTTCTTCATCAGTTATCACAATACTTCCAAAATATTTTTTCCTACTATGGAAGTCAATGGCCATTATCTGCTATGCATTTACCATCATTTCTCAAAATATCTTCTTTTGTGTTCATCAGAAAAAAGAAGTTCATACAGGTTTAGAACAACATCAGGATGAGTAAATCATGACAGAATTTTCATTTTAAAGTGAACTACACTGTAAAAAAATTCCGTAGAAATTTCAATGTTATTGCAGCTGGGTTGCCGGTAATTTACCGTAGATTTACATTTATGTTACACTCTAAAAAAAATCCGTAAAAAAACGGACAAAGTACTGTGTAAATATGAAGGAATTTTCCGTATTTATGTTTTACAGGCATTTATCTGTTTTTTTAATAACATGTTGCATTATGGGTGCAATAACTCCTGCTGCAATCTTTCACTTTTGCCTCTCTATCACCATCTCTGTTTGAAAACTAAAATTACAACTTGCTTGCAGAGTTATTTTCTAACATGGATGATGTTTAACTTCTAAACAAATGCTGCCAGAACAAGATACAAGTGTTAAACTATTCCAGCAACCACACATGTGATTTAGTAGACAAATCTTCTTTCTGACGTGACGTGTAAGTCAAATGTATATTTACCACAACATTTATCACATTAAATCTTCAGTTTGTGTTTGTTTTAGATTCTTTTGAAGTCACCACTCTGGAGATTAGTGTTCCCTTTAGTTGGGCTTTTGTCCCTTGACCTACCAGAACTGACTCGGCTCTTTTAACATTGCAACAGCGTGTTTACTTGTAGCAATTACAACTTGTTTGTTGCTTGAGTAAGGGAAGTGTCTATGATGTCATAAACTTGGTTGTTTTTATGTTATGCTGCCTAACATATATGAAATATGAAATGATAAAATAAGAATAATGAACTGAAATGTATAAGAGTGACACTCTACGCTGTCTAAAACACTCTATATTTAATAAGATTGCTGCAAATGTATCAGCTGTGGTTTTTGCTTCAGAGACATCAACACTTTGGATACAAATCTCAACAATGGTGAGAGTAAATGTTAAGAAAGAGTTTTCCACAATCCTGGTACCCAGCATGCATTGTGGCGTGAAGCTTTGTTGTTGATTGTCACCGTTGTTGCGTTTCATAGGCGGATTGATGTGTCCCTAAAGGTTACGGACAATGTTCTGTAAATTTACGGACAGTGTTCTATAAATCTACAGAATGTTCAGTTTTTGAATAAACGGAAATTCTGTAAACACAACGGATAAAGTGCCGGTAATTTTCTGCCAGGACATTATCCGTTTTTTTACGGATTATTTTTTTAGAGTGTATTTACTGGCAAGAGTTTGTTCAAAGTTAAATAAATTTTAAATATTAACCAGTCTTTATCTTCACAGAATAAAACTGTAAAACTACAATAACAGCCTCATGCAAAGCATTCTGGGAGTCAGAAATCATCATCAACCTTTTTCTGTTTTTTGCTTCAGATTTTGTTTCCCAGAATGTTTTGCTTAATGCTGTTTTTTAGTTTTACTCTGTAAAGACAAAGACTTGTAAATGTTTAATGTTCATTTAACTTTGAAGAAACTCTTGTCAGTAAATAACATAAATGTAAATCTACGGTAAATTACCGGCAACCCAGCTGCAATTTCTACAGAATTTTTTTACAGTGTATCCCTTTAATACCCTAACATATAATGATGCCTTTGTGCTAATTAGATGCTGCTATTGCTATAGTACCTTAAATGTGTTCAGATATAATACAGTAGTCTGAAGGTTAACAATGTTTGAGATTCCATAGCTTTGTTTACAAAGATTAATAAAGTGCAATTTTTGGTTTTTGAAATGTTAGAGCTTATATAATTCACAGCTTTCAAGATAAATTTTAACAGAAGTTAAACATTAGAGAAAATTAACCATTCAGTAATGTACAAACATATGACTAAAACTGCCTTGTCTACATGTAAAGCATCCACACACCTGACATGAGGACTGTGTTAAGCTCTTGTTCAGACAGACAGCACTTGGCACCCAAACCCAATTTTATGAAGAGCAACCATGAATCTGTATGAATATGTTTTGTAATTTAATATTTTGTAAATGTTAACATCTACACTGAAAAAACGAACTTTTTGGTGTAGTAATATTTATTAGATTAACTCTCATAATTTCTACATAATAATATTAACATTTATTGAGAACTAGATTTTCCTAAGTAAAATGATGATAAATACACAATTAATTCATGTAAAAAATGAACTGTGTGGGAATAGTAAGTCTTATTAGATATTTCCTTGTATTATTTAACTGTTTTATAGTCACTGCACATAGTCCTAAAATAATTAAGTAAATTTTAATCAAAAACTTTAGCTTATCTTAGTTCATTTTACTTAAAAATATTAAATCCATTACACTAAAAAAATCTAAGTAAAATTTACTTACATATATTTGCACATGTTGTAAGGAATACCCACAATTCTTTGCGCCTGAATATTTTTATTTTTTAAGCTTTATCACAGAATAAGAACTGATAAGAACTGTCATAAATGTCATAAAGGTTTAAGCTCTTATCCCAGATAGCAAGCACATGTGGGCCACTTCAGGCAAAGATGCGGCACTGCTGGTCTTCTTATGGCCCGAATAAAAGGGATGTGAACCCAATGTGGCTCACATGTAAAATAGCAAAAATGGGCCACATATATCAAATCACATGTGGGCCTTTTAAGGCAAAGATGCGGTGCCCACGGCAACATGTCATCTGAATATGAACCAAAAGTGGCCCATCTGACAAATAGTGAATATGGCCCAAATATCAAACAACAAATATGGGCCACCTTTGGCAAAAATGCTGCACAACAGACACGGCCTAATCTTGGAATAAACCAAATGTGGCCCTCACATGTTGCAGAAAATGTGGCCCAGTTCTTTACAAACGTGTCTGGGCCAGTTTTGGCAAAGATATGGCACGGTAAGCACCGGCTCATGTGGGTTTGTGTCTAAAGTGGCCCACATATGTTGCAGCAAATGTGGCCCAGTTCTTTTAAAACATATCCGGCCCGGTTTTGGCAAACATGTGGCACAGTAAGCATCAGCTCATGTGGGTGTGAGTCTGAAGTGGCCCATATATGATGCTGTAAATGTGGCCCAGCTGTATAAAGATGCATCAGGGCCAGTTTTGGCAAAGATATGGCACAGTAAGCACCGGCTCATGTGTGTGTGAGTCTAAAGTGATCCATATACCCAGCTAGCAGACAAAGTTCTAAGAACGTTCCCTGAAAGATCCCAACGTTCCCAAAAACTTTGTGCCAACATAAAAAATGTCCAGTTTTCTTGACGTTCTAAGAACATTTATGTGTTTTCTGAATGTTTGAGGAATGTTACATTTTATCTTTTTCAAACGTTATGACAATGTCCTGTTTTAATGTTCACACAATGTTTAAAACAACAACTTTTTTTAAATTGACTTGTTTGCTTGTTATGTAAATGATAGCGAAACATTGCATTTTATTATTTTAAAACTGTTATAAAACATTATTTCTGAATGTTCAGTAAAAATATTGCTGTAGAAAACACAATTCACTTATTAGGTTTAGATGTTGATGCTTTGTTTAATTTTAAGTCACCATTATTGTGATTAGTGTTTGTTTTAGTTTGACCCTTGACTTCTTTACCAATTTTTTCTGGTTGCCTTACTTTGTGTGTATAAAACACATTTGTTATGGTAATGTACAGCTAATAGTGCAATTCTGTGGTGGTTGGTATATAATGGTAAAAATCATCATCTAATTAAAGGATTTAATCATCAGAAGTTTATTTTCTGTCAATGTTGTATATGAGATCCAGCTCTTTCACAGCAGTTTGTCATCAAGGAGTTTTAGAAAATTTGTCAAAAAATAACCGCTGTGCACGTCAGGCGTAAAAACATCAAGAATCACACTATGAATCTCAACCATGGTGACAAAGAAAATTGTAAAAAGTTCATTATTTAGCCATGTCACAGTGCATGCTGGGAGTCCTGGATGAGATTTGTAATTTGTTAATACCCAGTATGCATTGCAGCATGAAGTTTTTCATTTAATTGTCACCATGGTTGAGATTCATACTCTGTTTGTGGCATCACTCTGGCTTGCTCGTGGTTGAGAAGTGTCAAACAGAAGTGGACCACACAAGTGCCATCAATCCATGCCAGGTGTGGGCCAGTGAATGGTGTTGGGTCTGGGCTGAATCTGGGCCAAAAATTAAATTAACTATTACCCAGGTTTGGGCCAGGTCTGCAGTATTTGCTTTGTGTTTGGCTGACATGTGGCGTTTCTATGGTTTGCTTGTGGTAAAGATCTGGAGAAAAAGAGGTGGACCGCTCAAGTACCATCATTCCATGCCAAAGGTGGGCCAGATGAAGGTGTCAGATGTGAACCAGATCTGGGCCACAGCAATTTTGCTATCTGGGATAGCAACACCATCGCAATCACCAAGAAAACCATAATAATATTCTTGCAACCAATTAAAATACCATAGCCTAACAACAACCTAGCAACCACATAGAATGCAACAGCCTAGCAACCACCCACAATATCCTAGCAACTTCATAGCAATCCACCATAATATTTTAGCATTAGCCTAGCAACCACACCAGATGCCACAGCAACAGCCTCACTCACTCAGAACAACATAGCAATAGTCTAGCAACCCATAATATCACAGCAATTGTCAGTGTAGCAATTAGCCAGGAAATTAGAGAAATAGCATAGCAACCCCAAATAACACTAGAGCAACAGCCTAGCAACCAAATAGAACGCCAGAGCAACAGCCTAACAATTGCCCATAATATCCTAGCAATTGTCTAGCAATCACATAGAAAACCATAGCTAAACCCTAGCAACCACTTAAAAACCTTAGCAAAAGCGTTGCACCACCCATAATACCCTAGCAATGACTTAAAACACACACAGAATGCAACTGAAACCGCATAGCAACCACCCATAATATCCTAGCCACTTCATAGCAATCCACTATAATGTTTTAGCAATAGCCTAGCAACCACACCAAATGCCACAGCAACAGCCTAGCAACAATTAATAAAACCCTAGCAACTGCCTAGCAATCACTCAGAACAACATAGCAATAGTCTAGCAATCACCAAGAAAGCCAGAGCAATCAACCAACCAAAATGCCACAACAACAGCCAAGCAACCACCCATAATATCACAGCAATTGACTTGCAACCCCACGGAACACCAGAGCAACAGCCTAGCAACCACCCATAATACCCTAGCAACTTCCTAACAACCCCACAGAACACCAGAGCAACAGCCTAGCAACCACCCATAATACCCTAGCAACAGTATAGCAATTAGCCAGGAAATCAGAGAAATAGCATAGCAATCACACAGAATGCCACAACAACAGCCTAGCAACCACCCATAATAACATAGCAACTGCCTAGCAACCCCAAAGAACACTAGAGCAACAGCCTAGCAACCACATAGAATGCCAGAGCAACAGCCTCGCAATCATCCATAATATCCTAGTAATTGTCTAGCAATCAGACAGAAAACCATAGCTAAACCCCAGCAACCACTCAAAAACCTTAGCAAAAGCCCAGCAACCACCCACAATACCCCAGCAATGACTTAAAACACACAAAGAATGCAACAGAAACAGCCCAGCAACCACCCACAATACCTTAGCAACGACTTAAAACACACAGATATAGATAAGATATAAAGTCAGAATTCTGAGATGCAAAGTCACAATTCTGAGATGCAAAGTCACAATTCTGAGATGCAAAGTCAGAATTCTGACTTTGTATCTCAGAATTCTGACTTTGTATCTCAGAATTCCGACTTTGTATCTCAGAATTCTGACTTTGTATGTCAGAATTCTGACTTTATATCTCAGAATTCTGACTTTATATCTCAGAATTCTGACTTTGTATGTCAGAATTCAGACTTTGTATGTCAGAATTCTGACTTTGTATGTCAGAATTCAGACTTTGTATGTCAGAATTCTGACTTTGTATGTCAGAATTCTGACTTTCTATCTCAGAATTCTGACTTTCTATCTCAGAATTTTGAGATACAAAGTCAGATTTTTATTTTATTTTTTTTTACAACATGGCGGAAACGGACTTCCATATTAGGCTGACATGACACGTGTCATGAATATGAAGGAGATTTTATGGACGTTTATGACAACTGTCATTAAGTGTCATTTGTTCAATTATGTCATTTTTATTGCAAAGATGAGATATCTTTGTTATGACAACTTGACATTAACCCATACATCATAACTTCCCAGCCAGCAGTGCTTGGTGGGGCAAATGTAGGCCCCATGTGGGCTTGCAATATGAGCCCCAAGCTGGTCTTGCACCCGGGTTTCATGCTGGCCCCATCTGACTTAGCCCACATGAACCTTCTGTAGAAACAAAAGCCAATGTGGACTACACCAAAGTCAAGTATGGGTGTGGTTGGGTTGAAGAAGTGATGAAGTTAATTAGATAATGAAGAGATGAACGAAGTGATGATTGACCATTAATGATAAACACCCGCTGCCAACAAACAGAACCACCAAAGAAAGATGAACAAGAAGAGAATAAAGACAACATTTCCCGGTGGAGCCAATGCAGACCGCAAAACCCCCAGTGCTCAACCAATGCTGCTCAGTGTTTATATAGATCCACACTACAGAGTGTTAATAAAAGTAACACTTGAAGCATTTTACATCTTAGATCTTACTTGTAGAGTTATTTATTAACTTAGGTTTAGATGTTTCATTTAAAGTCGCCATTATTGTGATCAGTGGCTGTTTTAGTTGGGCTCTTGACTCTTTGTATGTTTTATCTGCCCGCTATAACATTTTGCAGATGTGGTCTCTCTCAGTATTGTGATGTTACAGTATGATATCTGGCACTCTCAAAGTGGTTCGTCCTTCCGAAGATTTTGAAACAATGTGTACTTAGATTAACCATGCTGTAACTTAAACACACGAACATCAAGTCTCACAGTATGAATCTCAACAATGGTGACAAAGAAAAATGCCAAAATGTTCATGATTTTTTTTCATACCTCAGTGCATTCTTGGAGTTCTGGATAAGATTTGTTGATACCCAGAATGCATTGCAGCATGAAGCTTTTCATTTTATGGTCACCATTATTGAGATCCATACTCAGATTCTTTAAATTGGGTGTCTAAATTGGACAACGGTTTGAGCAGAAGAGGAGGGGCGCTGCCACGTGACGTCATCTGGAGGCTTGCTGACTGGACAGCAAGGAGGCGGTTTGGCAACAGCTGATCTGTGACTGGAGAGTGCATGGTAGGAGGTGGAGTAGATTCCGGAAGTGATCCGGAAATGGAGGATGAAATGTTTGAAGGGGATGATGGCGGGAATGGAAATAATGAATGGAGTGTTGTAGAAAAACAGAAAAGAAAGAAAAATAGCGCATCTGAAAGCGATAGTGATAATGGACCTCGTCTGACAAGAAAAAGGAAAGAGGAGTATAAGGTAGTAATGAAATTTGTAAACGGATCTTTCAGTGTTGTTAACCCGCTGAAGTTATCCAAAACAATAAAGGAAGTGATAGGACTGGTTGAAAGTGTTAAGAAGTTAAGAGATGGTAGATTGCTTATATATTGTAAAGATAGGGTGCAACAAAAAAGGGCTATAGGAGTTAAGTCAATCATGGATCAAAATGTAATTTGTTCTATACAGGAGGAAAAGAAATGGGTTAAAGGAGTAATAAC
The DNA here is from genome assembly GCF_027580225.2 of Misgurnus anguillicaudatus. Classification (NCBI taxonomy): domain Eukaryota; kingdom Metazoa; phylum Chordata; class Actinopteri; order Cypriniformes; family Cobitidae; genus Misgurnus; species Misgurnus anguillicaudatus. The sequence continues at coordinate 16,889,031 of NC_073338.2, forward strand.
AGGGATCCCTACAGAGGTAACAGTGGAAAAGATTAAAAAAGGTCTTACTGGAGCTAAAGTGATTGATGTAAAAAGGCTAAAATGTAATCGAAACAATGAAAGGGGAGACAGCCTCTCCGTAATGATTCATTTTGATGAGGAAAGACTGCCAAATAAAGTCATGTTGGGATATATGAGTTTCTCAGTAAGGCTTTTTGTACCCCCACCTTTGAGATGTTATAAATGCCAAAAGTTCGGGCATGTAGCGGCGGTATGCAGAGGCAAACAGAGGTGTGCGAGATGCGGTGGAGAGCATGAATATGGAAAATGTGGGCAAGAAATTAACCCCAAATGTTGTAACTGTGGAGGGGATCAAAGTGCGGGGTATGGAGGGTGCAAGGTGAGGAAACATGCGGCTCAAGTACAGAGTGTCAGGATTCAGGAGGGATTGTCATACTCTGAGGCTATTAAAAAAGTAGGACAGAATTTGGAACCAGGAGACAAAAGTAAAGAAAGCATGCAACGAAAGACAGAAATGGCAATGGAAAGTACAAAAGAGAAAGTTGGGATTAAGGATAATGTTGCATTTGTTACTTTTATGGCTGAAGTAGTTAATTGTACGGCACAAACTGAAAGTCGGACAGAAAGAATTAAAATTATAATCAAAGCAGCAGAAAAGTACCTAGAGATCGAAGGTATTTCAGTGGATATGATTAACGAGAAATTAAAGATGCAAACAACATACACTCAACCAGGATGTGGTGCTATATAATGGTGTTGTTAATACTTCAGTGGAATGCTAGAAGTTTAATAGCTAATGGCCAAGAGTTTAAAAAGTTCATCTCTGATTTAGAAAACAAACCTGATATAACCTGGCTCAAACCTCAATTAAATTTTATATTACAAGGGTATGGGGTAATTCGGAAAGATAGGAAACAAGGTAATGGAGGTGGGGTAGCTACGTTTGTAAAGGATGGTGTGGGATACAGGAATGTTGAAGAGAATTTAGATAAAGAGGTGGTAATGATGGAAGTTTGGGAAGGGAACCACAGTACTAAAGTTATAAATTTTTATAATCCATGTGAAAAGTTAAGTAAGGAAGTATTGGAGAGTATAAGAGGTAATATAAATCAGAAAGTAATATGGTGTGGTGATTTCAATGCTCATAATACTTTGTGGGGGAGTATTAAGACAGATTTCAATGGGCAGATTGTTGAAGACATGTTAGATTGGGGACGGTTAGTGTGTGTTAATAATGGATGTTGTACAAGAATAGATGTATCACATGGACGTAGGTCAGTTTTAGATATTACCCTAATGTCAGAAAATCTAGCAAGAATATGTGAATGGAATGTAAATAAACAAAGCACAATGGGAAGTGACCATTATCCTATATGGTGTAAATTTGGTATGGACATTACCCAAACTTTGCTGGACAGAGTACCAAGATGGAAATTTAAGGCAGCTAACTGGGAACTATTTACAGAATTGTGTCATAATAGGATGTGTGAAATGATTTTAGGTAATAATGGCGTTGAAGAGTTAAATAAGGAAATAAGTGAAGTCTTAAGAACTACGGCAGAGGAAGCAATAGGGAAAAAAAAGAAAACCTTAAATAGTAAGAAAGCAGTACCATGGTGGAATGAAGAATGTAGTAAAGCAGTAAGGGAAAGAAATAAAGCGATGAAGAAAGCCAGAAAATCTATTTTGTTTAGTGAGTACACTGTTAACGATTTCTGTAAATTACACTGTATTTTACTGTAATATGAACTATATTTTACCGTAGGGCATGTTATACAGTATGTTGCTGTATTTTGATGTTGCATTGTGGGAAATGTAATCTTTGTGCCAGTAAAATACTGTATTTTCTATTTACTGTAAAATTTACAGTTAATTAAAAATACTGTATTTTAATAGCAGGTGGTGCTAATTTGTTTTTTGGGGATTAACTCTCTGATTAAGCTATCTTATACAAATAATGTAATATTATTGTATTTATATATTGATTTAAAATGTAAAGTAAAATTCAGAAGACTTAAACAAAGTCCTAAAAACAATCAAACAACAAAATTAGTGCAAGTAGAGCTGATTTATTTATCAAAACACAATATAATCATCTTCATTAAAGTATTTTGTATATTCGAATTAATTTATAAATGTAAGTGTTTAAAAATTAGAGACAGGTTTTGCCGGTTGTTGATGAGTGATGAATACCAGCTGTGAATTTTCTCAACGCGTGTAAGCAGCCATGACACAGGAAACCGAAACAGTGTTCCAATATAAAGTGAGGGTCCTTGACAGTGGCCGAACCCGCATACTACACGATATAATGATTCCCCACCTCGGGAGCTATAGGGAACGAATTGAGACACAGCCCTGGATGTAATCACGTCTGTGCTGATCACGTGCCTGTACACAAACCCGCCGCAGCTCACTTGCAAAAGATTATCCTGTTATTTATTACACGTATAGTAAACGTTTTTAATGTTATCATGAATCAATGTTATAGTTTTGTATGTCACATTATTTTTTGAGAAGAGTCATGACTGAACGCGGACCTTACACGCTGTTATTTTTTTGTGTGCGTATGGCCAAGGTACAGTGCGCTCTTTTGCACTATGACCAGCCATCAGTAAATCGAAATACAGTAAAAAAATGAGCGCGAAACCCTGACACTTTACAGAAAGGCACGGATATCCCCGCCCGAAGAAAAAAAGAACACAGGACAATGGTTGCAAGTTAAACAGCTGGTAAGTAAAATGAGTAATCCTGTGATTTCTTAACATATTAATTTTTTTATTTGGTTAATTAATTTGAAACACTTAACAACACGCAGTTAACGGTAATTTACCTCACACGTTAGGACTGTTGTGACTAAACAGATAGGGAGAGAGCTTTGTGGTGAAAACTCTTTAAGACTCAACAAAACTTTCGGTGCAAGTTATCATATTTATTTCTTTTCCTTTTTAGAACATTTCACCATCTGCAAAGGTAAGTAATCTTCTTGTGATTTCTTACCATATTTAATATTTTTGGTTTAGTTCATTAATTTGAAACACTTTTTTTAAACACTTAACAACACGCAGTTGACGGTAATTTACCTCACACGACTGTTGGGAACAAGATAGTTAGAGAGCTTTGAGGTAGAAACTCGTTTAAGACTGAACAAAACGCAACTTTCTGTGCAAATAATCATATTTAGTTATTTTCTTCCCCTTATTAGAACATTTCACAATCGACATATCAACATAAACGGTTCTCTTTTTCGTGTTTGACTGCGTTTGGTACAGGTGAGTGTTCATATGAAATGCTAGGCGACAAACTGAGCTTTTGTGTTTACGTTAACGCTATTTTGAAGTCAGTCTCTCAGTTTCTCTCTAACATGCACATATAACAAGGAATCATTGACGATGGGTCGTTGAATTAAATTGATATAACTGCCAGTAAGAAAAAGTGTGTGTGTGTGTGTGTGTGTGTGTGTGCGCGCGTGTGCAGGTCACAACAACAACGGCAGATGCAGAGACCACGCTTTCCCTTGCTTCCACTCCACGACTGATCATGCTTGGTAAGATTCTTTAACACATACTTTGGGAACATTAAAAAGATTAAAGGGATAGTTCAGCCAAAAATGATAATAAACCCATGATTTACTCACCCCCAAGCTATCCGAGATGCATATGTCCATCATTTTCCAGACAAACACATTTTCAGATATTTAAGAAAATGTTTGAGATCTTTCAGTTAATTAAATGTGAAGTTACAGGGTCCACGTCCTTGAAGTCCAAAAAAAGTGTCCATCCTTCACAAAATAATCCAAACGGCTCAAGGATGATAAACAAAGGTCTTCTGAGGGTAATCTGCGCGGTGTTGTTGTAGAAGTATCCATATTTAAAACTTTATTAACGAAAATAACTACCTTCCGGTAGCGCCGCCATCTTAGTCGGGTCCGCATTCAAGATCACGCAACTTACAGAGATTACTCTGTTGCTGCTCTGTGCCCCCGCCCTCCGAATTTGTCATACGTCACTAAGAAAAGTGCGTACACTACACTAATACTCTCTCCTGAATACAGAGGAGTCTAAGATGGCGGCGCTACCGGAAGGTAGTTATTTTCGTTAATAAAGTTTTAAATATGGATATTTCTACAACAACACTGTGCAAATTACCCTCAGAAGACCTTTGTTTATCATCCTGGAGCCACTTGGATTTATTTTGTGAAGGATGGACGCACATTTGGACTTGAAGAACGTGGACCCCGTAACTTCACATTTTTTATTACCTTTATTTAACCAGAAAGAAAACTCATTGAGATTAAAAATCTCTTTTCCAAGAGCGTTCTGGCCAAGACAGGCAGCAGCACAAATTAACAAGGTTACAGACATAACAACATGAAACATGTAACATAAAACATAGTACAATAAATAGTAAATGACCGTCACATAGACAAACAAAAGTTTGAACGAGTAGAGACAAGGGACTTGCTGCCATCTTGAGACTTGCTGCCATCTTGATTATTTAATTAACTGAAAGTTCTAAAACATCTGAAAATGTGTTTGTCTGAAAAACGATGTACATATGCATCTCGGACAGCTTGGGGGTAAGTAAATCATGGGATTAATATCATTTTTTGGCCGAACTATCCCTTTAATCCTTTGTTAATGTTAAGCATTATGCTTAAATTTTGGCATTCTTCTTGAGTTTTGAATATCAAGAGTAATGAAATGATGATTGGCCTTTTTAGGTACCCCCCCCCCCCAATTGTATTCTGTACTCATTTACTTATTCTTGTGTTGTTCTTAACCTGCATGAGTTAAATTTCTTGAGCGAAGATAATATTTTGATAAATGATGGTTATCTAATAGTTGACAATACCCCTTGACCTCCACAGTATTTGTTTTTCTTACTATGGAAGTCAGTGGGTACCATCAACCGTGCTTACCATCAATTATTAAAATATCTTCTTTTGTGTACTAATAAATACAACAGAATCAACTCCTACAGGCTTAGAACAATACAAGGGTAAGTAAATGATGAAAGAATTTTGGGGACATATGAACTATCACTTTAAAATGATAGATTTCAAATTATTGAGAAAAGCTCTAACATCTAAATATTGTTACTTACACCAAAATCAAATAACAAACGCTATTATTAATTAATTATTTTCAGAGGATCCAGATCTACAAAACAAAAAATGGATGCTGCCGATTGAAGGTTAACTCCGCTTTCCTGCGATTGACCTACCATTTCTTCAGCTTTTGCTGTTCACTTTGGTTGCTACTACGTGCTCAACATCGAGTACCAAGTGGAAGCAGCCACTACTTTGGAGTTTATTCAGAGGTAAGTACATCTTTCAGTATGCTATAACATTTGGTAAATATTGAAGAAAGACTCATCATTTACTTACTTTTATGTCCTTCCTAACCTGTATGCTCTCTCTTCAGAGGAACACAAAAGAAGATATTTTGAAAAATGTTGTTTACCAAACATGTTTAGTTGGTTTGTTGACTCCCATCAACAAAAGTGGTTTGGTAACAATCATTCTTCAAAATATCTTTTGTTTTCCCTTAAAGAAAGTGCATACAGGTTAGGAAGGACATAAGGGCTTTTATATATGATTTTAGATTTCAGAAAGTGGCAAAGTCTTGTCATCTATTAGCAACTGCTGGTCCTTTGTGGTAATTACAGTGGGCCTGAGCAATATGAGGATATTATTGTATAGCAACGATTAGGAAAAGTGGAGTGTCCCTCTCTTACACATCAAATGATCTAATGAATTATTTTTTTATGTAAAGATTTATTGTGAGGATCAGCCCCGACAACAGCAAGTGCTCCTCTAAGTTCCAGGTGAGCAAAAGAAGTGGGAAGATGGTGCAAAGGAAGAACTGTGGCCTGAACCATCATGTATATATCCACCTTTTTTTAAGGACTTTATGAATTAAGCAAAACTATTAAGCTACTAAAGCAAATACATTCTACTCAACTCACCAGAGGTTTGTGAAATTCTTTTTTATCTTAAAGGTTTCTTTTAGTTAATTTGTCCATGCACTGATTTATAATATTGTAATATGAAACTCCAGTGTAAACATGTTACTACTGTTGCTTCTAAAAGCAAAATAAATCTACGCAGGAGAGGTTTTGTTACTTTTTTTTATTATTCTTATAGACGGTTTCATCGGATGCACGTGATACACGTCTGGATCCGAACCTTACTTCCGGTTTCGCTTTTTTAATGGTCTGACTAGTTGCTAAACTGATCTCTTGAACAAATGCCTCGTCGAAAATAATAAATGTTTTGGTTTCCGAGCTAATCTATGTGTTGTTTTTTTTTTGCTTGTTATATAAATAAAATGCGTTTAAAGAACTTTGTTGTTTTTTATTCTTAGCGGAGTTTATCGGAAGTTCATGCGGACCGCGACAGCCGTTTGTTTATGTTATTACTGCTGAAACCGTCTATAGTTATAACTGAATTTGTACTAAGATTATTTGATAATACTGTGAAATGAAACGGTGAGTAAATGTTACATTGGCTTTGAAAAAGCTGTTGCTGCAAGAAATTACAATTTACTCAGAATAATATTTTGAATGTATGAGTTTTTGATATTGCTTATGACTGCATTTGAATGTATTGTTCATGAATTAATGCTGTGATGTGTGTGTAAATGTTTTGTGTGTTACAGGATAAAAGATTTGCTAAAAGTATTTTGTATTTGAACATTGTTATTATGACTGAGTTAGTGCATGACTTGATTTAAAATTCTGTAATATGATATCTGTGAGTAAATGTTATTGCCGGTTTGAGAAAAACAGTTTGTGATGCAAGCTGAAAGTTCAATGTGCAAAAATATGAAAATCTGATTTCATGTATTTGAAAAACTAAAAGAAATTTTAAAAACATGTTGTCATTGCTTATTTTTGTTTTTACTTAAAGCTGTTTTAACACCTCCATTTAAATTTTGTGTAGTTTTGTAGTAAATAGAAATGGGAAAATGAATCACAGGAAATTTTACGGTAAAATACACATTGTAATAAATACATTGTAGTATAAAATTATTGTATATTTTACAGTAGAAAATATAATATACTGTAAATACAGTTACAGCATGTTAAACAATACTGTAAAATATATACAGTATTTTAAATAGTACTGTAAATTTGTATACAGTATTTTAAATAGTACTGTAAAACTATACAGTATTTTAAAGGGGACATATTATGAGATTTTTTTTAAGATGAAAACTAAGTCTAAAATAGGTCTGAGCAAAAGTGTGCCATTTTGGGTGTGTCATTTAAAATGCAAATGAGCGGATGAAGTGCAACCACTGATCACAATGATGGTGGTTTGTTGTAATTGAAACTCAATTGTGCTGTGAAATATTTTATCTCTCTCTTTCTCTCCCTACTAAATGGTTGTGCTGTGGTTGGATAGTGCAGATAAAGGGGGCGGTATTACCTTATTCTGACATCACAATAAGGGCCAAATTACAATGACCTATTGTTCACATGCTTGCAGAAAATGGTTTACCAAAACTAAGTTATTGGGTTGATCTTTTTAACATTTTCTAGGTTGATAGAAGCACTGGGGATACAATTATAGCACTTAAACATGGAAAAAGTCTGATTTTCATAATATGTCCCCTTTAAATAGTACTGTAAAACTGTATACAGTATTTTAAATAGTACTGTAAAACTGTATACAGTATTTTAAATAATACTGTAAAATTGTATACAGTATTTTTACTGTAAGTTAATTTACAGTAAGTTGCTGGCAACCAGCTGCCAGTAAGTTACTGTAAATTCAACAGGAATTTTTTTACAGTGACATTAACTTTAAGAAAGCACAAGCAGTAGTAAGGAGAGAAGTAAGAAAAGCTAAAAGAAATTACTGGAGAGAGTTTTGCAATAGAATAGGGGAGGATATTGAAATTAATGAAATTTGGAATATGATAAGGAAGATGGGAGGGATTCAGAAAAACAGCAATGTACCAGTTTTAGTAAATAATGGAAAAATAGCAATAAAGGATAGTGATAAAGCAGAGATGTTAGTGGAAACTTTTGTTAAGGTGCACATTAATGAAAATATGTCAGAGAATATGAGGAGGTATAGAGAACAGAAAGTTAGGGAGAATTCTCACATATATGTTAAGAAGAAGTCATCAGGAAGTTTGGTAGATACAGAGTTTAATCTATATGAGTTAAAGAGAGCACTTGTGGGGGTCAAGCGTACTTCTCCAGGCAAGGACGACATATGTTATGAGATGATAACGCATTTATCTGATTTATGCTTAAATATGATTCTAACCCACCAAACATGAGACGTCCGCACGACGTGCAGATCATGTCTATATTAGGTCGGTTGGTCCAGGCCCTTATCTGTATGTCTATACAACGTGCAGATCTGGTCCAGTATCTGGACGTCTGACTATGACCCCTCTTAGACATCATGTAGACGTCCAAAAGGGGTTCGGGAAATCAAAACAAAAATATTTTATACAAATGTGGTCTATGAGTTCTGAGTCAAAAAAACATAAACATCACGTGTATTTTTGTAGAATATTTTGTTAAGCTGTTAAAATCATGTTATCTTTATATATGAATGTGTGTTCAAAAACATAGCACTGCTCATAGATAAAGTTCCACCTTAAATGCTGTCTCTCTCTCTCTCTCTCTCTCTCTCTCTCTCTCTCTCTCTTTAATTAACAGAGATGTATTAACAGAGATGTATATGCTGATGTTTTATTGAAAATCTTTTGTCACCATAATGACGCTCAGTGATTCCTCTAGTTGGGCAGCTCGACTCTCTGACCTTTTATAATAGTGTTTGGTCTTTCTAAGAGTGTTTGCTAAAGCTTGTTATTTGCTGCAAAGAAAATTTGTTATAAATGAAACTCACATGTGGATCTTACAACTTCACTGAACGTTTATGAACAGTAATTCCACATATGTAAAGTCTGTGAATTAATTTTGTCGAGCATGTAGTATTGTCTCAATTTCTCAGTTGATTTGAGGTGTCACATACAACTTATTATTTAGGTTCATACCACCACTGTGAAGCGCTTACATCAAATTAAAAGTCCAGATATTACTGTCACATATGCAGACATCAAGAATCACCCCATGAATCACAACAGTGGTGACACTCTCTGGACTCATAAGTTTTCATAATACGCTGGTGCAATGCACTGCAACATTTAGAAAACTCACCATCGTTGTGATTCATGGGCTGATTCTTGATGTCTGTATCTGTGCCAAAAAACTCCGGACCTTAGATTTTTGATTACAGCCACAAGGTTTCAATTTCCATTACAGTAGGCAGCAGTATGCACCAAAGTATGTTTATTGCAGCTCCAAACAAAACTGAGATAGAAGTTTACTTTCAAACAAAGTGTATAAAGTTTTATCTGTGTAGTTAGTTCAGCTATATTATACCACCACTTCTGACCATCAATGTAATTAATGGGAAGCCACAAGCATTGGTGACTAACACTTGGTGCAATAATAATGTGTTTTAAAAACACCATCATCAAGCACACACATTATAATATAAAAACAAAGAGTCAAACTACCCAACTAAAGGAAACACTGATCACCACGATGGTGACAAAACATGTTCAATAAAACATCAGAATCTTGTAAATTCTGAAAAATGAGCCGTAGAAATTACAAAAAATAAAGTAAATTTGGTTTGTTTAGTATGGTCCTACTTCAAAACAATGCTTTTTAAAACAACTGTTTGTAATGGTGATGACATTGTTTTAGAGAATGTACATGTAACAATTATCCAGCAAGAGCAAGCGTGGGAGGAAGAGTGAAGTTCACGTCACTTTACTTCAATTATTGAACGATAGAGAGAGAGAGAGAGAGAGAGAGAGAGAGAGAGAGAGAGAGAGAGAGAGAGAGAGAGAGGAGAGCAAGATTGCAGACGCAGATAGTTAAGGTGGAACTTGTATATTTGGGAATTATCTATAAGCAATATTTTTTTTTACATTTATTCATATATAAAGATTATATAAACAAATATAATGTCTAAAATGGCCACATTTTAAATAGTTTTACTTTGTGTAGAGGTCCCCTTGACATCAATATTGGATGTTCAGAACAGGTCAAAAAAAGACGTCATAAAAACTTTCATTCTGGCTCCTCATGGGACGTCGAAATGACGTCTTTTTAAGACGCTTTGCTCAGTGGGAAGACTTTTTAACAAAATATGGGAAACTGGGAATTTACCTGCAGATTGGAAACATGGGGTGGTAATACCAATAGCCAAACCAGGAAAAGACCACTCTCAGCCAATTAATTATAGACCTATTGCGCTGACGTCAAATTTATGTAAAGTTATGGAACGGATGGTTATGAACAGATTGACCTATGTAACTGAAAGTAGGAATGTTTTATCTGCATGTCAAAGTGGATTTAGAAAAGGGAGAAATACGATGGATTCAATATTATGTTTGGAAACTGAAATGCGAAAAGCTCAAGTTAATAAAGAAGTGTTAGTGGGAGTGGTTTTTGATGTAGAAAAAGCCTATGATATGCTGTGGAAAGAGGGGCTCTTAATGAAACCGGAAAGCTTGGGAATTGACGGAAGAATGTATAACTGGATTATGGGTTTTTTATTTGGAAGAACGATTCAAGTACGGGTAGGAACTGCTTTTTCTCAGATTCTTCCAATTGAGAATGGAACTCCCCAGGGAAGTGTGAGCAGTCCTATTCTTTTTAATTTAATGATTAATGACATTTACCATAATGTAGATTCTGGAATTGGAAGGTCTTTGTATGCTGATGACGGAGCACTATGGAAAAGGGGGCGAAATGTTTCGTTTGTAGAAAATAAAATGCAAAAAGCAGTGAATGAGGTGGAAGAATGGGCAAATAACTGGGGTTTCTGATTTTCTGTGGCAAAAACACAAGTGGTTTGTTTTTCGAAAAAGAAGAATAGTCCAAGATTGAATATTAAAATGTATGGGTATAAGCTGGAACAAGTAAATGTTATAAGGTTTTTGGGTTTGTGGATGGATTCTAAATTAAATTTTAGAATTCACATTCAGAAATTGATAGAAAAATGCAAAAAAGGAATAAATGTGTTAAGGTGCTTGTCAGGAGCTGACTGGGGGGCAACGTGTCAGTCATTAAAAAGAATTTACTATGCTGTGGTTAGGTCAAACATTGATTATGGATGTTTAGTATACAGTTCTGCGAACAAAACAATACTTAAAAAGATTGAGGTTGTTCAAAATCAAGCTTTGCGAATATGTTGTGGTGCATTTAGATCATCCCCGATAGTTTCACAACAAGTTGAAATGGGAGAACTGCCTATAGAAATGCGTACCCAGATAGCAAAATTGCTGTGGCCCAGATCTGGCCCACCTTTGGCATGGAATGATGGCACTTGAGCGGTCCACCTCTTTTTCTCCAGATCTTTACCACAAGCAAACCATAGAAACGCCACATGTCAGCCAAACACAAAGAAAATACTGCAGACCTGGCCCAAACCTGGGTAATAGTTAATTTAATTTTTGGCCCAGATTCAGCCCAGACCCAACACCATTCACTGGCCCACACCTGGCATGGATTGATGGCACTTGTGTGGTCCACTTCTGTTTGACACTTCTCAACCACGAGCAAGCCAGAGTGATGCCACAAACAGAGTATGAATCTCAACCATGGTGACAATTAAATGAAAAACTTCATGCTGCAATGCATGCTGGGTATTAACAAATTACAAATCTCATCCAGGACTCCCAGCATGCACTGTGACATGGCTAAATAATGAACTTTTTACAATTTTCTTTGTCACCATGGTTGAGATTCATAGTGTGATTCTTGATGTTTTTACGCCTGACGTGCACAGCGGTTATTTTTTGACAAATTTTCTAAAACTCCTTGATGACAAACTGCTGTGAAAGAGCTGGATCTCATATACAACATTGACAGAAAATAAACTTCTGATGATTAAATCCTTTAATTAGATGATGATTTTTACCATTATATACCAACCACCACAGAATTGCACTATTAGCTGTACATTACCATAACAAATGTGTTTTATACACACAAAGTAAGGCAACCAGAAAAAATTGGTAAAGAAGTCAAGGGTCAAACTAAAACAAACACTAATCACAATAATGGTGACTTAAAATTAAACAAAGCATCAACATCTAAACCTAATAAGTGAATTGTGTTTTCTACAGCAATATTTTTACTGAACATTCAGAAATAATGTTTTATAACAGTTTTAAAATAATAAAATGCAATGTTTCGCTATCATTTACATAACAAGCAAACAAGTCAATTTAAAAAAAGTTGTTGTTTTAAACATTGTGTGAACATTAAAACAGGACATTGTCATAACGTTTGAAAAAGATAAAATGTAACATTCCTCAAACGTTCAGAAAACACATAAATGTTCTTAGAACGTCAAGAAAACTGGACATTTTTTATGTTGGAAAGTTTTTGGGAACGTTGGGAACTTTCAGGGAACGTTCTTAGAACTTTTTCTGCTAGCTGGGTATATGGATCACTTTAGACTCGCACACACATGAGCCGGTGCTTACTGTGCCATATCTTTGCCAAAACTGGCCCTGATGCATCTTTATACAGCTGGGCCACATTTACAGCATCATATATGGGCCACTTCAGACTCACACCCACATGAGCTGGTGCTTACTGTGCCACATGTTTGCCAAAACCGGGCCAGATATGTTTTAAAAGAACTGGGCCACATTTGCTGCAACATATGTGGGCCACTTTAGACACAAACCCACATGAGCCGGTGCTTACCGTGCCATATCTTTGCCAAAACTGGCCCAGACACGTTTGTAAAGAACTGGGCCACATTTTCTGCAACATGTGAGGGCCACATTTGGTTTATTCCAAGATTAGGCTGTGTCTGTTGTGCAGCATTTTTGCCAAAGGTGGCCCATATTTGTTGTTTGATATTTGGGCCATATTCACTATTTGTCAGATGGGCCACTTTTGGTTCATATTCAGATGACATGTTGCCGTGGGCACCGCATCTTTGCCTTAAAAGGCCCACATGTGATTTGATATATGTGGCCCATTTTTGCTATTTTACATGTGAGCCACATTGGGTTCACATCCCTTTTATTCGGGCCATAAGAAGACCAGCAGTGCCGCATCTTTGCCTGAAGTGGCCCACATGTGCTTGCTATCTAGGTAGGCTCCAGCTGAGACAAAGGTATTTGTACGGTGTAAAGGGACATCAGGAAAATCATCCAGTTAGGGCACTTTTGAAAGATTGTTGGGAGTATGAATATAAAGAAATAACTAGTTTTGGTTGGGTGGTAAGGAAAGAGATAAACAATTTGGAGTTGAAAGATCATGTAATAGCTCCTTCTGTTGCTATACCAGCAATTCCCCCTTGGCTGTTTCAAATGCCTTCAATAGATTTACAAATTCACAAAATATTGGAAAATTTGGAGATGAGCTTACCAACTGAGCTGGTAGTTCAACAGTATATTACACAAGAGTATTATGCTGTACTACAGGTATTCACTGATGGCTCTAAGGATCTAGAGTCTGAAAGAACGGCAGCAGCAGTATATATTCCTGCTTTTAAGACAAACATTGCAAAAAGACTATCAGATCAAGTGTCAGTTTTTACTACCGAACTTTTAGCTATTATAATAGCTCTACAGTGGATTGAAGAAGTCCAACCAGAAAGAACTGTGATATGTAGTGACTCAATGGCTGCTCTCACTAGTCTAAAAAGTGGAAAATCAGAATCAAGGCAAGACTTAATATTTGAAATATTACAAAGTCTGTTTAGAATGAGGCAGTTAAGGATGGAGGTACATTTCCTTTGGGTGCCTGCTCATGTGGGTGTGGATGGTAATGAAGTAGTAGATTTGCTAGCAAAGAAAGCTTTAGATCATGCACAAATAGATATTAAGGTTGCTTTGAGTAAAACAGAATTCAAGAGCGTGATTTCATTTGAAGTAAATAAGAAATGGCAAAAGATGTGGAATAATGAAACTAAAGGAAGACATCTCTTTCAGATACAGGAGAATGTTGGAAATGGGAGGAAGTGGTATGGAAATAGAAAGAAGGATGTCATTATCTCAAGACTAAGAATTGGACATACAGCATTAAACTATAGTCTATTTAAAATAGGTAAACATGAATCGGGAGAATGTGACAAGTGTGGAGAATTAGAAACAGAATACATATTATTAAGGAGTGTTCTGCATATGAAAGGGAGAGATTTCAATTAATACAAGAATTACGATGTATGGGAGTTGAAAATTTTTCTTTAAAAGTATTGTTAGGAAAAGAGGGTAGGCAATCAAGAATTCAAGAAGTGTTATTTAAATATTTGAAAAACATAGGAATAATAAACAGAATTTAGGTTTTAAATAATTTTTTTTTTATTTTTTTTATTTATTATTATTATTATTTTTTTTGCATTTCTTTCTTCCAAATCTATGCTCACTCCACACTCCAGATCAGTAGGTGGCGGTAATGCACCTTTTTCGTTGGTTTGCCAAACCGCCATAAAACACCAGAAGAAGAAGAAGAAGAAGACAACGGTTTGAGCTATACAGTATTTCAACTTTCTTTAAAATGATAAACTGATATGAGAGTGCCAGATGTCATACTTCAGTATCACATTACCGACAGAAAAAAATATTTTTGGTAAGCAAATTAAAATAGCATATCAGTTTTTTTACATGACCACCACCACCACCATACAACTGCATACAACTGTAAGGCTTAAATATGCCTTTAAAATGAAAGTAAAGTTTGACCCGTTGCCATGGGAGCAGCGTTTCAGATATCAAAAATCCCTTCGCAATTTATCATCTACAATGTCTCAGCATCATGTTGACCACTTTTGGTGTCACTTGCATGAATATTCTAGAAGGAGTATTTAAAAGAACATTGCATGGAACTGTCAAAAAAATCCACCTGACTGACACACTTCCTGGTGCCTGGTGGTGGCGCTATACCCGGGAGTCACAAAAGGCACATCGATGCGATCGGAATCTTCAGACGAACAAACACCCCGCGTGTCATCACTATAAGACATTTTTTGCCTTAGATATTAGACACTTCCTGTTTCTCTGATTTCGCCATAAATTTGTCGGATCGCCATGGCAGAACCGTTCGAGATATCAAAAATCCCTTCACAATTTAGCAAGTCCGCTGTCTCGACATCATGTTCACCACTTTTGGTGTCAATCGCATGCATCCTCTAGGAGGAGTATTTAAAAGTTCACCGTATGCATTTTTGAAACCATCCAAAATGGCCGACTTCCTGTGGGGCGGAGATAATAAGTTTGATTGTGAAAGTTGTTCGGGTTGATGGGATCTATATACGTACCAACTCTCGTACACACTCTGTAGTGTGGATCCATACAAACACTAAGCAGAGTTAATGTTAATTGAACACTGGGGATCCCGCAGTCCACACCAGCTCCACCAAGAAATGTTTATTTATTTTTTGTAGTTGTTGGGGTTCTGCTGGTATTTTGTCTTTATTCTCCTCTTGTTAATCTTTCTTAGTGATTCTGTTTATTAACAGCAGGTGTTCATCATCAATGGTCAATCATCACTTCGTTCATCTCTTCATTATCTAATTAACTTCATCACTTCTTCAACCCAACCACACCCATACTTGACTTTGGTTTAGTCCAAATTGGCTTTAGTTTCTACAGAAGGTTCATGTGGGCTAAGTCAGATGGGGCCAGCATGAAACCCGGGTGCAAGACCAGCTTGGGGCCCATATTGCAAGCCCATATGGGGCCTACATTTGCCCCACCAAGCATTGCTGGCTGGGCATAAATGTGCATTTCACGAGTTCGCATTAACATGTAATCGATAGGGAATGAGATAAAGCATATTTGGCGTGCTGTCCGAGGAGAGGGCTCCGAGCTCGGAATTTTAGCCCGAACCCAGAGTACTCCCCTCTCTTTAACTGTGATGAATGAATCTAGATGAGAGTGAGGTGATGGGGTGGAGGAGGGATTCTGCAAAAAATCTGTCACGGGACAGAGGTGAGGGACTGCCATTTATAGGCACCTCTTTGCACTGATTGGTTGGATCACATGACCATGCTCCTCCCGAACTTAGTTAAATAAACTTCATTTCACAAGTTCGCATTAACATGTAATTGATAGGGAATGAGAGAAAGCATATTTAGCGTGCAGTCCGAGGGGAGGGCTCCGAGCTCGGAATTTTAGCCCGAACCCAGAGTACTCCCCAAAAAAGCCACATAAATGACAGACAGCAGCCAGAAAAAACAGCCCCCAAAAAGTGTAAGCGTAAAGACCTATAGAAAGCGGTGGGAAAACTAGTGGTTTGACTGGGAGGGCTCTCGCAGCATCCGACGGGGGCATTGTCTGAGATGCTCGCAGCATCGGACGGGAAAGCCCCACCAGCAGTCAAACGGGGAGCGCATTTGCGAACTAGAACAAGGTGCGGAATTAAACGAGTTAAGGCCAATTCACTGGAAGGCCGCTGCAGTGTCCAACGAGAGCTTTGGTTGAGATGCTAGCAGCATCGAACGAGACGTCTCCACATGCAGAGGGGAAATGCTGGTGAGGACGGAGAGAAATCTAATAAGCGAGACAAGCAAAATTCGAATTAGGCGTTTGACCGGGAAGACCCTCGCAGCATCTGACGGGGGCTTTGGCTGAGGTGCTCACGGCATCAGACGGGAAGTTCCTGCCAGCAGTCAAACGGGAATGCTTGACGATAGATTTTTTAAATAAGCAAAATTAAGCGTCCAACCGGGAGGACCCTCGCTGCATCCGAAGGGAGCTTGAGCGAAGATGCTCGCTGCATCGGATGGGTAGGTTCCGCCTGTAGTAAAAAGGAAATGCTTGATATAAGGTTTAAAAAGCAAAAAATTTTGGTGTTCGACCGGGAGAACCCTCGCAGCATCCGAAGGGAGCTTTAACGGAGATACTCACAGCATCGAACGGGTAGGTCCCGCCTGCAGTCAAACAGGAAGACTCTAGAATAGGGTTAAAAAGGCAAAAATTTGGTGTCCGACCAGGAGGACCCTCGCAGCATCCAAAGGGAGCTTTTGCGGAGATGCTCACAGCATTGGATGGGTAGGTCCTGTTGCAAATTCAACATGAAAATATAAAGGTAAGAAAATTATGAGTGATGAGTGATGGGGCTCGACCAGCGATTTGAAGGGGCGAAACTTAAATTGGTGGAAGAAAATCCCGCACTGCCTACAAACGGGGAGCCCATACAACGACGTGCACGGTAGAGTGCAACTGTGTGTGAAAAAAAAATGCTGGGAAAAAATATATACGAATACTGTACATACAGTGTATTCTCACAAGTATAAACGCACGTAGATAAATATACATATAATTATTTATTCATTTTAATGAATGTGCAGGTGAAGCAAACAAAACAAACTAGGCGTACACAAGATTTTCTGATATGCAAGTGGTTGAATCTAATGTAGAATTTGAATGATTCTGACATCCGGCAACTGAGGGCCTAAGTTTGTTGATTAGAGAGGCCGTTTGGAGCGGGAGTGGTTGGGGCACTGATGCTGAATGAATTAGCTGAATGAAAATTTAATTGCTTGGATATCAGACTGGATTAAAACAAATTTTACCAAAATCTCGTAGCCAATTAAATTCGGTTGTCGATAAAAAGAGGATCAAAACAAGTTTCGACTAGGATCGTCTGTACTGCAGGTAATTTAGTAGCGAATTATATAATTGGATGGGGTTCGGTAAACTGAAAATAGAAAGTGCCCCTTCTTAAATTTGAAAGTCTTGCTTTGTTTGAAGAAAAACGAGATTGTATCAAGGTTTTAGAACTTTTTAATCAGAAGTTGTAGGGTAGATGACTGGACTGAAATTTTAGATTACTGCAAATCCTAAACAGTTTAAAAAGCAAAAAAACACAAAATGAACACTGCGTCCAGCGTGCGGGCAGTATGGATGGAGTGGTAAAGAGAGTGGTGACCGAGCCGAAAGGCGGAAAGGCACCTAGACATTAAGTCAATTGTAATGGGCGGCATGGAGTTTGGGCGAATGGGCTTATTTCTAAATATAGTTTTGATGACGGGTGAGAGTTTTAGAGTTGTTTATAGCTGATGAAGGTTTGCCAAAGATTATATTATAAAAATAAATGCCACTTAATTAGCCGGAAAGACTTAAATGTTGAATAAATGAGATGCCCAACAAAGAAAAATCCGGAAACTGACCTGAAATGCCCATGGCATCGGAGAGGTAGACCCCATATGCAGTCGAAACAAGAGTGCATATATTAAAAGGCGTGAATTTTTTGGAGCAAAACTGGGCATCGAATTTAAGTGTTTGACAGGGAGGACCCTCGCAGCGTCTGCGGGAGCTTTAGCTGGAATGCTCACAGCACCAGACGGGTAGGTCCCACCTGTGGTCAAATG
Source organism: Misgurnus anguillicaudatus (assembly GCF_027580225.2). Lineage (NCBI taxonomy): Eukaryota > Metazoa > Chordata > Actinopteri > Cypriniformes > Cobitidae > Misgurnus > Misgurnus anguillicaudatus. The sequence goes on from NC_073338.2 coordinate 16,907,410, forward strand.
GGGCTCACCCAGCACTTTGAAGGGGCAAGACGAATAAACAGAAGAAAGAAACTTTGCATAGTTTCTGATTGGGGGAAATGTGCAGTAATGCAAATAGCAGAGCTTAAAAAGAAAACTATTGTTATTTAATGACAATATAATGAGGTTTAGACAAGCAGCAAATGCTGATAGAAATTTACGTGAAATAAGAGCTGATATGCAAGCGCTGAGCAATTAGAAAAAACACGATTGAATTGACATGTGAACACGCGAATGTGATTGGTAACAGCGGGAATGCTCAGGTGTTGGAAACGAGCAAATTAATTAGTTCCAGGTGTGGTTTCCTTACACTGTAAAAATCCAATTAATGAAATGTTGGACGGGCAAAAAATATATATATACAAGTTAAACCAATTTTCTTAGTTACTAAAAAATAATTAATTGGGCCAACAATTTGAGTTTTACAGTGTAGAGAAAAAAGAGTTCATGGTTAAATGATTTACCGTCGAATAATACCTTTGGAGGATAGGGTAAATGTCTCTGAATATAAATCGAGGTATCAAGATTTTACCTGGTGACTTTGTAAAAAACGGTTTTGTATGATGACTTACTAGGGATGGACTTGCATCCAGTTCTGATGCCGGCAGGCTAACTACCGGTGATGGAAAAAAAAAAATTAATACGATTTGCTCCCTGGCACATGCGTGGCAGTTCAATTTGATTCCGAAGACCATCGTAAAAGCATAGCGAGGGGGCGCAGTGTTTCGTTGACAAATTTAGAAAATTTGAGCGTTTTCAATTTTATTTAGAATGCTACCAGAGCAGCATGTAGGACAGAACAAAATTTTAGATGAGAGGAGTTTACATTTAAAACAAAACTGGCTAAGGAGATTAAATACGACAACGCTATATGACCGAAATATAGCTTAAAACCCAGAAACCCGAAGGAGGTGGATGGGTCCATGATTTCCACTCAGCGATGCCAAAATGCCAGGATCTTTAAAACTTTTTGAACTGTGAGGGAGATCTCGGGAGACATGGAAAAGCATTGGGTGGTTAGATTGAGATTTTTCAGCGAATATGGGAATTGCATAGTTACATTAAATAAAACCGAAAACCCAACTTTTTTGCGACTGATTTCCCCACAAGTTAAATAAACCGTGATGCGAATTGAATGCGGTAGCCTATATTACGCCAGCGGGCGTTAAATGAATGCTGCGAATCAGGGTATTAGACTAATGTCAACTTTCCCATGGTCTATACTTGCAGGTTTTTATTTTACGGGCTGGTTAAAAATAGGAAAAACGCTTAAAGGAAGATTAAGAGATTACCTTGTGCGGCATATGATTTAAACAGCATGGGATCTGCAGAGGCAGATTGGAATAATATATTTCGAGTATGCCGGGATCCTGGGACAGAATTAAGCAATGATTAATGTCAGACATCATTTAAATGGTAAAATCAGCGTCATAGTTCCACCATCGACTACAAAAGAACGAATCGACTGGCAGGTGACGAATATAGAGTTAGATTTTGAAATAAATAACCCCCTAACGTGAAGGAAACATGCGGAGCGCGCTGCTGCGGGTGCTGAAAAACCCTGGTAAGCTGTATATCCATCAGGGTATGACGCGAACAAGGAACAGCTTTTAACGTCGGCGGCAAGGATGGAGCTAGTTAGTGCACTTCTTAGGGAACAAAACACAGTCCTGTAGAAGGACATACGAGCTGACACTTTAACGCCGGGCACGATAGAGGCACGGTGTCGGCAGTAAATGATCGTCTTAATAGCGGGAAAAACCATTAAAGTAAGTTCGTATTGGGGGTCTGTGACGAGAAAACGCAATATATTCTAAAATAGTGAGTAATAAGCGAGTTAGGTCCGCCTGGTAGCGTATCACCAGCAGCTGGAGACGCTGCTTCTAGATAACTTACATAATGGCAAATGTGAGATCGCACGACTTGAAAAACTACAGAACTGACTGACAGATTTGATTTAAAAGTATGATTCGGGCCGGTGGTGATAGCGCAAAAGTCTGCCGTTGTGATGAAAGCGTGAGCGGTTGCTTATTAGGTTTGCAACTAGAGGGAAAAGCAGAGCAAATTATTTCTGTACAGTAGCTAAATCAATACAAAACGAAGGATGCAAGTACAATACTTTAAAGGGGACATATTATGAGATTTTTTTTAAGATGTAAACTAAGTCTAAAATAGGTCTGAGCAAAAGTGTGCCGTTTTGGGTGTGTCATTTAAAATGCAAATGAGCGGATGAAGTGCAACCACTGATCACAATGATGGTGGTTTGTTGCAATTGAAACTCAATTATGCTGTGAAATATTTTATCTCTCTCTTTCTCTCCCTACTAAATGGTTGTGCTGTGGTTGGATAGTGCAGATAAAGGGGGCGGTATTACCTTATTCTGACTTCACAATAAGGGCCAAATTACAATGACCTATTTTTCACATGCTTGCAGAAAATGGTTTACCAAAACTAAGTTATTGGGTTGATCTTTTTCACATTTTCTAGGTTGATAGAAGCACTGGGGACACAATTATAGCACTTAAACATGGAAAAAGTCAGATTTTCATAATATGTCCCCTTTAAGAGTAATGTGGAAAGAAAAATCAACACGGTCTACATTGAGATCGAGAAGTCCGAGTTGCGGAGGAAAATATCGATAAAAAAGGGAAGCATGTATTATATCGATTAAAAACCAATGACTATTTTGGGTCCCTGTGTTAATAATCCGTGCGTTTCAAAACGATTGCATGGGGAGGTACTGAATGAATAAGGATCGGTGGTCTGCGGAGGCAATCTCCCGTTATATTTGGTGATATTTAGAACAGGTTGAACTAAAAACAGAGGAATGGGAGATAATAGCGTCAGTGCTTGAGCCGCTAGCGGAGGCAGCCTCACGCTATGAAGCACCTGAAGTTAACATCCTATGGACAAAAATACAGATGAGGAAAACGGATTGCGACGCTGGCGAATATAACAGAAATATTTGGTGAAATGGAAGCGGGAGCCACTGTTATGCGGGCGAGGGAACTGATTGAAACCGGCGCTCTAGGACGCGGCCCGGACCTGCCGAGCGCCTGCCACCGGTGGTGGAAGGCATTAGGAAAAAACCCGGTACTCGGCGGAGTACGGTGGAAGTTGGAGGGCGCGAAATTTGGGCCCGGTGGCCTTGCTTGCTAGATGAGTACGAGAGGCTCAATGGGAAATGGTTAGTAGTCTGAAAGGAGACATTTAGTCATAGCGTTAAACCTGCGCGAAAGATAAAGTTCAATAGTGATCGTTTCGAGGCTTTTATCAGTCCCTGTTTAATGATTCGGCTCGATTGGGCCGGATAGGAACCGAGGCGAAAAAATGGCGGACGTCTCGCTGGCAGGGGCGAGAGTAGGATTCGGCGTCCTGGTGTGAAGTGGAAAGTGTCGGTTAATATCCCCAAATTTTCAGGTAGAAAGAAATTAATCCTTGCTGAGTAAGTAGTGGCGGGCCGAGAAAGCATGTCGTCGCACAACAACGCTCGAAACAGGACGTGACGACGCCTGGGCGGGGCCAAATGCTGCAAAACGGGACAGAGGCGAGGGACGGCTATTTATAGGCACCTCTTCACATGACCATGCTCCTCCCGAACTTAATTAAATAAACTTCATAAAATCTTCTTCATGTTCATGACACATGTCATGTTATGATTATGAATGTGTCATGTCGGCCTTATGCACACCCCTTCAAGTAAAGTGTTACCAAGTTTTTTTTCTAGTTTTTTATTTTTTACAGGGCAGTAGAAAGCAAGAGGTACTTAAAATAAAATGAAAGTTTCTAAGCAGTTGCACACATCTAAATGCTTTTTGGCATTCAGAAATAGACCCAGATAGATTTCAGCCTAATAGGGATACTTGCACTGAATCACCAATTTCACATGTATTTTGTGAATTTTCAAAATACAAAATACTGTATTTGTATTTAAAGGGGACATATTATGAGATTTTTTTAAGATGAAAACTAAGTCTAAAATAGGTCTGAGCAAAAGTGTGCCGTTTTGGGTGTGTCATTTAAAATGCAAATGAGCGGATGAAGTGCAACCACTGATCTCAATGATGGTGGTTTGTTGCAATTGAAACTCAATTGTGCTGTGAAATATTTTATCTCTCTCTTTCTCTCCCTACTAAATGGCAGAGGTGTAAAATCCATGTGCCAGGAGTAAAAGTCCTCCCCAGTATTTTGTTCCAATCACCTGGATTTGCTTATTAGCACAGTTTTTCAGCAGGAGGTGACCTCCTGACTCGGTGTTTTAAGCCCTCAACGAAGCCTTCAAGGCAGCGCTGCCTGGAAGGCACTCCCTGTGCCCCGAGCGTTTCTGCCAATCACAGCACTGGTGCTAGATATTGAGCCTTCCGCCAGCTTCTGGCAGTATGAGCTCACCATTGGTCAGGTGAGTAGCGCAGATATGGTAAGATAGGAATGCGACTGTGTTTGAATTCAGCTCGAAATATTTCGATCGTTAAGGGACGTGTTACCTCGTTTTCACGTGTCCGTGGCACAATTTTTTGTGGCAGTTTCATGTATAGATTGCTCAATTGTTTTTCCTATTTTCTTACATTGTTGCTAGTGATTGGGGTTAGAACAACTTTCTGTTACATAAAGGACATCCTCACCTTAACCCCAACTTCTGGGTTATTCCGATAAATAAACATATAAACCAATGCTTAAAATGACATCCGCATTTATGGCAAATGAAACTTTATCCTCGCAAGAAAACATTTTAAAAACCAGACGAAAGCCACAAATCTAAGCTCCAAGCAACAATGGTAAGAAAATAGGAAAAACAATTGCGCAACCAATATATGAAACTGGCACGAAAAAAATTTGTGCTACGGACACGTGAAAATGCGGTAACACGTCTCTTAAATGCTCAAAACATTTCGAGCTGGATTCAAATACAGTCACATTCCTATCTTACCATATCTGCGCTACTCACCTGACCAACGGTGAGCTCGAACTGCCAGAAGCTGGTGGAAGGCTCAATATCTAGCACGAGTGCTGTGATTGGCTGAAACGCTTGGGGTACGGGGAGTGCCTTCCAGGCAGCGCTGCCTTGAAGGCTTCGTTGAGGGCTTAAAACATCGAGTCAGGAGGTCACCTCCTGCTGAAAAACTGTGCTAATTAGCAAATCCAGGTGATTGGAACAAAATAATGGAGAGGACTTTTACTCCTGGCACATGGATTTTACACCTCTGCTAAATGGTTGTGCTGTGGTTGGATAGTGCAGATAAAGGGGGCAGTATTACCTTATTCTGACATCATAATAAGGGCCAAATTACAATTACCTATTTTTCACATGCTTGCAGAAAATGGTTTACCAAAACTAAGTTATTGGGTTGAAATTTTTAACATTTTCTAGGTTGATAGAAGCACTGGGGACACAATTATAGCACTTTAACATGGAAAAAGTCTGATTTTCATAATATGTCCCCAAATCTTCTAATATGTTAGGCAGCATAACATAAAAACAACTAAGCTTTTATGATATCATATACAGTTCTCCTTCCTCCAACAACAAACAAGTTGTTATTGCTACATGCAACAACACTGTTGCAATGCTAAAGGAGCAGAGTTAGTTCTTGAAGGTCAAGGGACAAAAGCCTAACTAAAGGGAACACTAATCACCATAGTGGTGACTTCAAATGAATCTAAAACAAACACAAACTGTAGATTTAATGTGATAAATGTTGTGGTAAATATCAATTTGACTTACACGTCACATCAGAAAGAGGATTTGTCTACTGGATCGCGTGTGTCGATGCTGGAGTGGTTTAATTCTTGTGTCTTGTTCTGACAGCATTTGTTTGGAAGTTAAACATCATCCATGTTAGAAAATAACTCTGCAAGCAAGTTGTAATTTTAGGTTTCAAACAGAGATGGTGATAGAGAGGCAAAAGTGAAAGATTGCAGCAGGAGTATTTTGTATTTGTATTTAAATACATTTTTCAACACAGTATTTTGTATTTGTATTTGAAATACATTTCCATGTATTTATCCCCATCTCTGGCTATAACCATGGTTTATGGGGAAACAGGAAGTGTGTACATAAACTGAAACGCTAAAAAAACATACTAAATGGTAGTTTTTCGTGGATCAAAGACTGGCAACAGGTTTTTGTGACATTGGGGTTAGGGACTGGGGTACACAGGAAAATCCCCAGTGTTAAATTAACTCTATCAGTGTTAAATCAACACTATTTGGTGTTTATATAATCCACACCAAGATCGGTGTTAAAAAAGACTGGTGTTAAAAATATAACTCTAAATCAGTGTTAAAGTTAATGAGATAATGAAGTGATGATTAAGACATTAATGGTGAACACCTGCTGGTCATTCAAATCAATTACATTTTGGACATTTTCCTGTCTCTAAATTTTTATTTTGATGACTCGTTTTCTGTAGAAAATACTAAAATAATAAAGAAAGACAAATTATTAAATGCAATATGAATACTGTTGGGTGTATGCCTCCAAAAGCTGCAATCTTTCACGTTTGCCTCTCTATCAGCATCTCTGTTTGAAAAATAAAATGATAACTTCCAGAGTTATTTTCTAAATGGATAAGTTTAACTTCTAAACAGCTGTCAGAACAAAATACAAGTGCTCAACTATTCCAGTATCCACACACGTGATTTAGTAGACAAATCTTATTTCTTACGTGATGTCAAACAAATCAAATAGACATTTATCACAAAATGTATCACATTAAATGTGTTTGTTATGAGTTCATCTGAAGTCACCATTGTTGTGATTAGTGTTTCCTTTAGTTAGGCATTTGTCCCTTGATCTTCACTGATCTAACTCTCCTCTTTTAGCAATAGCAACAATGTATTAGTAAGACCACTTGTTCATTGCTTCATATAGAGGGAAGCCCTTCCAGACCTTCTCAGATTGTTTATTTTTATTATATTTTTCTCTACAAATCATTGAAACATTTGATCATAAATTAATTATGAAGAAACAGGCATATAAAAATCTCTATGCAAATGACATTGTATTGAATAAGACTGCCATTATGCTTTAGTGTGTTTTTTGCTTAAGAGAGACTTCATGATTTCTGATACAAATCTCAACAATGGTGACAGTTAATGGTAAGAAAGTTGCAAAATTTTTGTCATCTTGCAATGCATGATGGGATTTATGAATGAGTTTTCTACAATCCTGGTACCCAGCATGCATTGCGGCATGACGTTTTGTTGTTGATTGTAACCATGATTGTGTTTTATAGGCTGATTGTTGATGTCTCAGTGTGTCTTACTTACACCACAGATTAGATTTGGGTAAAAAATATTTAACTCTTCAGGTTATGTGGACTTTTACAGAACTGTTGGATTTCATTGGAGCCTCACAGGGTTGGCAGAACATAAATTAAACACTTATATTCAGTGATTACTTTTTTATGATATCATTGAATCCCAAGACTTATGGTGCATTTACACCAACCGCGGTAGAGGCGTGAAGCGTGAGTGATTTCAATGTTAAGTCAATGTGGAGACGCGTTGACGCGCGTCAGGAGGTCCCGCGGCGCGGAATAGGCGTTCGGCGCGGAGCGGAAGACGCGTTTCCGCCTCATTCGCGCGTGAAGCTCGCGCGAAAGGCGCGAATTGAGCGTTGTGCGCGGTACGCGCGAATGGTGCTTTTGTGCATTTTGCGGTTCACGCGAATTTGCGGCTGACGCCCGAGTTGAAAAATTTAAACTTTGGCGGAATTTCGCACCGCGTTAACCAATCAGGAGCCTGCCTGCTGCTGTGGTGGCAGCCCCGCCCAGAGTCACTCATTAAAGCAGTCACTCGGAGCTGTATTATACATGTTCTTATTTCTATAGGATACAGGAATAAAAAGGACCTCGCTTTGAAGAGTGTCAGTAAGGACTTTGGGCAACCTGTTAAGTTGTAATACACACTTTACTTTTGAGTTAGGTTACGTTTATCGACCCGCGCCGTTTATTTTTCCCCTATAGTAAGGTTACCCAATACAAACTGGTAACTCAACATCATGCACAATCAACATCAGTCATCTTGCAAACAGACACTCGCACAGCAGTTGCCCCTCCCACAAGAAGCAGATTTTGCCTCGGACGCGCGTCAAATGCTTGCTTTTTCCGCGCGTCTACTCCGCTCTACACGCGCGAATGCATTCAAAGTGTTCAAGCTGCAAACTAGGCGCGGTAGATGCGATTTTGACACCCAAAACGCGTTTGGTGTAAACCCTGCATTATACTTTCATACTAATTAACATAGTAACAGTTATAGACTTCATTTCTCTCATGTTCCTCTGCTTTAACAGATGTGTTTTATAAACACACTGCCACAATGAGCAGAAGAAAACTAACAATAAACTTTAAGACCCAAGTACCCAACTAAAGGAAACACTAATCGGCACAATGGTGATTTACTTTATTAACCAGATTTACAGCAGTTCTTTAGAAGTTCAACCTATCATCCATGTAACTCTGCAAGCAAGTTGTAATTTTAGTTTTCAAACAGAGATGATGATAGTGTTCATTTAACTATGGTGATTTTATCTATTGCATTTAATAATTTGGCTTTCTTCCTCATTTTAGTATTACTTTCTCAAGAAAAAGTCAACAAAATAAACATTTTAAGACATGAACAATTTCAAAATTGAGTTGATTTGACACGGAATGACCAGCAGGTGTTCACTATTAATGACTCAATCACTTCATTATCTTATTAACTTTAACACTGATTTTGTGTTTTTTTAACACCAATCTTGGTGTGGATTATATAAACACAGTTTGTACAGCATAAAATGCATTGCACATATGGTAATGTCCCCGTAAACCATGTATGCCTGACTGTGTGTGTGTGTGTGTGTGTGTGTGTGTGTGTGTGTGTGTGTGTGTGTGTGTGTGTGTGTGTGTGTGTGTGTGTGTGTGTGTGCATTAATTGTTGTTATACTATTGTAAGAAAAAATTATGAGGACGTAAAAAACTTTGATGAAGTTTATTGTGGTACCAGTGACAAAGCAATCACATGTAATAATACACCCAACTTTATCACTATGATTATAAACAAATACGATAGCTTTAAGTACTCACTATATCAATACTGGTAAAGTTTAAAATATATTTTGTTTGATTCGGTAAAAACGAGCTAGTTATATTTATAAGACAAAACTAAAAACAGGTTGCATTGATACAAGTTTTTTTCATTACCATCAGTTACACTGTGATGAAGGTGAATTTTGTGGAAGATTCATAACATATACGGTGTTTTGCATGTGAGAGTTTCTGTGATGAAAGCATTGTTGACTCTGATGAGGACTACACTCCAAGGAAAATACCGCTACCGCATCGTCGACTCGAGGAAAAGCCACGCGATATTTACTCTCATTTGATTTCTTCGTTTATTCCTTTTTTGCCTCGTTTGTCTTCGCTGACTGGATATGCAGGTACTGTGAGTTCTGAATGCACTTTCTCTGCCATACTTTTGCTCTTCCTAGAGTGCCCCGTGCACTCTCAAATCAATCAGGTGTGCGCATGTGTGGGCAGATCCCATAGCAACAGGATTGGTAGCCATGGTCGCGAGAGAGAGTGACAGTCACGCAAGCCAATCATTTGTTTCGTCCCAAATGGAAATAATTAGCTGTGTTTAAAAGCACGTAGGAGTTTTCCTTACTCAAACATGTTCTGAGGGCAGAAAGAATGTGATTGGTTCACAAAAACGACCAATCAAAATGCTTGTTACTGGTTTAAGCCCTCGGCGGAGCCTCCAAGGCAGCTTCTGCAGTGAAGCAGTTCGAGCTCACCATTGGTCAGATGAGTAGCGGAGATATGTAAGATAGGAATAAGACCGTTTTGAATTCAGCTCGAAACGTTTCGAGCATTTAAGTGACACATTTTCTTGTGTCCGTGGCACGACTTTCTTTTTTGAGTCAGTTTCACGTATTGGTTATTCAATTGTTTTTCCTATTTTCTTACCATTGTCGATTGGGGTTAGAACAACTTTCTGTTACATAAAATGACATCCTCACCCTAACCCAACTCTAACCCCAACTCCAAGCAAGAACAATTTAAATTTCTGACAAATAAGCGTATAAACAATGCCATTCCAACCCAAACCCAACTTTATCCTAGAGCGAAAACAGTATAAAAATGTGGGAAAACCACAAATCTAACCCCAATCCCAATTGACAATGGTTTGAAAAAAGGAAAAAAAATTGAACAACCAATGCTTGTAACTGGCACGAAAAAGAAAGTCGTGCCACAGACACGTGAAAACGCGTCACTTAAATGCTCAAAACGTTTCGAGCTGAATTCAAAAACAGTCTCATTCCTATCTTACCATATCTGCGCTACTCATCTGACCAACGGTGAGCTCGAACTGCTTCACTGCAGAAGCTGCCTTGGAGGCTCCGCCGAGGGCTTAAACCAGTAACGACCATTTTGATTGGTCTTTTTTGTGAACCAATCACATTCTTTCTGCCCTCAGAACATGTTTGAGTGAGGAAAACTCCTATCTACTGTTTGCACGAGTCGTGAAACCCAGATAAAGCCAGAAAATGTCACAATACACCATCTTAGTGTCAAATCATGTGACTTCAGAAAAAGTCTGTATACGTCACTCTTCTACCACAATAGTTCAAGCAAATGTGTTTATTACAAGATTTCTGCAATAGTTGGATGTAAAACACTTTAATGAAGCTTCAAGTGCCATACTAAAGAGATCACTCATTACCATAATGGTGACCAGTGGTTCTCAAAATTATTCCCGGAGGCCCACTGCTCTGCATCTTTTTCCATGTCTCCCCCATTTAACACCTGATTTAAATCATCAGCTTATTTGAAGAGATCTCTATGAACTGAACTGAGTCTGTCAGATAAAACAGACATACAAAATGTGCAGAACATTGGGTCTCCAGGAACAGAGTTGAAAACCACTGTTTTAGTGGTTCCCAAATCCAGGTCCTTAGGACCCCCACAGAATGTTTTAGATGTCTCCTTATATGAAAAACACCTGATTCACTCATCAGGCTCCTTCCAGCCTACCCTGCAATCTTACAGAGTGTTAAAAAGTAACACTGAAGCAGAATTAAAATCTTCTTTCTCACCATCTCTGTTACTATTCGCACGGGATTAGTATTATCTGGGGACCTAGTGTAAATAAAAAATTACATCCCTACTTCTGAGTTTCGTGTGGCCGGTTCGCACGGGATAAGCAAAGCTTATGAGATGACAGATTTAGCGTCCTCTGCCTCTAGATCCAGTTTTAAAGATTTAAATTACTTTAACTGATCAACACAAATACAAGGTGCCAAAATATAACTGATTGCTTATCAGCATTAAAACCGCTTTTAATAAAAACTTTTAATAAAAAAGTTTTTTTCTTTGTGTATCAACAACATCTGCTCCGTGGACGAGGGAGCTGCAGCCAATGTAATGCCGATGACTTTATTATTAAATGACTGAACACTTGACACTTGCCTCGGCATTTAGATATGCACAGAAGTGGAAAGAGTAATAAAATATTCTACTTAAGTAAAAGTAAAGTTACTTTAATAATAACGTTTTACTTAAGTAAAAGTAAAGTTACTGGTCTAAAAATCTACTCAAGTAAAAGTAAAAAGTAAATCATTTTAACTTTACTCAGAGCAAAAGCTACTTTTTTACAGCGGGGAGAGGTGGGGGATTCTATAGCATTGACGACATAAAATATTTTGATTGTTTTCACAGTCACTTACTGTAGTTTACAGTTTGAATCCTTTAGTAGATCAGAGAGCAGCTTCACTCCTGAATCTCCTGGTTTATTATAGTTCAGTTTCAATTCTCTCAGATGTGATGGGTTTGATCTCAGAGCTGAAGCCAAAGCAGCACAACCTTCAGCTCCAATATCACAGCAACAAAGACTACAGACAGAAGGAGAAAAACTCGCACTTAAAAAGGGCTATGGCACGAAAATCTGACTTTTCCCATGTTTAAATGCTATAATTGGGTTCCCAGTGCTTCTATCAACCTAGAAAATGTAAAAAAGATCAACCCAGTAACTTAGTTTTGGTAAACCATTCTCTACAAGGACATACAAAAATAGGTCGTTGAAATTTGTCCCTATTTATGTTGTCATAAGGAGCTCTTATTAGAATAATACCGCCCCCTTAATCTGCACTATCCAATCACAGCACTGCCATTTAGTGCAGAGAAAAAGAGAGAGAAACAATAATTCACAGCACAATTGAGTTTCAATTGCAACAAACCACCATCATTGTAATCAGTGTTTGCACTTCATCAGCTCATTTGCATTTTAAATGACACACACAAAACGGCACATTTTTGCACACACCAACAAAGTGTCAATTTTAACATGTTATAATAAATTACCTATATGGAATTTTGAGCTAAAACTTCACATATGTGCTCTAAGGACAACAACGATTTATTTGACATCTTAAAGTCTTGTGCCACGGCCCCTTTAAACATGGAAAAAGTCTGATTTTCACGCTATAACCCATTTAATGAAACACTATCACAATTGCTAATAGAGTGAAGTCAATTCAGTGAAGGTCAAGGGACAAAAGCCTAACAAAAGGGAACACTAATCACCATAGTGGTGACTTCAAAAGAATCTAAAACAAACACAAACTGTAGATTTAATGTGATAAATGTTGTGGTAAATATCCATTTGACTTACACGTCACGTCAGAAAGAAGATTTGTCTACTAAATTACGTGTGTGGATGCTGGAATAGTTTAACACTTGTATCTTATTCTGACAACAGTTGTTCAGAAGTTAAAAATCATCCATGTTTAGAAAATATCTCTGCTAGCACGTTGTAATTTTATGTTTTAAACAGAGATGATGATAGAGAGGCAAAAGTGAAAGATTGTTGCAGGAGTTATTGCACCCATAATGCAATGTGTTATTAAAGGGGCCATGGCATGAAAATGTTAGCATTGCCACTTTGTAGGTGTGAGCAAAAATAGGTAATTGAAATTTGGCTTTAATTATGATGTCATAAGGATATCTTATTAGAATAATACCGCCCCCTTAATCTTTTTTTTTTTTTTTTTTGAAAGGGACAATGCACATCAATCAACATTTTTTGTTTGCACTCAAAATGTAAATGCGCCAGAGTTAGCTAAAGAGCTATGTTTCATCTGCAGTCCCTTGGCAGGTCAACACAGTACAAAAATACATAAAAACCACAAAACAAAATAAACACTAAGTAGATAGATAATAAATACAATACAAAAATACAAAAATGGGCAGTACCTAAAATCAGATCAACTATCAATGATTGCAGTTTTGAGAGTTTTTCAACCATTTCTTAAGTTTAAATTTAAACGATAAATAGCTGGTGCTCTTTCTAAGTTCAGTAGGGAGACAATTCCAACTCGAGGCCCGTACTGAGAAGACTGCCTGGCCAAACTTACTTCGCCTGTACTGTATAACACAGTCTCCTCTGGTAGCTGCCCTATTTGCCCTCCCATTGTTGTTCTTCAGTTTTACAAATTCACCCAGCGGTGGAGGTGCAAGCCCATGTGTAATTTTAAAAACTAGACAGGCATCTGAATAATTTAAAAAATTGTTAAAGTTGAATTATCCAATCTGCACTATCCAACCACTGCACTGCCATTTAGAGCAGAGAGTAAGAGAGAGAAAAGACGGACTTGACAGCACAATTGAGTTTGAATTACAACAAACCACCATCATTGTGATCAGTGTTTGCACTTCATCCGCTCATTTGCATTTAAAAAAACACACCCAAAACGACACATTTTTGCTCAAACCTACAAAGTGGCAATGCTAACATTTTCATGCTATGACCCCTTTAAAAAAAACAAACAGGTAAAACGCCTGTAAAACATAAATACGGGAAATTCCTTTATATTTTATACAGAACTTTGTCCGTTTTTTATGGATTTTTTTAGAGTGTATGTTAAGCAACATGATATGAAGATGATTCTGATCAACTTTGATAAAGATCTTTAATGAATTTACATGATACAAACACACATTTAACTTTACTGGTTTAAGGATTTTCTTACTGTAATATCTCCAGTTTACAGTTTGTATTCTTCAGTCCATCAGAGAGCAGCTTCACTCCTGAATCCTGCAGGTTATTGAAATTCAGGTTGAGTTCTCTCAGACTTGAGGAGTTTGAGCTGAGCACTGAAGCCAATGCTGAACAACTTTTCTCTGTGAGATTACAGCGACTTAGACTGAAAGAGAAATAGCAAGATGTAATTGAAACAACTTGAAAAGTGCAAATGAAACTCTACACCAAGATGAAAAACACTGCAGGTGAGTCAAACAGTTTCTCCCTTTAACACTGATATATAACTGACAGAATCTGTTTGTCTTCTGTCACCACCATAATTATGGGCTACAGACATTTTACACCACACAAACTTACAAAGCAATATTCCCAGTGTTAGATTTCCACTGCTGTCTATATGAGATCACACTACTGAGTGTAAAAGTGACACTGAAGCAGTGTTTATGTCACTTAAATAATGGAGTGATTAATGAAGTAATGAATGAGCATTCATGACATCTACTGTTGAAAAACAGAATTATTGAAGGACAGAAAACAACAACAACAGCGCAGGGGCTTCTTGAGCTCCCGGTTTTATGAGGTTTTATTAGTATCTTCTCTGCTTCGCTGGCCACAGTAAGGAATATTGCAGGGAACATTGAATGTGTGCAAGCGTGTTTCTGAGGTATAATAGCAAAGTATGACGAAATTAATAGCAAGTATGACGTCCCTGCTGAAAGAAACAGCATACCAGCAAGACCAGCATATGTTGTGTTTTGGTGCTAGTTTGCTTGTGAACACCAGCACCAAACCAGCATCAGCACCAGCTATCCCAGATAGCAAGCACATGTGGGCCACTTCAGGCAAAGATGCGGCACTGCTGGTCTTCTTATGGCCCGAATAAAAGGGATGTGAACCTAAAGTGGCTCACATGTAAACTAGCAAAAATGGGCCACATATATCAAATCACATGTGGGCCTTTTAAGGCAAAGATGCAGTGTCCATGGCAACATGTCATCTGAATATGAACCAAAAGTGGCCCATCTGAAAAATAGTGAATATGGCCCAAATATCAAACAACAAATATGGGCCACCTTTGGCAAAAATGCTGCACAACAGACACGGCCTAATCTTGGAATAAACCAAATGTGGCCCTCACATGTTGGAGCAAATGTGGCCCAGCTCTTTACAAACGTGTCTGGGCCAGTTTTGGCAAAGATATGGCACGGTAAGAACCGGCTCATGTGGGTTTGTGTCTAAAGTGGCCCACATATGTTGCAGCAAATGTGGCCCAGTTCTTTTAAAACATATCCGGGCCGGTTTTGGCAAACATGTGGCACAGTAAGCACCGGCTCATGTGGGTGTGAGTCTGAAGTTGCCCATATATGTTGCTGTAAATGTGGCCCAGCTGTATAAAGATGCATCAGAGCCAGTTTTGGCAAAGATATGGCACGGTAAGCACCGGCCCATGTGGGTTTGTGTCTAAAGTGGCCCACAAATGTTGCAGCAAATGTGGCCCAGTTCTTTTAAAACATATCCGGCCTGGTTTTGGCAAACATATGGCACAGTAAGCACCGGCTCATGTGTGTGTGTGAGTCTGAAGTGATCCATTTACCCATCTAACAGAGAAAAGTTCTAAGAACGTTCCCTGAAAGTTCCCAACATTCCCAAAAACTTTCTGCCAATATAAAAAGTGTCCAGTTTTCTTGAAGTTCTAAGAACGTTTCTGTGTTGTCTGAACGTTAGAGGAATGTTACATTTTACCATTTTTAAACGTTATGACAATGTCCTGTTTTAATGTTCACACAATGTTTAAAACAACAACTGTTTATTATATTAACTTGTTTGATTGTTATGTAAATGATAGAGAAACATTGCATTTTATTATTTTAGAAAACATTTCTGAATGTTCAGTAAAAATATTGCTGTAGAAAACACAATTCACTTATTAGGTTTAGATGTTGATGCTTTGTTTAATTTTAAGTCACCATTATTGTGATTAGTGTTTGTTTTAGTTGGACCCTTGACTTCTTTACCAATTCTTCTTGGTTGCCTTACTTTGTTTGTATAAAACACATTTGTTATGGTAATGTACAGTTAATAGTGCAATTCTGTGGTGGTTGGTATATAATGGTAAAAATCATCATCTAATTAAAGGATTTAATCATCAAAAGTTTATTTTTCTGTCAATGTTGTATATGAGATCCAGCACTTTCACAGCAGTTTGTTATCAAGGAGTTTTAGAAAATTTGGCAAAAAATAACCGCTGTACACTTCGGGCGTACAAACATCAAGAATCACACTATGAATCTCAACCATGGTGACAAAGAAAATTGTAAAAAGTTCATTATTTAGCCATGTCGCAGTGCATGCTGGGAGTCCTGGATGAGATTTGTAATTTGTTAATACCCAGCATGCATTGCAGCATGAAGTTTGTCATTAAATTGTCACCATGGTTGAGATTCATACTCTGTTTGTGGCATCACTCTGGCTTGCTCGTGGCCGAGATGTTTCAAACAGGAGTGGACCACACAAGTGCCATCAATCCATGCCAGGTGTGGGCCAGTGAATGGTGTTGGGTCTGGGCTGAATCTGGGCCAAAATTTAAATTAATTATTACCCAGGTTTGGGCCAGATCTGCATTATTTGCTTTGTGTTTGGCTGACATGTGGCGTTTCTATGGTTTGCTTTTGGTAAAGATCTGGAAAAAAAGAGGTGGACCGCTCAAGTGCCATCATTCCATGCCAAAGGTGGGCCAGATGAAGGTGTCAGATGTGAACCAGATCTGGGCCACAGCAATTTTGCTATCTGGGTACTTACATCACGATTTGCGGTGCGGCCGGTCGCAGTCTTTATGTAAAACGGGTATGAAATAAATTAATGCTGATGTCGGATAACGGGTCAACTGTTATTTTAATCGCGCGGATGCGGGTTATCAAACAGGACTGTGCATGACTCGTATAAGGAAAATGGAATGACAACATGAAAATTATAAAATAGCCTACATGTTTATATTCTGTATGAAACCACCATGGGCGCTAAACTTGCGGTGTTAAAGGGACAGTTCACCCAAAAATAAAAAATTCTGTCATCATTAACTCTCCCTCATTTTGTTACAAACCTGTACAAATATCTTTGTTCTGATAAACACGAAGCAACATACCTTGAGAAATGTCAACAACCAAACCAAGCATGAGCCCCATTCACTTCTATAGTAGGAAAAAATAATACTGTGGAAGTGAATGGGGCTCATGAATGGTTTGGTTGCGGACATTCCTCAAAGTGTTTTCATTCGTGTTCACCGGAACAAAGACGTTTGTGCAGGTTTGTAACAACATGAGAGTTACAAATCTGATTTACAAATAAATTATACAGAATTTTAATTTTTGGGCGAACTATAAATCCGATGGGGTCAAAAATTAGGGTGCACCTAACTTTTGTGCTGGTGCACCTAAGAAAAAATGTTAGGCGCACCAGTGCAACCAGTGCAAAAAGTTAGTCTAGAGCCCTGGCCGGTCGTTTAAAGTAGTCACACATCCTCAGCCGACCCCGCCTAAAACATGTCCATGTATCTATGTGGTAAATTAAGAAAAAGGAAAGTAAAGTAATAAGTAGTGAAGTTACTTTTCAAATTCAGTAACTAGTAAAGTAATCTCATTACAATTTTAAGAAGTAACTAGTAACTAGTAACTAATTACATTTTTTGAGTAACTACCCCAACACTGTTTGCGTGACAGATTGCTTAGCAGGTAGTAAATGTGAACACAGTAAAGTCACAAAAACTAAATCAACACCCATAGTTGCATTTATTTAGACAGCTGCACTTTGTAACTGGTTTATTATGGCTGCATATAAAGATTTTGAATGACACTAGATGCACAAAAAAGTAAATGTTAAACTTTAACTCACAGCTCAAATCTTTCTTTGGAGCAGGCAAACTGTACACAATTCTTTGAAAATTAAAAAACGCATTAACATAGCCCGATTTTGGATAGAAAATGTGCCTAAATATAATTGATTTGTTTAAAATTCTCCCTATGCATGAAGAATATTGCAAATAATCATTTAAACAAAACTGAAAGACTTTGAGAGCTACCACTGGAAGTTAGATTTAAAAAGCCACAGATCACTCTCTATCAGTTATCTACACAATTCATCATTATAATATAGAGCCATATTTTTATACTTTTAGATTTACTTTACCTTTTTATTTTACTTAGTTTTTAAAATGTAGTATTTACATCAGTCCCTTTGACTGTTTAGGGACCAGTAGCTTTACACTAACCCACAGAAATTACTATGAATGTACTGCACTATAATAAACGGTCACCTACTGTATTACTGGTAGAAATCTGTAGAAACACAACTGCATGTAAATGACAATTTCAGTTGACTGTTTGATATGATAAGGTTTAGAAGTGCCAACTGTGGGACAAAAAGAAAACATTAACTGCACATCCTCTAATATCTGTGCCTACTGTGAAGTATACAGTAAACTGCTGTAGTGCATACTAGCCCTTATTATCTCTTTAATTTAATACTATACTGTATAAGAATGTCTAGGTTTGTGAAGTTCAAAAGATTTTTCAATTCACGTGTCACTACACATAAATAAGGTGTGCAATATGATAAAATATATGTATTCTCATTTTAATGAATTAAAATATTAAAATGCCATTGTAAATACTTTGTGGGTTCTTTGATTATTAATGTATTTTGATATGATATTAGCACACAAGAACAGAGACTTATATGGGTGTTCAATATATCATTATGCAGCAACAGTTTTCTTTCTTACTAAAAATAAGTACTGTAATTGAACATTTTAACTCAGAAGTTACTTTTTCTAGGTGTGCATCTCTACATTAGCAGGACTTTAGGCTGATAGTGAAAGTGAAGTAATGGCCAATGTACGGTAACCCATACTTGAAATGTGACCTCTGTAACCCATCCAGTGAAGAGTGAACACATGCACTGCAAGTCGTAAACACACACACCCTCCCAGAGCACTGATAGACAGATTACACAACAACAAAAGACACAAAAGCAAGCAAATATCGATTTGCGCTAAAAAATAAACTATAAAAATGCAATACTGTTCAGCAAAGGAAGATTTCTTAGATGCTCGTACTGCTGCTAAATATTTTTTAGTGTGCTATCATTGTCAAGCCGATATTATATCTGATGGCTGTCGCTGTTTCAGAGTAAAGCACTGCTAAAGTGCATGATACCAGTGGAAAGACAATACATTAATGGTGAGGTCTTGTTGAGACTATCAAGAGCAAACTCAGTCCTGGAGGTCCAGTGTCCTACAGAGCTCCAACTTGCCTCACACCTATCAATTAGGGGTGATATCAATTCCACACCTTTGTGATTATTTACCATACAGCCTGTCTGAATGCGTTTCCAAGAGCTGCCTTTATGCCGCCGAAGTCATGGTCTCTAGGCAGCGAGGCAAACAGGCAAATCTCAACATTAAACCAACTTTAATGTTACAGTTGAGATGTACGCTCCCCAAACCGGTGGCGGCTGGTCAATAGGGGGCGCCGCCCCAAATGTTGGCCAGAGAAGAAAGCTACTTTAACATGTTACCGAAAAAGTTAAATACATAATGCAAATTAATACAAAATAAAATAATTTAGTTGTACTATTTTACTGTTAGTCATGTTACCATTTATTAAAAAAATTAAAACTTGATTTTGTTGTGTGTGTCGTGTGTGTGTCTGGGGTGTCACCCAAACGGGTGTGTATGTAGGTCAGTAAAAGCATGACTTGAGGCTGAGCTCTAATTAGCTAGTTTCAGATCTGTCTTGCGCCCCAAACCCTCCCACTTATGTTGTAAGCGAATTAATATTGTTTTTTATGTCTTTGAACTCATATGATTGGATCGTTCTCTGAGTCTCATAACCGCATTGCAGATTGCCATATAACTGCTATTTACAGTACTGATCAATGGAAGCAAGTAAAATATCTTGAGATGAAACAAAATATAATTTTATCCTTACAAAATCATTCTTTACAAGGCGTTCAGTTGAATAATAAATAAAGAATGAAGGAGCTTGGAACAGATTGAGCAGCAGGAAGTGATCGCGGTCAAGTTTACACTGTGTGCTTTTCCAGCACTTATGGCAAACAGTTGGCTGACATTAGCTGCTAAGTTGGGACTTTTATTGTTTTCCATGTTTGCTGTTTCAAAATCTGTGTGATAGACTGCATAAAATTTTGTGCTGCATTTGAGCTGCCTTTGCGTGGACATGATGCTCAGATAATCCGGTATTTTCCGTGGCTTGGTTAACTTTTTTGCAACATACTGGTCTGTGATCAGGCAATCAGAGCAGAGTTCAACATTATTATTCATGACACTTTTAAATAAGGTAATAACAGACCATTTCATTCTAAAGGTAAATCCTAGGGTTGTTATTGGACATGTAAAACCATTTCTGAATAATTTTGGCACTTAATAAAACAACACACCTTCTATGTAGATGTCAGAGAACTATTTAACATATTGTTGCAATGTATTCTTTAGTACATTTGAAACTTTAAAATCAAATGTCCTTTATTACCAGTGCGGATTTTTCTCTGCTATTCTGTGTCTATGCATTATCTTCAAGGTTAGTTGATAAGAGGTATGGATGAAACTACTGGAATTCTTGCACCCTGTGTCATCAAAGCACCCGGTGTCATCACACTCTTTTAATGCATGTTTGACAAATTAAAGAAATTGGGTGGGACCCTGCAACCATAAGTGTGAACTGGGGTGGTTTCCCTGACAGGGTGTAGAATTATCCAGGACTAGGCCTTATTTATATTAGGACATTTAAGTAGTTTTTACAAACAAACCTTACAAATAAAAAACAAAAAAGAGTACAGGGAAATTCCCCTCTGCACTAAACTGAGGAAAGAACCTGCAGCAGAATCCTTTGTAAGGAATCAACAGTGCATATAAGGTAAAGTAGACCTTACAAGCAAGATTTGCAGGATTTTAGGGTGTAGTAGACGTTGCCAAGCCTTATGTAAACTGTTTTGATTGGACAAAAGTTTAATCAGAAAGTGAAAGAACATTGAAAACCAGTTCTGTACAGTGGCAGTCTGCTCTTAAAAGTAAGCTTTTTTATTTCTATCAAATACATGTATAGACTAGGACTTTTTTTAGTAAATGTAACTAATATGTTTTTTTAGGCTATTTATATGCAATCATTTTTTCATACGATAAGGGCATATAGCAACTGCTGATTAAAAGTCTTTAAAGCGGCACAATAAATAAAGGGTGGATGACACAGAACGCGTTTAAGGCAGTTGTAAGCATGGCCGTATGAGGTGCGGACCTCGGTAGAATTTTCACATTAAAAAATTTAATTTGAAGTTCTCTGAAGGACTAATTACCTAATTCAAAACGACTCGTATTGGCATCCGCGTATATAAGTTTGGGCAGGTTACTGTATAGTTTAGCGTAAAACTGACAGAAACTGTGACTCAAGCAGCTGTGAGACGCAACACCGGCTGCGCGTGCAGCACAGCATTCGCAGTGTTGCGAGATCGCATTGTGAAAAGTCCTCTTTAGACAATGTTTTAGCAATTAGTGTGCCACTTTGGAAAATGTATTAAGTGAGAATGTGCATGTTACTGTTAGCGATGTCTCTGATGTAAGGTCTGAACTGATTTTTTTCTTTATGGCCTATTTTGTTTGTTTTCGCACTAATATTTGGGAACACGGGTGTCACGGTGTGTATACACCGAAAAAGGAAAACTAAATAAGAACCCAAACGCAGACTAGATATACAAAAATAAACTCTGAATTTATTTCAACTGAACAAAAACACCCACGTGGGGGTAAAGCGGAGGACAACTAAACACTGTGATAAAACACAAACTAAAACAGGAACAACAGGAACAGGTCTGAACATGGAATATACAACAACGATCGCGCACACAACAGAGAACGAGAAGGCATTATAAAGACACCACATCAATGGGGAACAGGTGAACATAATTAATTACGTAAGACACGAGTACATAAGGGAGTAGGGTAAAAGTGACAAGACACTGGGAACACGTGACACAAATACATAATATGAAAACACGTGTTCCCACACAGAACACAATGCTGCCATAATCTTGCCCTCTGAAATAAGACCTGAATTTACCCCCAAGGTCTGACAAGATCACGACAGCAACAAGACACTGGGAACATGTAGAAGCCACACACACAATGTGAATCCACATGCCCCCACACAGAACATAATACTGTCACGGTCCTGTCAGATGCACTCAGACCTACATCTAGCACAGATGTCTGACAAGACCGTGACAACGGGGGACCACCAGCACCTAAACAGTAATCAAATGGCACATCATTCAGTGTGTTAAATTTATATTAAAACATAAAAAAGTATAATTTTCACGCTATGACCCCTTTAAGTTAACTGTTTACACATAGTGTATGCGTACACTCTATGGGGGTGTGATAGAGATATACTACGGTATTAAACAAGCTGAGAAAACGCATAGACTGTATAAAACGGGTCAACGCTATAATGTTAATCGCTGACATGGCAGACTACATCGGTGACAAAAGTACATTGGTACACAAGTACACAATCATAATTTTTGTTTAGGTGATTTATTAATGACTCAGCATCATCTGTATTAAAAAGAAAATAATCACTTTTCTCTACCACCAGACTGTGTGTCGGTGGTGGCAGTGGACCAAACCACTGTGAGGCAAGGGAGGGGGGAATCAAAATGTTTAAAACGTTTTTTTTGTTGTTGCTCCGTTTGCATTTGTATTGTTTTACTTCTTACACAACAATTTAGTTTTAGAAATCATTAAATTATTTTCAATACACATATTTTAATGATATTTTAGGGGGGGCAACCCTCAGATTTGCACCTATGAGTGTTGGGGTTAAAGTCAGGGCTCAACACTCCAGTGTTGTGACTTTCAAACATCATGCACCTAGTTTGTTGTGTAGATGCAGGTGTGTTTGTCTGACAGACAGTGATGTGATGGTGTTAAAACAGCTGTCCTGTATGTAATGGAGCATCAAGGGTTTGAACAGCAGCAGGTGAAAGAGTTTAACAATAACAAACTCTCATACAGAGATATTTATACAATATTTATTTTATACACTAAATATTTTAAACATCTAAAAAATGCATGTACACTTTACGGTATTTAAACACATACAATGCAGATATTTATACACGTTTGTGTTTTTGTGTCCCTCATGTTGAGCTCTGCTGGGTCATTTCTGCTCTTTGTCATGACAGAAGGCAGATGTTTGGTTCATCATTTGCAGCTTTTGTAGAGGTTTGTTACAGTTTAGGCTCAATACTGTAAAACATTAAAGACAAAAATCAGTACCAAACATCACAATAAAACAAAAGCACAAAAGTACATGAGTCATCTGTAATTACATTTTTTTTTCGATTGCTAAACGACAGTGAGCACAACTGGAGCTACATATGCAAAACTCTAACTACAGTCTGCACTACTAACAGTCACCTGAGCTAAACACTTCACATCACCTGCGAAACTCACTTCAAGCAACACAACTTTTAACACATGACTCAAAACAGCTCAGTGCAGCCAAACACAAAGCACAACCCTCACTGAGATAACACACATTGAGAGGAAAAACACTAACATCAAACACCAATACAGAAAATACAAACTTTTCATCTTTACAGTTTCAACAATTTCAGTGACTTCATATAAAGTAATATTTTCTTCAAAGAAAACAGTGACATTCTTTCACATGATTTATTAACATTTTAGAGGTAAATTAAATTATTCAATTCTTTAAGGTAAATGAAGTTTACTTCAATAGTCTGTAGTAATTTACGGAAATACAGTAATGAGAAAAAAGTAGAAACTAAAAGTACATATTGTAATTCAAACAAATAATTGAGGAGGGGCTAATCCTGTGTGTGTGTGTGTGTGTGTGTGTGTGTGTGTCTGGTAATTATCACGTTGGGGGGACCAATTGTCTCCACAAAGATAGGAATACCAGTATTTTGGTGACCTTGTGGGGACATTTTGAGGTCCCCATGATATAACAAGCTTATAAATCAAACAGAATGATGTTTATTGAAAATGTGAAATAGCAGAAAGTTGTTTGTGATGGTTGGAGTTAGGGTTTGGGTAAGGGAATAGAATATACAGTATGTACAGTATAAAATGCATTACGTCTACGGAATGTCCCCACAAAACATGGGATCCAGAATGTGTGTGTGTGTGTGTTCCCTAACAAGTCTAAAACAAGACACCTGCTTAGCCTTTCAGCTGGAATTTCAATCAACAGTGTTTAAAAGGCACAATGCTGAAATCTTTTCAGTTTTGAATGTGTGGTTCACAGTTTTGACAGCAGTGTGTTAGCATTTGAACAAAGTGCCGTAAATCCACAGTGTTGTGCAGGTTGTGGTTAAAGTCATGGGATAAGTGTGTAGAGTTTTGAAAACTGTGTTCAAGCAATGAAAAACAAACTAGAGTTTGGTCCACATGGACTGCTGCTATGCAGTTAGATTTTTGCACATGTGACTCCAGTTGTGCCCACTGGCGTTTAGGAATCGAAAAAACTGTAACTCACAACCAAACCGATTAATAGCCTCATTCACTTCCATAGCAGAAAAAAGAATACCACTGTACTGTATAATGTTTAAGTCTCAGTAGAATTGAATAGATGAAATGAAGTTTCTTAGTACTTTATAAATACAATATATTTGAATAAAATATAAATAATACAAATATTACTCACAGTAGTTTCTCTAGTTTACAGTGTGGATCCTTCAGTAGATCAGAGAGCAGCTTCACTCCTGAATCTCCTGGTTTATTACCGTTCAGATTCAATTCTCTCAGATGTGATGGGTTTGATCTCAGAGCTGAAGCCAAAGCAGCACAACCTTCAGCTCCAATACTGCAGTAAGACAGACTGAAGAGAGAAGAAAAACTCCTCACACTTACAGCAAATAAAGTCATGAATTATAATTATATGTGTGTGACTATTTTGAGCAGCATATAAAAGTAAATATTCATTTACAGATAAAAATAAATGATTTTAAAATAAAACTGTGTGTGTGTGTGTGTGTGTGTGTGTGTGTGTGTGTGCGTGCGTGCGTGCGTGCGTGTGTCTGTGTGTGTGTGTGTGTGTGTGTGTGTGTGTGTCTGTCTGTTTGTGTGATTCTTTCTTTGTGTGTGAGTGTATCTGTGTATATGTGTGTGTGTGTGTGTGTGTGTGTATCTGCATGCATGCGTGTGTGTTTAAAAATTAAATATATGAAGAACATGAAGATATTACTCACTTTAGTTTCTGTAGTTTACAGTGTGGATCCTTCAGTAGATCAGAGAGCAGCTTCACTCCTAAATCTCCTGGTTTATTAAAGTTCAGATTCAATTCTCTCAGATGTGATGGGTTTGATCTCAGAGCTGAAGTCAAAGCAGCACAACCTTCCTCTCCAATACTGCAGTAAGACAGACTGAAGAGAGAAGAAAAACTCCTCACACTTACAGTAAATAAAGTCATGAATTATAATTATATGTGTGTGACTATTTTGAGCAGCATATAAAAGTAAATATTCATTTACAGATAAAAATAAATGATTTTAAAATAAAACTGTGTGTGTGTGTGTGTGTGTGTGTGTGTGTGTGCGTGCGTGTGTGCGTGTGTCTCTGTGTGTGTGTGTGTGTGTGTGTGTGTGTCTGTCTGTGTGTGTGTGTGTGTGTGTGTGTGTGTGTGTGTGTGTGTGTCTGTCTGTGTGTGTGTGTGTGTGTGTGTGTGTGTGTTTCTGTCTGTTTGTGTGATTCTTTCTTTGTGTATGTGTGTATCTGTGTATATGTGTGTGTGTGTGTGTGTGTGTGTGTATCTGCATGCATGCGTGTGTGTTTAAAAATTAAATATATGAAGAACATGAAGATATTACTCACTCTAGTGTCTCTAGTTTACAGTGTTGATCCTTCAGTAGATCAGAGAGCAGCTTCACTCCTGAATCTCTTGGATTATTAAAGTTCAGATTCAATTCTCTCAGATGTGATGGGTTTGATCTCAGAGCTGAAGTCAAAGCAGCACAACCTTCAGCTCCAATACTGCAGTTAGACAGCCTGAAGAGAGAAGAAAAACTCCTCACACTTACAGCAAATAAAGTCATGAATTATAATTATATGTGTGTGACTATTTTGAGCAGCATATAAAAGTAAATATTCATTTACAGATAAAAATAAATGATTTTACAGTTTTTTTCGATTGCTAAACGACAGTGGGCACAACTGGAGCTACATGTGCAAAACTCTAACTACAGTCTGCACTACCAAAAGTCACCTGAGCACAACTCTTAACATATGGCTCAAAACAGCTCCGTGCAGCCAAACACTGAACACAACCCTCACTGAGATAACACACACTGTCACTCACAACACACTGAGAGGAAAAACACTAACATCAAACACCAATACACAAAATACTAACTTTATATCTTTACAGTTTTAACAATTTCAGTGATGTCACACCAAGTAATGTTTTCTTTAAAGAATGATTTATTTATTGATTTATCACATTATTTTTTTAGAACATCATAATTTTTTAAGGTAAATGAAAATTAGCAGTTTGCTTCAGTTGTCTGTTGTAATTTACGGAATTACAGTAATGAGAAAAAAAGGTAGAAACTTAAAGTACATGAAAGGTAATATTATATATAAATTAAATATATATATGAAATTGGAATTTATATTTATATGAAATTGCAATCAGCAGTGTTTGAAAGGCACAAGGATGAAATCTTTTCTGTTTTGAATGTGTGGTTCACAGTTTTGACAGCAGCATTTGAACAAAGTGCTGTAAATTCACAGTGTTGTGCAGGTTGTGTTTAAAGTCATGGGATAAGTGTGTAAAGTTTTGAAAACTGTGTTCAAGCAATTGTGGCAGGGTAGTTAGATCCTCCCTGTAGTGACGTCATGTTATTGGTAGCCTATCGTCCCGCAGAGGAGGTGTGTATAAATGGCTGTTTGGTGCGGGCCGGATGTGCGTCATTTGTTCTGTGCCTGCGCTCTTCCCGTTTACCGGCATTCAACAGAGGTCTGTGGTTAACACACAGCTGTGTGTCTATTCTAGCACCGCTTGTGTCATTGTGGGGGCTCTGTGTACGCTGTAGAGGTAAGCATTTTTAGCTTTAGCGTACGGCTCTATCTGATACCGGATTATGGTATGGTAACACTAGTGCTTGTGTCATTTATAGCCTACTGTAAACAACCGTTACGCGCGGTCTGGCTCGTTACACTGCCTAGTTCCAGGTATGTAAGATTTAATATATAATGCCAGAGGTTTTAGGTGATGTGGTGTGGGGGTCAGCTATGTTTATCTTTACTGCAGCATTCCCGTGTGTTTACCGTTTGAGTTGGGACATCTAATATATGCTGTTTGGCATCTCCTTCATCTCTATCCCGTGGATACTGACGTCAGCTCTGCTTTTTGGTGTGGCAAGCGGCTGCGTTATTTGGTATGTGCGTTTATATTTCCGATTGCTGTTCATAAACCATAATTAGTTTACTAATCATCTTATATTATCTGTTAGGGCTAAGACTGTGCGTGCTGCATTCCCCTACTACATATAGAAGCACGCTGCTGTTTTGTTCCTGCTGGATTTGCTTTCGTTTCTTTTTCTTTATATTTTTTTGCTGTGTGTTTTCATCATTTTGTCCTGAGTGATTTAGCGCGGCCCGATTTTGGAGTTGTTGGTTAAAACCTGCTCCTACTGTGACTGTATTTAAAGATCTTTTCCTCGTACGTTGGGAAATAACGAGTTCGAGGGCCGCGCTCATTCAGATTATCTATTTCTTTATTTTCCCTTTGTGGTGTTTCTCATTTTGGACTGATTCAGAATGCTGAGATGATCTCTTGGACATTGTTGTCTTTAAATTTATTTTCCTTTTCCTTTTTTGTTATTATCTAGCTTTTTAAGCTAGAATTTATTTCTTTTCTTTATGTTGGAAGGGTTTCTTTTGCTCCCCTGCATTTAATAAGTTTTCATTGATTAATTTCTATTGATTTGATTTATTTTGTTTTGTATCACAATTACAGGAGCTGTGTGTCCGACGGCAGTGAGGCTTTCCTTCACCGTGTGCTGTGTTATGCTGTGTGAGCACCACTGATAAAATCACGGGTATTGGAGTGAGTGTGTGTGTGCGTGTGTGCACTTAGTGTGATTCTCCTCTTTTGCTCCCTCTCTTAGCCCATCTGATGCCAATAGGCTACAGCTCTGAATTAAATGTGAATCCTTATTGTGGATTGTGATTTCCAGCTTTAGTAATTGGCTGGGTGACTACTTTTATTTCTGCATTTTAAACTTTTGTACAAATAAACAAATTCTATTTTGCTACCCACGTCTCTTGCTCACTTTGTTCAGTAGAATGAACCTGTGTTCCTTATAACATTTTTAAGTGAACTGTGATTCCCTGGTATAGTCCCAGGGTGGCGTAGTCTATTGTATATCTTTTGAGTGTTGAATATTGCTGTAAAAAGACCACTTTGCCACATTTTGGCGTAGTCGGCAGGGTTCTCACTAAATTGAGCAGAGACGTGGGTGAATATTACTTTACCAGCTGGTATTGCCATTATTTGCTTTTCTTTTTATTTTCACAGGAACAAGACAGCAGCGTAGACTCTTTGAAGGGTCTCTTTGGCCATCTCCCCTGATTGTGTTTCAGGTCCAAATTTTCTTTCTGCCCCGCCTTGCTTGGTGGTAAGTGTTTTACTAAAAGTTAGCTATGGCAGAAGAATTACAAGAACTTCAGGATCTTGTGGCCCAATTAAGAGCTGATAATGAAAGACTTAGACAAGAACAGACTCAAATTGTTATTCCAGGTCCCAGTACAGCTCCAATTTCTACCACCTTACCCTCTGGTGCACAGCAATCTGCTGGTGCAAGTGCCCCATCTACTGAGCGATTTGTGTTTGTTCCCCGAGATAGGAAGTGCCCAAAATTTAGCGGGAGACCCGGTATTACCATAAATGAATGGGTAGAGGAGGCCCAAGCCTGTATGCGGGTTCGCCATTTGTCTAGAGCTGATCAAGCATTCTTTCTTTTTGATCATTTAGAGGGAGAAGCTCGGGATGAGATCAGGTATCGGTCTGAGACAGAGAGGGGGGATCCAGATAAGATAATTCGGGCCTTAAAGGAATTGTATGGGTGTTCTTTGTCATATGTAGCATTGCAACAGGCATTTTTCTCCAGGAGGCAGCAGGAAGGAGAAACACTTTTAGAGTTCTCTATTGCATTGATGGGCCTCT
Source organism: Misgurnus anguillicaudatus (assembly GCF_027580225.2). NCBI lineage: Eukaryota > Metazoa > Chordata > Actinopteri > Cypriniformes > Cobitidae > Misgurnus > Misgurnus anguillicaudatus. The sequence goes on from NC_073338.2 coordinate 16,936,710, forward strand.
TGGAGGGGGTAAAACAGCAGTCGCCACATGCCATACCAAATGCAGAAGCTCTATTGCGTGACCAGTTTGTCGAGCATGTGCTCGATATTGGTCTTCGTTGGGAACTTAAACAATTAGTCCGCTGTGACCCTACCTCTTCCCTCTTAGATATTCGTAGCGAGGCAATGCGCTGGGAGCAGGAGGGAATGCCTGGGGGTGTGAGAGGGCAAAGTCAGTCCGTACCAGTGGCCTAAGGGGTCCAGTATGCCATACAGGGCGAGTCGCAGGCAGTTTGTTTGAGCTCCCCTCCCAAATCGGAGCTAGCAGAGTTACGGGAAATGTTGAAGGCACAACAAGAACAGTTAAACCAACTTACCCAAGGTTTCGCTCGCTTGCAGGTCCCTAATTCATATAGCCGGTCCCCACGTCACAGTAATATAGTATGTCGGAGGTGCCAACGTTCTGGCCATTTTGCCCGGGAGTGTGATGGAGAACGTGTTCTCCCTCGCTCTCCAGCAGTAGGTACATCTTCGACTGGGGCTAGGCAGTTTCGATCTTCACAGCCGTCGGAAAACTAATCCCCACCGGGCTGCGGAGTCACAGCGCGGATGGGGAGGCATTTGGCTCAAATGTTGTAAACCGTCTAAATTCTGTCTCTCGTTTGGTGTCCTCCTGCCCTCATCTTAATGTGCTCATCGGTGGTGTTCAAGTGCCATGTTTAGTGGATACCGGTTCCATGGTGTCCACGATCACCGAGAGTTGCTTTCACCAGTATTTTGAACCATGGGGGCAGGAGCGTCTTAGGTCTTGTCAATGGTTGCAACTTACCGCGGCGAATGGTCTTGCGATTCCTTATATCGGGTATATGGAGCTCGATGTCGAACTTTGTGGTAAAGTAGTACCGGAGTGTGGAGTGCTGGTTGTCCGAGATCCTCCTGGTGCTACCAGGAACTTTTTGGACAACACGGTACATCCCTTTTTGACTTACCGGCGGTGTCACAGGCCCCTAGCTCCGTCACAAAGGCATTACAACATTGTAGTAAGGTTAGTGTCCAGACCTCTGTTGATCGTGTTGGGGGGGTTAGGGTGCGGGGGCAGGGGGTGTGTCACATTCCAGGTGGTACCATGAAGTTGGTAGCGGCAACCTGTTCAGAACATTATGCTTCCGGTCCCGTGCTGTTTGAGCCTCCAGATGCAGGCTTACCTGCTGGTTTGTTGGCCTCCCCCGCACTGGTTCAAGTGACCCGGGGCACGGTGTATATCCCGGTTGTGAACGTGGGTACCACTGAGGTAATTCTTTACCCCAGGACGTCTTTAGGCACATTGAGTGGTGTCTTTGTCATTAGTTTGCCAGAAGGTATTACTGAAGTAAGGTCCTTAACTGCTACTGTAGGCTCCCATAGTTCCTTGGTCCCCTCTACTGTGGAGGACCAGATTGATGCCATAGATTTGTCAGTTTTGGCAGGGGAAGAGCAAAGCCGGGTCCGGGCCTTGCTTCACAAGTACAAATTTGTGTTTTCAGCCCATGAGGGTGATCTGGGGTGCACTAACCTCTTGTCCCATGATATTCCGCTTCTGGACGATACCCCTGTCAGGCAACGGTACAGGCGTATACCACCTTCGGAATATGAGGTAGTAAAGTCCCACATTAATCAACTTCTTGAGGCACAGGTTATCAGAGAAAGCTGCAGCCCCTATGCATCTCCTATTGTTTTAGTTAAGAAAAGGTACAGTAGTCTACGGATGTGCGTAGACTATCGTCAACTTAATTCTAAGACAAGGAAGGATGCCTTCCCTTTGCCTCGTATTGAGGAGTCCCTTGATGCCCTGACAGGTGCCCGTTGGTTTTCCACTATGGATTTAGCCAGCGGGTACAATCAGGTGCCTGTTACTGAAGCTGACCGGCCTAAGACTGCTTTCTGTACCCCATTTGGCCTATTCGAGTGGAATAGGATGCCATTTGGTCTTTGTAACGCTCCCAGCACCTTCCAACGTCTGATGGAGAGGTTGTTTGGTGACCAACAATGCCAATCTTTGCTCTTGTATCTAGATGACATTGTGGTGTTCTCTTCCTCGGTGGCTCAACATCTGGAGCGTCTGGAAGTGGTCTTGGGTCGGTTAGGGGCTGAAGGACTAAAAGCCAAGTTAGGAAAGTGTGCATTCTTTCAACGTGAGGTAAAGTATTTAGGGCATGTGGTGTCGTCTCAAGGTGTGTCCACAGACCCAAGTAAAATCGAGGTGGTAGCTCAGTGGCGCACTCCTACAAGTCTGTCCGAGTTGCGTTCTTTCCTGGGTTTTGCCAGTTATTACCGCCGTTTTGTGGAGGGGTTTGCCAAGTTGGCGGCCCCTCTGCATAAACTGGTGGCCGAACTGGCAGGTGGCAAGACAAAGAAACGTAGAGAGGTGTGCTTAAATGGTGCCTGGGATGAGATTTGTCAGGATAGTTTTGAAGCCTTAAAGAGGAAACTCACCTCTGCCCCTGTGCTTGCCTACGCAGATTTTACTTTGCCATTTATTCTGGAGGTTGACGCTAGTTTCAGTGGTCTGGGGGCAGTTCTTTCCCAAGAACAGGGAGGAACTGTGCGGCCAATTGCGTATGCCAGCCGCAGTCTTAGGCCCACTGAGCGCAATATGAACAACTATAGCTCTATGAAATTAGAGTTTGTGGCGCTCAAGTGGGCCATGGCCGAAAAGTTCCGGGAATATCTGTTGGGGCACAAATGTGTTGTCTTCACCGACAACAATCCCCTTAGCCATCTAGCATCGGCAAAGCTTGGGGCAACTGAACAGCGTTGGGCAGCACAACTTGCAGCTTTTGACTTTGAGGTGAGGTATCGATCAGGCAGATGTAATAGAAATGCAGATGCTCTGTCGAGGCAGCACCCACCTGACTCTAGTATGTTAGGGGACTTGCTTCCAGGCACTGCAGTTCCTCATGCTGTACAGCAGGGGACGGGTACACGGGAAGCGGTTCAAGCCACTCAAGCGGTGATCACGGCCCTGCCCAGTTATACCGCTGCAGATTTGAGCTCTTTGCAACAGGCGGACCCCGTGATTAATGAAATTTTGCCCTTTGGGAAACGAAAGGTGTTCCCTAGAGCAGAAGAACGCAGACGATTGTCTAGGCTGGGGTTGATCCTGCTCCGTCAGTGGGATCGGTTCGTGGAGAGAGAGGGCGTATTGTATCGACGAGTGTTCCGCTCTGATGGAGGTGAGGAACGTTTTCAATTGGTTTTACCCACTACCTTAAAGTCTGAGGTTTTGAGGCAGCTTCATCAGGAGCATGGGCACCAGGGGAATGAGCGTACCACTGAGTTGGTACAGCAGCGGTGCTATTGGCCTGGACTGTCCTCAGAGGTGGCACGATGGTGCCAGGAGTGTGAAAGGTGCCAAGTCGCTAAGCATGGGGGTCCCACCGCCCGTAGTTTTATGGGCCATTTGATGGCTTCAAGACCTAACGAGATCGTAGCCATCGACTTTACTGTGCTTGAACCCTCTCGTTCAGGAACTGAAAATGTCATTGTGATGACTGATGTTTTCACGAAGTACACCATGGCTGTCCCCACTCGGGATCAACGGGCAGAGACTGTGGCCCAGGTCCTGGTGGCCGAGTGGTTTTACAAGTTTGGGGTCCCTGGTCGGATTCATTCCGATCAGGGCCGTAACTTTGAATCCTCTCTCATCCAGCAACTCTGTCAGTTGTACAAGGTCGAGAAGTCTCGCACTACTCCTTACCATCCGGCCGGTAACGGCCAGTGCGAGCGCTTCAATAGGACGTTGCATAATCTCCTCCGCACATTGCCTGTTTCTCGGAAGAGGGACTGGGTGTCTTGCCTTCCGCAAGTACTTTTCTGCTACAATACCACCCCGCATCAGACCACTGGTGAGTCCCCATATTTTCTGATGTTTGGGCAAGAACCACGGCTCCCAGTTGACTTTTTGCTGGGCAGAGTCCAGGAGCTAGGGGTAGGTAATGTTCATGAGTGGGTGGTGGAACATCAAACTAGGCTCCATGTGGCCTTTGAAGGGGCACGTGATCGGCTTAGGGTTGCAGCGGAGAGACGTAAAACACATCATGATCAGAATGTGCGGTGTGTGTCGCTTGAGGAGGGCCAGTTGGTTTACCTCCGGGAGTGTGGCATGAGAGGTCGCCATAAGATCCAAGACTTGTGGAGCCCAGTTGTGTATAAGATAGTGAAGGCACCTGCTGCAGGGGGTTCAGTATATACAATTGCACCGGTTGATGATTTAAGTAAGGTAAGGCATGTTCATCGCTCTTTGTTGAAGGCTAAGATTTTAGGGGACCGTCCAGTTTCGAGCCCTCAGGATAGGCCTTTGGCTGAGGGGGCACTGTCTTTAGAGGATGAGCCAGAAGAGGGTGATCTGCTAATGTTTGTGCCTGAAACCCCCCAGGCTCAGAGTCTGGCTGTTAATGATTTAGCCCCTGCTGCTGTTCATGCTCCCTTGAATGTCTCGGACCCTTGTCCCCCTGGGACGGTACCTGTGATACCAGTAGCCCAAGGACAGCACCGTTCTGGGGAAATGGGTCTCCCTTCGGGATTTGTTACTGTGTCTGCAGGCCAACCAGGTACTGAGGTAATGGCTTTGCGGAGGTCAACGAGGCCCAGAGCAGGCCAGCACTCGAATGTCCATCACCTGCCACGGTCAGTGGAAGTGCCTGGTGAGGCTGTGCCCCTAGGTGGGTCTTTTTCTAGTGGGATTTCTGCCATTTTCAGGCCTTGGAACTGATAAGGGGAATTGTGGGGTTGCCGTATTCTATCGTCGGGGCGACAATACAAAAAGTAGGGGTAGATTGTGGCAGGGTAGTTAGATCCTCCCTGTAGTGACGTCATGTTATTGGTAGCCTATCGTCCCGCAGGGAGGTGTGTATAAATGGCTGTTTGGTGCGGGCCGGATGTGCGTCATCTGTTCTGTGCCTGCGCTCTTCCCGTTTACCGGCATTCAACAGAGGTCTGTGGTTAACACACAGCCGTGTGTATATTCTAGCACCGCTTGTGTCATTGTGGGGGCTTTGTGTACGTTGGAGAGGTAAGCATTTTTAGCTTTAGCGTTCGGCTCTATCTAATACCGGATTATGGTATGGTAACACTAGTGCTTGTGTCATTTATAGCCTACTGTAAACAACCGTTACGCGCGGTCTGGCTCGTTACACTGCCTAGTTCCAGGTATGTAAGATTTAATATATTGCCAGAGGTTTTAGGTGATGTGGTGTGGGGGTCAGCTATGTTTATCTTTACTGCAGCATTTACGTGTGTTTACCGTTTGAGTTGGGACATCTAATATATGCTGTTTGGCATCTCCTTCATCTCTATCCCGTGGATACTGACGTCAGCTCTGCTTTTTGGTGTGGCAAGCGGCTGCGTTATTTGGTATGTGCGTTTATATTTCCGATTGCTGTTCATAAACCATAATTAGTTTACTAATCATCTTATATTATCTGTTAGGGCTAAGACTGTGCGTGCTGCATTCCCCTACTACATATAGAAGCACGCTGCTGTTTTGTTCCTGCTGGATTTGCTTTCGTTTCTTTTTCTTTATATTTTTGCTGTGTGTTTTCATCATTTTGTCCTGAGTGATTTAGCGCGGCCCGATTTTGGAGTTGTTGGTTAAAACCTGCTCCTACTGTGACTGTATTTAAAGATCTTTTCCTCGTGCGTTGGGAAATAACGAGTTCGAGGGCCGCGCTCATTCAGATTATCTATTTCTTTATTTTCCCTTTGTGGTGTTTCTCATTTTGGACTGATTCAGAATGCTGAGATTTTCTCTTGGACATTGTTGTCTTTAAATTTATTTTCCTTTTCCTTTTGTGTTATTATCTAGCTGTTTAAGCTAGAATTTATTTCTTTTCTTTATGTTGGAAGGGTTTCTTTTGCTCCCCTGCATTTAATAAGTTTTCATTGATTAATTTCTATTGATTTGATTTATTTTGTTTCGTATCACAATTACAGGAGCTGTGTGTCCGACGGCAGTGAGGCTTTCCTTCACCGTGTGCTGTGTTATGCTGTGTGAGCACCACTGATAAAATCACGGGTATTGGAGTGAGTGTGTGTGTGCGTGTGTGCACTTAGTGTGATTCTCCTCTTTTGCTCCCTCTCTTAGCCCATCTGATGCCAATAGGCTACAGCTCTGAATTAAATGTGAATCCTTATTGTGGATTGTGATTTCCAGCTTTAGTAATTGGCTGGGTGACTACTTTTATTTCTGCATTTTAAACTTTTGTACAAATAAACAAATTCTATTTTGCTACCCACGTCTCTTGCTCACTTTGTTCAGTAGAATGAACCTGTGTTCCTTATAACATTTTTAAGTGAACTGTGATTCCCTGGTATAGTCCCAGGGTGGCGTAGTCTATTGTATCTCTTTTGAGTGTTGAATATTGCTGTAAAAAGACCACTTTGCCACACAATGAAAAACGAACTAAAGTTTGGTCCACATGAACTGCTGCTGTGCAGACTGTAGTTAGAGTTTTGCACATGTGACTCCAGTTGTGCCCACTGGCGTTTAGCAATCGAAAAAAACTGTAAAATAAATCTGTGTGTGTGTGTGTGTGTGTGTGCGTGCGTCTGTGTGTGTGTGTGTGTCTGTCTGTCTGTCTGAGTGTGTGTGTGTCTTTCTGTGTGCGTGTGAGTGTTTGGGTCTGTTTTGTGTGTGTGTGTGTGTGTGTGTGTGTGTGTGTGTGTGTGTGTGTGTGTGTGTGTGTGTGTGTGCGTGTGTGTGTGCATGCATGCGTGTGTGTTTAAAAATTGAATATATGAAGAACATGAAGATATTACTCACTCTAGTGTCTCTAGTTTACAGTGTGGATCCTTCAGTAGATCAGAGAGCAGCTTCACTCCTGAATCTCCTGGATTATTATCGTTCAGATTCAATTCTCTAAGATGTGATGGGTTTGATCTCAGAGCTGAAGCCAAAGCAGCAAAACCATCAGATCCAATGCTGCAGTTCCACAGACTGAAGAGAGAAGAAAAACTCCTCAAACTTACAGCAAATAAAGTCATGAATTATAATTATATGTGTGTGACTATTTTGAGCAGCATATAAAAGTAAATATTCATTAACAGATAAAAATAAATGATTTTAAAATAAAACTGTGTGTGTGTGTCTGTCTGTGTGTGTGTGTGTGTGTGTGTGTGTGTGTGTGTGTGTGTGTGTGTGTGTGTGTGTGTCTGTGTGTCTGTGTGTGTGTGTGTCTGTGTGTGTGTCTGTCTCTGTGTGTGTGTGTGTGTGTGTGTGTGTGTGTGTGTGTGTGTGTCTGTCTGTGTGTGTGTCTGTCTCTGTGTGTGTGTGTGTGTGTGTGTGTGTGTGTGTGTGTGTGTGTCTGTCTGTGTGTGTGTCTGCCTCTGTGTGTGTGTGTGTGTGTGTGTGTGTGTGTGTGTGTGTGTGTGTGAGTGTGAGTGTGTGTGTGTGCATGCATGCATGCATGCGTGTCTGTTTAAAAAATCAATATATGAATAAAATGAAGATATTACTCACTCTAGTTTCTTTAGTTTACAGTCTGGATCCTTCAGTAGATCAGAGAGCAGCTTCACTCCTGAATCTCCTGGATTATTATTGTTCAGATTCAATTCTCTCAGATGTGATGGGTTTGATCTCAGAGCTGAAGTCAAAGCAGCACAACCTTCATCTCCAATACTGCAGTCAGACAGACTGAAGAGAGAAGAAAAACTCCTCACACTTACAGTAAATAAAGTCATGAATTATAATTATATGTGTGTGACTATTTTGAGCAGCATATAAAAGTAAATATTCATTTACAGATAAAAATAAATGATTTTAAAATAAAACTGTGTGTGTGTCTGTCTCTGTGTGTGTGTGTGTGTGTGTGTGTGTGTGTGTGTGTGTGTCTGTCTGTGTGTGTGTCTGTGTGTGTGTCTGTCTCTGTGTGTGTGTGTGTGTGTGTGTGTGTGTCTGCATTTGTGTGTGTGCATGCATGCGTGTGTGTTTAAAAATGGAATATATGAAGAACATGAAGATATTACTCACTCTAGTTTCTCTAGTTTACAGTGTGGATCCTTCAGTAGATCAGAGAGCAGCTTCACTCCTGAATCTCCTGGTTTATTACCGTTCAGATTCAATTCTCTCAGATGTGATGGGTTTGATCTCAGAGCTGAAGCCAAAGCAGCACAACCTTCATCTCCAATACTGCAGTTAGACAGACTGAAGAGAGAAGAAAAACTCCTCACACTTACAGCAAATAAAGTCATGAATTATAATTATATGTGTGTGACTATTTTGAGCAGCATATAAAAGTAAATATTCATTTACAGATAAAAATAAATGATTTTAAAATAAAACTGTGTGTGTGTGTCTGTCTGTGTGTGTGTCTGTGTGTGTGTGTGTCTGTGTGTGTGTGTGTCTGTCTCTGTGTGTGTGTGTGTGTGTGTGTGTGTGTGTGTGTGTGTGTGTGTGCATGCATGCATGCATGTGTGTTTAAAAATTGAATATATGAAGAACATGAAGATATTACTCACTCTAGTGTCTCTAGTTTACAGTCTGGATCCTTCAGTAGATCAGAGAGCAGCTTCACTCCTGAATCTCCTGGATTATTATAGTTCAGATTCAATTCTCTCAGATGTGATGGGTTTGATCTCAGAGCTGAAGCCAAAGCAGCACAACCTTCATCTCCAATATCACAGCAACAAAGCCTACAGACAGAAGGAGAAAAACTCGCACTTAAAAAGGGCTATGGCATGAAAATCTGACTTTTTCCATGTTTTAATGCTGTAATTGGGTTCCCAGTGCTTCTATCAACCTAGAAAATGTGAAAAAGACCAACCCAGTAACTTAGTTTTGGTAAACCATTCTCTACAAGTACATACAAAAATAGGTCGTTGAAATTTGTCCCTATTTATGTTGTCATAAGGAGCTCTTATTAGAATAATACCGCCCCCTTAATCTGCACTATCCAACCACTGCACTGCCATTTAGTGCAGAGAAAAAGAGAGAGAAAAGAAGGACTTGACAGCACAATTGAGTTTGAATTACAACAAACCACCATCATTGTGATCAGTGTTTGCACTTCATCCGCTCATTTGCATTTAAAAAAACACACCCAAAACGACACATTTTTGCTCAAGCCTACAAGGTTGCAATGCTAACATTTTCATGCTATGACCCCTTTAAAAAAAAAACAGGTAAAACGCCTGTAAAACATAAATACGGGAAATTCCTTTATATTTTATACAGAACTTTGTCCGTTTTTTTATGGATTTTTTTTAGAGTGTATGATAAGCAACATGATATGAAGATGATTCTGATCAACTTTGATAAAGATCTTTAATGAATTTACATGATACAAAAACACATTTAACTTTACTGGTTTAAGGATTTTCTTACTGTAATATCTCCAGTTTACAGTTTGTATTCTTCAGTCCATCAGAGAGCAGCTTCACTCCTGAATCCTGCAGGTTATTGACATTCAGGTTGAGTTCTCTCAGACTTGAGGAGTTTGAGCTGAGCACTGAAGCCAATGCTGAACAACTTTTCTCTGTGAGATTACAGCGACTTAGACTGAAAGAGAAATAGCAAGATGTAATTGAAACAACTTGAAAAGTGCAAATGAAACTCTACACCAAGATGAAAAACACTGCAGGTGAGTCGAACAGTTTCTCCCTTTAACACTGATATATAACTGACAGAATCTGTTTGTCTTCTGTCACCACCATAATTATGGGCTACAGACATTTTACACCACACAAACTTACAAAGCAATATTCCCAGTGTTAGATTTCCACTGCTGTCTATATGAGATCACACTACTGAGTGTAAAAGTGCCATTGAAGCAGTGTTTATGTCAATTAAATAATGGAGTGATTAATGAAGTAATGAATGAGCATTAATGACATCTACTGTTGAAAAACAGAATTATTGAAGGACAGAAAACAACAACAACAGCGCAGGGGCTTCTTGAGCTCCCGGTTTTATGAGGTTTTATTAGTATCTTCTCTGCTTCGCTGGCCACAGTAAGGAATATTGCAGGGAACATTGAATGTGTGCAAGCGTGTTTCTGAGGTATAATAGCAAAGTATGACGAAATTAATAGCAAGTATGACGTCCCTGCTGAAAGAAACAGCATACCAGCAAGACCAGCATATGTTGTGTTTTGGTGCTAGTTTGCTAGTGAACACCAGCACCAAACCAGCATCAGCACCAGCTATACCAGCACTAGTACCAGCATCCCATGCTGGTTATACCAGCAAGACCAGCATATGTTGTGTTTTGGTGCAGGTATGCTGGTGACCACCAGTTAAACCAGCATCAAACCAGCATAGACCAGCATAATTCCCGTGCTGTTTTTTTTCAGCAGGGGTAAAACCATCACAGAACCTAAAGACTGAGCTGGGAAGGATGGGACTTATGAGGACAATGCCTTGGCAGTGGAATACTGTATATGCCGGCTCAGAGGTAAGAGGAAGTGGTGTGTTCAGAGGCAGAAGAGAGGCTAGCAAGCAGGCCTGCTGGCTAAGCTAAAGACTAACAACAATAGACTGGTGATTCCGTCCCTTTTTCTAGCTTCTAGTTAATGTTTGGGCGTTGGACAACAAAATGGATTTATTAAGGCTGCGGATTAATATGTACAAGGAGATGAGGAACTGTTGCGTGTTTCTAGTGATGGAACCCTGGCTTAATGACAACGTACCAGATTCGGCGCTCCAGATTAGCGGCATGCTACTCCACCAGGCCGACAGGAGTCGGTTGTCGGGGAAGACTCGAGGAGGTGGACGCGTGTATATCAACGAAGGTTGGTGCACTAAATGTTCCATTATTAGCACTTACTGCTCTGGAAATGTTGAATATATGACCATCAAATGCCCCCAAGTGAGAGTTTACACCGGTGTTTATTGTTGTTTACATTCCCCCGAGCGCAGAAGCTAGTGAAGCATTTGAGGAAATAAATGGAAACATAGTCTCTCTTCAAAAAAGCACCCTGACGTGTTTTATGTGATTTCTGGAGATTTTAACCATGTCAATTTTGATGGACATTACACCAGGGTTGTAGTCGAGTCAAAGCTGAGTCCGACTTGTGTCTGTGTCAATCACGCTGTGTTAATTGAATTAATTGATTTCACCTGCAGTGTGTTAAAGGACAAGTTCGGTATTTTACACTTAAAGCCCTGTTTTCAGATTGTTTATGATGAAATAGAACGGTTTTGACTGAAATTTCGACATACAGTCTTGTTCAAAATAATAGCAGTACAATGTGACTAACCAGAATAATCAAGGTTTTTAGTATATTTTTTATTGCTACGTGGCAAACAAGTTACCAGTAGGTTCAGTAGATTCTCAGAAAACAAACAAGACCCAGCATTCATGATATGCACGCTCTTAAGGCTGTGCAATTGGGCAATTAGTTGAAAGGGGTGTGTTCAAAAAAATAGCAGTGTCTACCTTTGACTGTACAAACTCAAAACTATTTTGTACAAACATTTTTTTTTCTGGGATTTAGCAATCCTGTGAATCACTAAACTAATATTTAGTTGTATGACCACAGTTTTTTAAAACTGCTTGACATCTGTGTGGCATGGAGTCAACCAACTTGTGGCACCTCTCAGCTGTTATTCCACTCCATGATTCTTTAACAACATTCCACAATTCATTCACATTTCTTGGTTTTGCTTCAGAAACAGCATTTTTGATATCACCCCACAAGTTCTCAATTGGATTAAGGTCTGGAGATTGGGCTGGCCACTCCATAACATTAATTTTGTTGGTTTGGAACCAAGCCTTTGCCCGTTTACTAGTGTGTTTTGGGTCATTGTCTTGTTGAAACAACCATTTCAAGGGCATGTCCTCTTCAGCATAGGGCAACATGACCTCTTCAAGTATTTTAACATATGCAAACTGATCCATGATCCCTGGTATGCGATAAATAGGCCCAACACCATAGTAGGAGAAACATGCCCATATCATGATGCTTGCACTTTCATGCTTCACTGTCTTCACTGTGTACTGTGGCTTGAATTCAGAGTTTGGGGGTCGTCTCACAAACTGCCTGTGGCCCTTGGACCCAAAAAGAACAATTTTACTCTCATGAGTCCACAAAATGTTCCTCCATTTCTCTTTAGGCCAGTTGATGTGTTCTTTGGCAAATTGTAACCTCTTCTGCACATGCCTTTTTTTTAACAGAGGGACTTTGCGAGGGATTCTTGAAAATAGATTAGCTTCACACAGACGTCTTCTAACTGTCACAGTACTTACAGGTAACTCCAGACTGTCTTTGATCATCCTGGAGGTGATCATTGGCTGAGCCTTTGCCATTCTGGTTATTCTTCTATCCATTTTGATGGTTGTCTTCCGTTTTCTTCCACGTCTCTCTGGTTTTGCTCTCCATTTTAAGGCATTGGAGATCATTTTAGCTGAACAGCCTATCATTTTTTGCACCTCTTTATAGGTTTTCCCCTCTCCAATCAACTTTTTAATCAAAGTACGCTGTTCTTCTGAACAATGTCTTGAACGACCCATTTTCCTCAGCTTTCAAATGCATGTTCAACAAGTGTTGGCTTCATCCTTAAATAGGGGCCACCTGATTCACACCTGTTTCTTCACAAAATTGATGACCTCAGTGATTGAATGCCACACTGCTATTTTTTTGAACACAACCCTTTCAACTAATTCAACTAATTGCCCAATTGCACAGCCTTAAGAGCGTGCAGATCATGAATGCTGGGTCTCATTTGTTTTCTGAGAATCTACTGAACCTACTGGTAACTTGTTTGCCACGTAGCAATAAAAAATATACTAAAAACCTTGATTATTCTGGTTAGTCACATTGTACTGCTATTATTTTGAACAAGACTGTATGTGGCTGCCCCGAGAATTTTTGGGTGTTTTTATGTTTCACCTCCCACCTCTACAAAGGGTGTATAGGTGCACTGGAACAATCCTTCCTAAAATGCATTAAACTTTTGTTTACAAAGAAAAAAAACGCACTAATACAGGACCTTGTTGTATTAGTGACGTGATTACAGGAAGCGAGCGGAGTGGCGGAGTCGCAGAAGCCCCTCCCATGAGGCGTATTTCCGCGTGAATTTCTCTAATGACTAGAATTTCACACGCAGATCAAGCGAGTGAACTCAAATGTTCAAGCGTCCAACTACGCGTGAATAGCGTGTTTTTGACGCCCCTACTGCGGCTGGTGTAAATGCAACATAATTAGAGTCAATTGGATACTTAAGTGATCATTTAAGTGATGATTTTTTGATTATTGAAAACACCTGATAATGAGCAGAATCAATGAAGGAAAGAGAAACACAAGAACTACAACTGACTTCCAGCCACTGCACAACTCAAAAGTCTGTTTTGTCTGTTATTAAAAGGCTTTATTTGTTTGTAGTATGTTCAGTAAGAATAAAAAACCCTCAAAATGAAGTATGAACAAAATGCAGATAGGAGTTTTCCTTACTCAAACATATTCGCAGGGCAGAAAGAAATATGATTGGTTCACAAAAATGACCAATCAAAGTGCTCGTTACTGGTTTAAGCCCTCAAGGAGCCTTCAAGGCAGCTTCTGCAGTGAAGCAGTTCGAGCTCACCATTGGTCAGGTGAGCAGCGCAGATATGGTAAGATAGTAAGATCCGGGTTGTGTGATTCACTTGACTCACTTGGTCAAAATCTCCCAATCGTTATTTCATACTAATGCCAACCGGAGCAGGTCCGTTCTGGAGCTTATGCTATCAGGGAAGCAACTCAGATCACGCATACAGCTACGATTCTGTGACTTCTCTGCTCGCAAAAATAGGGCTCATGTGACCTCAGGAACTCCTAAAACACTTGCATGTCCGTGGTAACATTATCAATAACATAATTTTAAAAGTTTGGTATGTTTAGTTTCATAATGACAAATATATCAACACCACATTTAGAAGATGTCAGGCTTTGTTGACTTGGAAGTGGGAGGAACGTGTCCTGTTTCAGATTGATAGTCAGTGGGTTAATAACACGAGCAAGGCTCGTTTCTCCTAGTCCAGGATTCAAGCTCTGAGTTGAGTCACTCTCTGTGTGAATCCCAGAGTCGCCGACCAACGCAGCGTCGCGTGCACGCATCCCTTTGTACTCGGAGCTGCGATCCGGAATAGCAGCTTGTGGCTCACTAAGTCCCCCCAGTCGACATTTGGTGATGTAAGTTAACTCGATGTTGCAAGTTATAGAACTTATGGCAGCTTATGTAGAGTTATTTCTAATAGGAACAAGATTAACAGAACAATCACTTCTTGTGACTTCCTTCAACAAAACAAACTCGAGTTATTTGCTTCACATGTCATTACGCCAATTCTACGTCATTGCATGTGTGCATATGCTCCACACTCCCGTCCTGTAGGTGGCGGAAATGCACCTTTCAGTGGGTTTGCCAACCGCCATAAAAAAATAAAAGAAGAAAGCACATGTGCAGAGCGTCTCAGTTTCAGTTATCCATCCGATCAAGTGTATACATGTCCTTTTGAGCGGATAACAAAAGGTATAAACCACTCCTAACAAGTAGCTGCGTTTACATGGACATTTGTAATCTGTTTAAATGATCAATCTGAATAAAAATGCTCCATGTAAACACCTCAATCGGACTAAACAGTGTCAATCTGATTAAAAATCTAATCCGCTTGTTAGGGGTGGTTTATACCTTTTGTGATCCGCTCAAAAGGACATGTATACACTTGATCGGATGGATAACTGAAACTGGGACACTCTGCGCATGTGCCATCTTTTCTTTTTTTAATGGCGGTTGGCAAACCCACTGAAATGCGCATTTCTGCCACCTACAGGACGGGAGTGTGGCGCATATTCACACGTGCAATGACGTAGAATTGCCGTAATGACATGTGACGCAAATAACTCGAGTTTCTTTTGTTGAAGAGAGTCACAAGAAGTGATTGTCTTGTTAATCTTGTTCCTATTATCCTTCCAATTCCCCATAAAGTGATACAAGACAGCGTTGTCCGGTCAGTCCATGATTAATTCTCTGATCCACAAACGCGTGTGTTTGGACTCGCTCTCGCGATTGGTCTCTCTGCAGCACTGCGTGAAGTAAAATACTCTTTTTGGGCACACGTGAATGGGTGTTTTTGCTGCTGCTTTATAATCAGTGAGGCACAAAGCAAATCTTGAAACAGCGTGAAACTATATTTGTGCAATGTGCGCATCTCAAATGATCAAATCTGATGTAAATCTTGTGTCATATAAACACGCACATCAATCCGATCACATTATTAAGTGTTCATGTAAACGCTATGATAGGATTTATTAATCGAAAGGATTTTAATCCGATGGAGGCAAAATGTGTCCATGTAAACGTAGCTAAGCGGATTAGATTTTTAATCAGATTGGCACTTTTTAGTCCGATTGAGGTGTTTACATGGAGCATTTTTATTCAGATTGATCATTTAAACGGATTACAAATGTAAACGCAGCTATTGTTACTCGCGACTAGCTTTCACCCTACCTCATTAAAGAGGGGTTTGCCCAAGAGTCAGTTCTATAGATTAAGAAGGATTTGTCACTCTGATACAGATTTTATTGAGAAGTCAACGACAATGAAAATGAAATTCCTAGAAAGAGGATATCCTGCCGAATGGATTGATGAAGCATTTGATACTACTCTTCATAATACACATGCTCAACTATTAAAGAAGAGGACTAAAAAGGTTAAGAAACATTTGTTCACTTTCATTACAACTCATTCAGACAAATCTTACTTAATTAGATCTATTTTCAAAAAACATTGGCATCTTTTGTCATCTGATCCTGAGCTTAGTTCTATTTTCCAAAATCCTCCATTGATAGTGTACAAACGAGCTAAGAATTTAAAAGACCATCTAGTACATGCTCGGTTTTAGAGCTGCACACAGTCCTTCACAGAAAATTATTAGTCCATTACAAAATGAAAATTACTGGTGTGGTAATTGTGTCCAATGTAATAACACGAAAAAAATATAATTGTTTTGTCATCCTAGAACTGGGAAAAAAATTCTACATTAATTCTATGATAACTTGTGCCTTTATGTGTTATGAGAGCCAGATTGTCTCTCTCTGCTAGCCTACACAGGTGTCTCTCATCTGTCACTATCCGGACTACATTACCCATCATCCCTTGCCCGCCCAGTTCCTCACCACACCTGTTTCCTGTTTTTAATCACCTGGACTATTTAAACCATTCTCACACTCACACTGTGAAGTCTTGTAAGCCTTGTCTACAGTTCTGAGCGTATTCATCCAGTTTCTCTGTTCTACCTTGTGTTTTGATCTGTGCTGTTTTTTTGTGTTTTGTGATTGTTCTCTGCCTGCCCTGACCCACGCCTGGATTATTGACTACTGATTTTGGATTGCCTTTGATGTTGTTGCTTGCCTGGTGTATGACCCTTGCCTGTATTGTGGATTTCTCTTCAATACAACCAGCATTTGGATCTAACCGGTTTACACGCTCATTACAGAAGACTTTGCCACGACAAGATTTACATAGGGAGGTGGGGTAAAGCTATTTTTATTAGTGCTTCTCAGTGATTTTAGTCCTGTCAGAATGCTCCATGTCAGTAATCATTACGGACAATGTCAGTAAAGATTACTGCGACTTTTACCTTCTGTCAAAAGGTCCGGAAAAATTACCTCAGGTAATACTAATCCAGTGCGAATAGACCAGCTGTAAATATACACGTAAATTGCGTCATTTCCTTTAAAATATAAAAGCGCTTAAAGAAGCATTTTGCGTTCTAGGCGGAAAAACAAGTAAGTGGCAAGGTTGGCAAAAAATGCATCTCAAAATTCATCAGATTGATGCTTAAAAATATGTCATTTTAAAAAATTACTTACGGGGGACCATGCCCCCGGACCCCCCTAGAGGGGTAATATCCTTCTCACCTTTTCCATCCCTGACCCGTTTTTATGCCTGAAAGGTCTCCAAAAAAATCTGGATTTTGGAGTTAGTTGAACCAAAGTTAAAATTATAAAGTTATTTTACAATAGACATACTTTTTGTTTTTGTGTGAAAAAAGGGTGGGTGGGGGCAGTGGAGCTCATTGGGTGCTCAGCACCCCTAAAGCTCTAACCCTAGAATCGCCTCTGGACCGTGAAAACAGCAGTATACAGATGAGTAAACTTTTTTTACACACAAAACATAAACACATGTTATATTACAAACCATAAACACAATAGCTTCAAAAACACAGGAAAAACGAGAGCTTTAAGAAATAGCTTGAAAATAAGGGGTCAAGTGCCTAACTAAAGGAATCACTCCTATCAAAAACTTATTTTCAATAAAACAAACATAAATTACAGCTACTTTATTTTACTTTAGCTAGTTTTTTTAAAAACCTTAATTT
Organism: Misgurnus anguillicaudatus; assembly: GCF_027580225.2. Lineage (NCBI taxonomy): Eukaryota > Metazoa > Chordata > Actinopteri > Cypriniformes > Cobitidae > Misgurnus > Misgurnus anguillicaudatus. The sequence goes on from NC_073338.2 coordinate 16,954,017, forward strand.
AAAATAAGAGCTATTTTGATGTAAATATAAATAATGAGTGAAGAGGGTAATGGTGTTTGTTTAAAAGATTTAATGTGTCCTGTTATTTCAAGTTGATGTCCATCTAAGTGTGGCTGCACATTAGTTGTTGTTGCTGTTGTATTTCTGCTTGTCTTTTCTCTTTTTTCTGTTCTTGTTTATATTAATTAATTCTGCTTGTTAACAGCAGGTATCATCGCTAATGCTCAATCATAACTTCATTTATCACTTATTTATGTCACAACATCAAAATGTGTAAAATGACAAAACTGTTTGTAGTCTAGCATATGCAAACATATCCTGAACTAATACTAGGGGCGGTTTCCCGGACAGGGATTAGTTTAAGACAGGATTAGGCCTTAGTTTAATTAGGAAATATAATTAGTTTTAACAAACATGCCTTACTAAAAACATTACTTGTGTGCATTTTGAGGCAAAACCAAGGGCACTGATGTATTTTAAGATATGTCAGTGCAAGTTGTTTTCAGTTTTAACAGCTCTTACATTTATTTTAGTCTAGGACTAATCTAATTCCTGTCCGGGAAGCCCCCCCTTAGTGTTGAAAATAAAATGCAGCCTAATGACTCACTCAGCTTTTCTGGATGTTTTGATCACTGGCAGGAGTCTCATAAGACATTCATCTGATCGATCATATTTCTTCAGTATAAACTCATCCAGGTCCTCTTCTGAGTTCAGCAACACAAACGCAAGAGCCGACCACTGAGCAGGAGAGAGTTTGACTCCAGAAAAACTAAAATCATCTCCTCTGTTCAGGTATGTTTGGACTTCCTGCACTAGAGATTGATCATTCAGTTCATTCAGACAGTGAAACAAATTGATGGTTTTCTCTGGAGAGGGATTCTCTCTGATCTTCATCTTAATGTACTCAACTATTTCCTGTCTGCTGTCAGAGCTTCTTCCTGTCTGTATCATCAGATCTCGTAAGATCATCTGACTGGACTTCAATGAGAGACCCAGGAGAAATCTGAGGTAAAGATCCAGGTGTCCGTTCTCACTCTGTAAGGCTTTGTCCACTTCACTCTTCAGTAAATCTGTCATATTTGATCTGAACCTGCTGAAGAGTCCTGATGTTTGTTGAGAAAATAAAAGAAACACAAACAAAGCAGCAAGAAACTCCTGAATGCTCAGATGAACAAAGCTGTAAACCTTCCCCAGGTAAAGTCCAAACTCCTCTCTGAAGATCTCAGTACAAACTCCTGAATACACTGAAGCTTCTCTCACATCAATGCCAGACTCTCTCAGATCCTCCTCATAGAAGATCAGATTCCCTTTCTCCAGCTGTTGATAAGCCAGTTTTCCCAGTGACTGAAGACTCTCTCTAGCCTGCTGAAGATCTACCTCACATTTCCCATCATACTTCTGACTCTTCAGTTTGGTCTGAAAGATCAGGAAGTGTGTGAACATTTGTGTGAGAGTCTTGGGGATCTCTGCTTTACTCTCTGATTCACTCAACATTCTCTCTAGAACAGTGGCTGTAATCCAACAGAAGACTGGGATGTGACACATGATGTACAGACTTCTGGATGATTTGATGTGTGTGAGGATTCTGTTAGCCAGACTCTCATCATTTATTCTCTTCATGAAATACTCGTCCTTCTGAGGATCATTGAACCCTCGTACATCTGTAATCTGGTCAATACACTCAGGAGGAATCTGATTGGCTGCTGCTGGTCGTGATGTTATCCAGATCAGAGCAGAAGGAATCAGATTCCCCTTGATGAGGTTTGTCAGCAGAACATCCACTGATGCTGAATCATTTACATCAAACAAACTCTGATTGTTTGAGAAATCTAGAGGAAGTCGACACTCATCCAGACCATCAAAGATAAACAAAACCTTGTAGTCATCAAAGTCTGTTGATCTCAGTTCTTTTGTATCTGTGAAGAACTGATGAAGAAGATCCATCAGACTGATATTTTGTTGTTTTATCAGATTCAGCTCTCTGAAAGGAAGTGGAAATATTAAGTGAAGATCCTGATTTTCTTTTTCTTCAGCCCAGTCCAGTATGAACTTCTGTACAGAGACGGTTTTTCCAATTCCAGCCACTCCTTTAGTCAGCACAGTTCTGATGTATTTGTCTTGTCCAGGTAAAGCTTTAAAGATGTCATTACATTTGATTGGTGTTTCTTCTGTCTGTAATGTTCTGGATGTTGTCTCAATCTGTCTCACCTCATGTTCATTATTGACCTCTCCACTCCCTCCCTCTGTGATGTAAAGCTCTGTGTAGATCTCATTCATAAGTGTTGAGCTTCCATGTTTTGATATTCCTTCATTAATTCTCTGGAATTTCTCTTTTAATCTGGATTTATGTTTTTTTAAACACAAAGGAGCAAGTTCTGTTGTGAAAAAAGAGAAATCACATGAATCAAATATATGAATCAACTGAGAATTTTTTAAATTTTATAAAAGATTATTAAGTTTCCTAAAGTGATTGGTTTTTGTAACATTGGATCCGAGGTCAGCCTTTTGCCTGACTTCAACTCTCTTGTGAACGTGCACACAGCCACGGTATATTAAGTTTAAAATATATGTTTCCCCCACTGTTTTGCTAAGACATTTAATAACCACATGGGTTATTTTTTTAATGGGCGGGTGCACTTTTTGGGCTTTAAAAACTGGACACTATCCAATGCCGTTAAAACGCCAGAGTCAGGATGTTATTTGATAACTCAAACCATGTTTATACAACTGTGCTGGCTTAAGGGTGAGTTAAATATGGGCTAAATAAAATTTTTGGGTGAACTATTCCTTTAACAGATGCTTAGAATTAGAGAGTGCATTTCAGGAACCTTCACTTTCAAAATTTACATCACATGCTCTTATTTCATGTTTTATATAATGATTAAATGGCAAAGCAAATCTCCGTCTTAGAGGAAGACACTGACTTATCAGAAAATCTGAATAGTGGAAATTACCACTTAAGCATTAGCTAATACAGAGCACTGATCCCACATACATGAGGTCACCTTAAAATCGGCAAAAGGGGCCCACGAGTATTGGGTAGTGCAATTCCTCCACTGAATAAGCTTTTGATGAGTGCTGGAGAATTACAGGCATCCAAGGTTTACCAAAGTGGGAATCTGACTTGGACAACCGTTTCCACTACGAGATACCCCAGCCCACCACTCTATAGATGTCTTTTATAAAAGCACCATTTGCTAGTGCCAAAGACAATGCGACACCCTGGAGGATTTGTGACTACAAAGGTTCCCTTGCTGTTGACATACAGTACAGGGAACTCCTCACTGCTCCTTATACACCTGAGCAATTCCAGTCTAATGGATCTGACATTTGGTGTAAAATTTTAAATATGTCGCTTAAAATATGGTTTTGTTTCAGAGACAACAACTGAATTGAATTCTGCAGGGGAAAAATCACAAATAAGAACTAATAATAGTAAACAAACAGAGAAGATTTGGCTATTCAAAAAATATAAATTCTTAATTATATTTTAATTTTTGTGTGCCCATTTATGAGGCAAATCGGTTACAGATGTGATTTATCTGTTATGTCATCCGCCTGTTGGTGTCAGGAATCTCCGAAAGGAGAGAGAAAGAGAACCCAGGCGCAGGCGTAGATGAACTCAAAAACGTTTAATAACAGACTTCCAAACAAAAGACCCACGAGGGGGTTAACTAGACAATGACTAAGACTAAGACTTACAAAGATAATGACTAACAGGACTTGACTAAACAAAAACAGGAACAAGACTAGGATATGAACAATAGACCAATAAACTTGACAAAATTCTCCTGACTATTGTCACACAGGTAAGTACAGGTATTAACAAAACGGATCTGCACAAGACAACAAACACAAGGGCATTAAATAGGGGAGCAAATCAAGAGGGGAACAGGTGACATGAATCAAACAATAATGGGATAATTCATGAGGAAACAAGGGGGCGGGGTCAAGAGACGAGACAGAAAGCACATGGCTAAAATAATCAAGGCCAATGCTTTCACACAAAAGATGGGCCTGTCATGATTCTGCCTCATGACTAATACTAAAACAAGGACAAGAGGGCAGAATCATGACAGAACCCTCCCCCTAAGGAACGCCTCCAGGCGTTCCTCAGGGGAACACTAGACACGAGACACGGCAGACTGACAAACAGACACAAACCAACAGAACATAACAAATAAACACAAAGGCAGACAAAAATAAACTACAAGAGGATTAGGGTTACATACAAAAACAACATCCATGGGAGGGGGGGTGGGGGCCCAAGAAAGTTCTGGGGAGGCAGTCCAGGCAGGGTAGAACTGGGTGAGCAAGGGATCTTGGGTCCCACAGAGGACTTGGCACACGGAGTCCGGGCAGACTTGGGGGGTTTAGTAGGAGAGGTGGGTCCTGGGGCAGACTGAGGCAAGATTAAGGCAGGGAGGACAGGAGGCACAATGGGGAACAAGGCAGGGTCTCTGGGCAGGAAAGGGGCAGACACAGGAGTGGGTAAACCGGGGCTGACTGGGTTAGGAAGAGAGTCTAGGGAGAACATAGAGACAGTGGCAGGGGACCGGGCAGACGAACAGGATGACAAGGGTACATAGGAGGCAGTGACAGACGGAGCCGGCGAGACAGGGGGCGCTGCAGCTGGCTGGGGAGCCGGCGAGACAGGGGGCGCTGCAGCTGGCTGGGGAGCCGGCGAGACAGGGGCGCTGCAGCTGGCTGGGGAGCCGGCGAGACAGGGGGCGCTGCAGCTGGCTGGGGAGCCGGCGAGACAGGGGGCGCTGCAGCTGGCTGGGGAGCCGGCGAGACAGGGGGCGCTGCAGCTGGCTGGGGAGCCGGCGAGACAGGGGGCGCTGCAGCTGGCTGGGGAGCAGAGTCTGTGGCAGGCTTGAGCTGGGGCGCGAGCCCTGGCAGAGGCTGATGTGGAGGACAGGTGATCCCCTTTTTCCTCTTCTTCCTCCGCGGCCGTGGCGCAGATAGAGTGACAGGTGAGGTGGATTCTGTCATGGTCATGGCGGGTGTGACAGGCTCTGTGGAGGACCCCTCAGACACCGACTCCCACGAGACCCTCCGCTCGCGTTTACCGCGGAGGCTGACAGGCTGGGACGAGCTCTCGGGAGCCGAAGTGGTGAGTGCTGGATCCTCTCGCGTCACCACTCCCATGACGCGACCCTCTGGAATAGAGGAAGTAGGAGCTGCTGCCTTGGCTGAGACCCTGGGCTGAGGTCGGTTCATCAGATAGTTTATCATGTCCGGGAAGCCCAGGGGTCTCAGCATCCTCTGCTCACTGATCTTGAGGGGCTTGTTAAGGCAGCCATTAAAGATGACCTTCAGCTCCGCCTCTTTGAAGCCAGAGCCCCTAGCTGCCCTCAAAAAATCGAAGGCAAAGTCCTTGACTTCGGCCTTCCCCTGACGAAGACCAAACAACACATGCGCCTGATGTGCCCGTTGGGCGGAGAGGGGTGAGTCCATGCTGGCCTGCTGGGTTCTTCTATGGCAGATCCGTTCTGTCAGGAATCTCCGAAAGGAGAGAGAAAGAGAACCCAGGCGCAGGCGTAGATGAACTCAAAAACGTTTAATAACAGACTTCCAAACAAAAGACCCACGAGGGGGTAAACTAGACAATGACTAAGACTAAGACTTACAAAGATAATGACTAACAGGACTTGACTAAACAAAAACAGGAACAAGACTAGGATATGAACAATAGACCAATAAACTTGACAAAATTCTCCTGACTATTGTCACACAGGTAAGTACAGGTATTAACAAAACGGATCTGCACAAGACAACAAACACAAGGGCATTAAATAGGGGAGCAAATCAAAAGGGGAACAGGTGACATGAATCAAACAATAATGGGATAATTAATGAGGAAACAAGGGGGCGGGGTCAAGAGACGAGACAGAAAGCACATGGCTAAATAATCAAGGCCAGTACGTTTACACAAAACATGGGCCTGTCATGATTCTGCCTCATGACTTATACTAAAACAAGGACAAGAGGGCAGAATCATGACAGTTGGTTCTTGCGGTGCTGCATTAAACACACCTAATGCCTCCAATTAACTAAGATCAAAGGCGACTGGGCTCCTTAAAGGGGTCATAGCGTGAAAATCAAACGCTTTTCATGTTTAAGTGCTATAATTGGGTCCCCAGTGATTCTATCAACCTAGAAAACGTGAAAATGATTAACCCAGTAACTTTGTTTGGGTAAGCCATTTTCTGCAAGCATGTGAGAAATTAGGTCGTTCAGATGTCGCCTGTTTTGTGGTTTTAACATGCTGTAATTAATTATCTGTGGAGTATTTTGAGCTAAAACTTCACATACACACTCTGGGAACACCAAAGACTTATTTTAAATTGAAAAAACTCTCATAATATGACCCCTTTAAGTCAAACCCCAAGCGTCACTCAACATCAACTGATTGACAGACGTAGAAGACTCAAAGCATTTTGAATGTAAAGTTATATAACAGTCACATTAATTTGAGCTCTTACTGGTCTGTAGTTTGTTAGCAAGGTCTGTGTGCTTCATCTTCTTTAGGACGTGGAGTGTGATTTTCAGAAGCCCCTCTCTGACTCTGCTCAGATATTTATCGTCCTCCTCTTCTTTCTCAGAGCTTGCTGGATCATCTGGACTCAGTAGTCTCTTGAAGATCTTCAGCTCACTCCTTATCAGAGAGATGATTTTATTCTCAAGTTCCTGAAATCATTGTTCAAACAGAGATTTTTTTTTACTTTTATGCATGCGTAATTTTTTTCTAATGGAACAAATGATCTGGTTTAATCAGTATGTGTATTCACTGGGGATCCCTGGGGACCTTTGTGCAGCTAAAGCAGTCCTCTACCAGTTCAGCTACATAAACACTGAATGAAAGTGCACACACACAATTTTGTTCTTAACCTTTTTCTAATATTAATGAAACTTGATTATTTTAAAATAAAGTAGTAAATGCTAAACAATTGAAAATGCTCATAATACATGCCCAAATCATCTCCTTTTACATATAACGTCTTCTACAAATACGCTTTACAAATGTTTACTTTCTGATTATCTTGGAATAAAGCCAATTGTACCAAAAACATATCAAATACCTTTTATACAAACTAGGGTATATATGTAATTTAGATTACAGCCTGCAATGAACTGCATAATTAAAGTGGGCAGTGTTTCCTCTAGGATTTGTTCCAGCTGTGGTGGCAATTTTTTTAAATGTAAAATATAGGCTTCTGTAAACATGTATTTTTTTTTATAAATTCATGCTGTCATTTACTTTTCCTTATTACTACATAGCTTCGTACGCATCTTTCATTGTAGTTTTAATGTTGTTTGCAAGCCCATGCTTGTGTTTAGCGTTACAGTCGTGCACAGTCCTGTTTGATAATATGCATTTGTAGTGATTGACAGAACACACGACCAGTGATCCTGTTTGACATAAAGACTGTGACCCTGACCCGGTCACAACGCAAATTGCGCAGTAAGTAGAAAGTAAGACTGCATCTACAAAAATTGCTGTGCACAACTCCACGTGAAATGCGGTCTAACAGAAAAAGTTCTAAGAATGTTCCCTGAAAGTTCCCAACATTCCCAAAAACATTCTGTCAACATAAAAAGCGTTTTCTTGATGTTCTAGGAACGTTTCTGTTTTGTCTGAACGTTAGAGTAATGTTACATTTGACCATTTTTAAAGGTTATGACAATGTCATGTTTTAATGTTCACACAATGTTTAAAACTGTTTTTATATTGACTTGTTTGCTTGTTATGTAAATGATAGAGAAACATTGCATTTTATTATTTTATAAAACATTATTTCTGTATGTTCAGTAAATATATTGCTGTAGAAAACACAATTCACTTATTAGGTTTAGATGTTGACGATTTGTTTCATTTGTAGTCCACATGATGGTGATCATTGCTTGCTTTAGTTAGACTCTTGACCCTTGACTGTTTGCTTGCTAGTTTTTCTCTGCTTTGATTACTTTGTGTCTATAAAACACATTTGTAATAGTAATGTAAAGTTATGAGTGCAATTATGTGGTGGGTAGTATATAATGGTAAAAATCATCATCTTATTAATTGATTTACTCATCAAAAACTTTGTTTTGTCAATAATGTTAATGAGATCCAGCACTTTCACAACAGTTTGTTATTCAGGAGTTATAGAAACTTAGGACAACAATCCTCTGTATACTTGGGACATACAAACATCAAGAATCAGACTATGAATCTCAAGCATGGTGATAAAGAGAATTGTAAAAAGTTAATTATTTATCCATGCAGCAGTGCATGCTGGGAGTCCTGGATGAGATTTGTAATTTGTTAATTTCCAGCATGCATTGCAATATGAAGTTTTTCATTTATTTGTCACAATTGTTGAGATTCATACTCTGATTGTGGCATCACTTTGGCTTGCTCGTGGTTGAGATGTCTTAAACAGGGGTCCATTCTTCGTACGTCGCTTAATACATCTAAAATCAAATGAGATATCCGAGATGTTCAGATCTTGCTAATTATGATCTCCCTTATCCGGTTCTTTGAATGCCCGCAGGATTTAATAATCTGAGATCACTGCGTGTTCGTGCACTGCAAGAAAAGGCAAAACATATCGGCAGTAGAAACACTGATCAGCCACGCTGTGATTGGCCAGTTGTTACATTTTTTAACCCCTGCAGTGCGCAAGCTATTGATGGAAGGTTGTGAAATTTTTATGATGCTGAATTTGTAAACCCAGTTAAAGCTATTTTGTACACTAGTCAACATTTGAAGTGGATCAAAACCTGTCCTAAAAGTTGTCTTAAAACCAATAACCAATACCTGTTCTTGTCTGAGGACAACTTTGATGAACGTTTTTGATTCACTTCAAATGTTGACTAGTATACATAAAATCACCCTACATGTTTGTCTTGTCATTCGTTTAAGAATAATAATGAAATATGTTAAACAAAAACAAGTTGCACAAGTACAGAAAAAATATATTTGTTTAAATAACATAGCTAAAAAATGTAATCAATCCTTTTTTATTACGTGTTGAATTTGAAAAGCTCTTCATCGTGCATCTCGTATAATGAGGAATACATGACTGCATCAGACTTTCCGTATCACCTCCTAAGCAGTACAAAAGGTACAAACTAATCTTGTTTACATGAAATAAGCCTGCTTCTGAGCAGGTTTAATCTTACGGACCTGTTGCTGTGACAGCAACTCTAGGATGAGCTTAGAAGAAACAAATAATCCAAGATCAAGCCAAATCGTCAACAATCAAATACAGCTAACCGAGTTATCCACGTACAAAGAACAGACACCAGGAGTGGACCAAACAAGTGCCATTAATCCATGCCAGGTTTGGGCCAGATATAGAGGGATGACGTCCGCGCCTCTAGTCCAATGTGGTGGTAACACCGGTGCGTGAATCCAAAAATTAGAACAATAAAGAGAAGAAAAGTCCGCACACAGTAATCAAAATAATGTCAAAAACATTTATTCTATGCCGAAAAAATCCAATGGCCAAAGATGCAAAAATATAGACAAATGTTTCGGGCCAGAGAAAGGTGTTGGATGTGGGCCGAATCTAGGCCAAAATTTTAATCGACTAATACCCAAATTTCGGGCAGATCTGCATTATTTGCGTTGTGCTTGGCTGACATGTGGAATTTCTATGGCTTGCTTTTTGGAAAAGAGGGGTGGACCGCTCGAGTGCCATCAATCCAGGCCGAAGGTGGGCCATATGAAAGTGTTAGATGTGAGCTAGATCTGGCCACAGCAATTTTGCTATCTGGGCATGTTCTGTTGATTTTAATCTATTTGCGCATGAACCTAAACCCCTGGTGAAAATGATGATATTTTAGAAAATGTATTTATAAATGAGTAAACAACATGAATCCAGCCACAGTGGGTTTTGTCTAGAAGGGATACAGAAAATGCCAAAAAGTTTAGGATTTGGAGATATGATTAGGATGAAAACAGCGGCCCTGGCTGAATGACAAACAAATACATCCTAAATCTTGTGAAATGTTGTGTTAAGAGCAGTGATGCCACAGTTACTTTGAAAAGGTAATCTAATTACTGATTACTCCTTTAAAAAGTAACTAAGTTTCTTTACAGATTACTTGATTTTAAAAGTAACTAAGTTAGATTACAAGTTACTTTGTTAGTTACATTCCAGTAGCTGCCCACACCCCCACTGCCTCAACATTAAAAATGACAACCGGTTTTGCCAACACTCACTTTATTGGAAGTGCATTTTTAACAGTAACGTCAACAATATATCTCCTGACATTTTAAGTTGAACTGTTGTTTTAAAAAACCTTTCTTGACTTCACTTAACATAAATAGGGAAGAGCAGGGCCCATTTTCAGAAAAACTTAATTTTAAAAGCTAATGTTTTAGACAGAGATACATGGTCAATAACTCACAAGTGTGGTCTATCAAAACCAGCTGGAATTTTGAACAAATGTAAAACGACTTCTGTATAATTTCACTTTAAACAAGAGTAGTGAATTGTTACTTTTGACCTTGACAGCAGGGACGAAAGTAGTAACACACAGGTGGGTCAAAAGTAACACAACAAAACATGATCGATTTTTGTGTTACACTTGTTTTTATTAAATATATATGACTATGACCTCTTAAATATGTAACTGCAAACTTATTTTGTCACTTATCTTTGTAAAAAATAATTAAATTACATTTTTATTTTAAATTTCAGTTTTATCAAATGTTTCAAAAGCAACCAACAGTAATTGCTGAGACTAAAAAAAATTAGTTTGAACACTATGAAAATGAAATTAAATCAAATTAGAATAATATCAATTTTTTAACATATTATACACAGTATTAGCAGTGGGACAAAACTAAGAAGTGATACTTTTGACCCGACAGGATCTACTCACAAAATGAAAGTAAGTCGAGTTTAAACTCGACTTACTTTTATTTTGAAAAACTGAGAAGTCTTCAGGATGTTATATAGTAAATACCTTGTAGATTTATCAGTATTGTAACACATGAAATGAGAAACACAACGCGTTGTAAGAAAAAAAGACCGCTTTTGGAATTTACTTATCATGGTTGAAAACAGTTCTGGATCTACACGTGGAAATCGGTGAGTAAATAACGCGATATTTGACAACTCTTTCAATGGTTATGTGCTAATATGCTGTCATATTGAGATGCAGATGTTATCAAGGCTCGGAGAAAATCGCTTTGTTACTTTCATTCTTCAACTCTCCCACACTTACTGGTTTTGCACTGAAGTCCAGCTTTTGTTGTTTGGGTAGTGCAGTGGTTCTCAATCCTGGTCCTGGAGCCCCACTGCTCTGCACATTTTGTATGTCTCTCTTATCTGATGGACAATGAGATCTCTGCTAATGAGCTGATGATTTGAATCAGCTGTGTTAAACATGGGAGACATACAAAATGTGCAGAGCAGTGGGGCTCCAGGACCAGGATTGAGAACCACTGGGGTAGTGGATGACCTCCTGCTCACTGCTTCGCACCACCGGGTGGGACTTGCTCTTAGTTTGACTGTCTGTGCCGTGCCGCGACTCCAAATGTTTGTTTTTTAATTTGACGTAGTGTTTTTGTAGCTGCATCTCTCTTCTCGCTCCATTGTACGTTGTTTACGTTTGTGTCGCTTACACGTGACCTGAGTTGTCCTCGTGCTGAAAACATGAATTGTCGCACACCTGACTTCACTTCCCGAGACGCAAGAAGAAATATACAAGAAAATATATATTTTACTAAGGAAAATTTCAAAAATAGTAACGCACAGTGACTTGGATAAGTAACTTTAATCTGATTACTGGTTTGGAAATATCAACGCGTTAGATTACTCGTTACTAAAAAAAGTGGTCAAATTAGAGCAACGCATTACTAAGTAACGCGTTACCGGCATCACTGGTTAAGAGTTAGGTTTGGGTGAAGGAGGATAAAACAGTGCTCATCCGAGATTTTGTTTGCTGTATCCCTTCTAGACAAAACCGCAAGCGTGGCGGAAATGTTTTAGGCGTGACAGCCCGCCACGGCAGAATGCATGTAACGGAAACACTGGGGGGTAACAGTATGTCATGTTTGTGATTTATTAACACAGATTAAGATGTGCTAAACAAATGCTAAACAAATGTAGTTTCTCAAAAAAGGGTAAGTTCATGACCCGGTTGCAAATCGTGTCACAAACGTACTCTTTTGCAGTATGACTGCTTATGTTTTACGTTGGAAATCGGCTCGTAAGTGCATATAATGTAAATGATACCAACATGTAGTAATTTATAAGTTATCCAGAGATAGTGGGTTTGTGTGTGTTGCTTGCCCGTGACTCGCTCCTCCCCCGATACGCCTTGATTTAGGGAATCAAGCTACAAGCAAAGCGTAAGTAAAAATAGTAAATATAATGTGACAAATTCACTCGCCCATGATTCAAAATGTTCTTTGAATGAATGAAATATTTGATTTTAAATTATGTGAAGTGTGTCTCTTGCATGTTTTCTTGTAAATTAACATTCTTATTTACTCTTAATGGATTCTGCCAACAAAGCAGGATTTCCGAATAGCCTGAGTATTTAATCAACATATAATATGTGCTGAGAGCACTCAGTTAATATAATTATTTAGTTAATATATCATCATGATATAATTTTTGACTGAGGTAGTGATTAGCGGTTTTTGGTTCTAACTCTTTATAAATGACTTTGCAAACAAAACAGCCATTGTCTCTGCACTTACAGTACATCCCATCCTGAACACTGCAGTCAACAAAATGAGCAACACCTTGTTGATACCCTCACAAAAGATGTAATGTAAATGTTCTTATGCTATATAACACAAGATTTTGATGACAGCAGCAAAGTTTCATTTTGCTGTATGAATGTGTTTCAATTTTTTATGCTCTTTTAATAATTACTTGTTTTATAATGAAGTAACTCCATGTTTTGACTGACTCCAGGGTTAAACATAAACAGATGACAGAGAGGTTTGTAAGAAAACATACATGAACAATCCTACCTGGAAAACAGAATCCATTTGCTTCTTGTTGAAAGATGTTGATCCAACTCTCCTTTTACTGTAATTTAAACAAATTAAATTCTTAAATTATGTATTTATATATTTTTATATTTATTCAATTATATCTAAGGAAATTCAGACACTAGGAAAGTAGAAAAGTACAAGGGAAAGTAATACACAACAGTAAACAACTGTATGAATGTGTTTATGTGACAGCACACTGAATGTACACACTCTAAAAAAATAATCCGTAAAAAAACGGATAATGTCCTGGCAGAAAATTACTGGTACCTTTTCCGTTATGTTTACAGAATTTCCGTTTGTTCAAAAACTGAACATTCTGTGGATTTGTGGAACACTGTCCGTGGATTTGCGGGGCATTTTCCGTGGCCTTTGGGGACACTTCAATCTGACTATGAAACGCAACAATGGTGACAATCAACAACAAAGCTTTATGCCGCAATGCATGCTGGGTACCAGGATTGTAGAAAACTCTCTTAACATTTACTCTCACCATTGTTGAGATTTGTATCCAAAGTGTTGATGTCCCTGAAGCAAAAACCACAGCTGACACATTTTCAGCCATCTTATTCAATACAGTGTGTTTAGATCAGCATAGAGTGTCACTCTTATACATTTCAATTCTTTATTCTTATTTTATCATTTCATATTTAAATGTTAGGCAGCAAAGCATTAAAACATCCAAGCTTAGACGACATCATAGACAATTCTACTTTCTCAAGCAACAAACAAGTTGTAATTGCTACAAACAAATACACTGTTGCAATGCTAAAAGAGCAGAGACAGTTTTGTGAAGGTCAAGGGACAAAAGCCTGACTAAAGGGAACACTATTCACCATAGTGGTGACTTCAAATGAATCTAAAACAAACACAAACTGGAGATTTAATGTGATAAATTTTGTGGTAAATATCCATTTGACTTACACATTACGTCAGAAAGAAGATTTGTCTACTAAATCACATGTGTCGATGCTAGAATAGTTTAACACTTGTATCTTGTTCTGAAAGCATTTGTTTAGAAGTTAAACATCATCCATGTTAGAAGATAACTCTGCAAGCAAGTTGTAATTTAAGGTTTCAAACAGAGATGGTGATAGAGAGCCAAAGTGAAAGATTGCAGAAGAAGTAATTGCACCCATAATGCAACATGTTATTAAAAAAAACTGATAAATGCCCGTAAAACATAAATACGGAAAATTCCTTCATATTTACACAGTACTTTGTCCGTTTTTTACGGATTTTTTTTAGAGTGCAGGTGAATACAAACAGATGAAGTGATTTACTCCTCTAAACTGACAGATCGATAAAGTGATTTTCTCCTCTAAACCGTCAGACAGATGAAGTGATTTACTCCTCTAAACTGACAGACCGATAAAGTGATTTACTCCTCTAAACCATCAGGCAGATGAAGTGATTTACTCCTCTAAACCATCAGACATATGAAGTGATTTACTCCTCTAAACCGACAGACAGATGAAGTGATTTACTCCTCTAAACCGTGAGACAGATGAAGTGATTTACTCCTCTAAACCGTCAGACAGATGAAGTGATTTACTCCTCTAAACAATCAGACATATGAAGTGATTTACTCCACTAAACCATCAGACAGATGAAGTGATTTACTCCACTAAACCGTCAGACAGATGAAGTGATTTACTCCTCTAAACCGACAGACAGATGAAGTGATTTACTCCTCTAAACCGACAGACAGATGAAGTGATTTACTCCTCTAAACCGACAGACAGATGAAGTGATTTACTCCACTAAACCGTCAGACAGATGAAGTGATTTACTCCACTAAACCATCAGACAGATGAAGTGATTTACTCCACTAAACCATCAGACAGATGAAGTGATTTACGCCTCTAAACCGACAGACAGATGAAGTGATTTACTCCACTAAACCGACAGACAGATGAAGTGATTTACTCCTCTAAACCATCAGACAGATGAAGTGATTTACTCCTCTAAACCGACAGACAGATGAAGTGATTTACTCCACTAAACCGTCAGACAGATGAAGTGATTTACGCCTCTAAACCGTCAGACATATGAAGTGATTTACTCCTCTAAACAATCAGACATATGAAGTGATTTACGCCTCTAAACCATCAGACATATGAAGTGATTTACTCCTCTAAACCATCAGACAGATGAAGTGATTTACTCCACTAAACCGTCAGACAGATGAAGTGATTTACTCCTCTAAACCGTCAGACAGATGAAGTGATTTACTCCTCTAAACCGTCAGACAGATGAAGTGATTTACTCCTCTAAACCGTCAGACAGATGAAGTGATTTACTCCTCTAAACCATCAGACAGATGAAGTGATTTACTCCACTAAACCGTCAGACAGATGAAGTGATTTACTCCTCTAAACCATCAGACAGATGAAGTGAATTACTCCTCTAAACCATCAGACAGATGAAGTGATTTACTCCTCTAAACCGACAGACAGATGAAGTGATTTACTCCTCTAAACTGTCAGACAGATGAAGTGATTTACTCCTCTAAACCGACAGACAGATGAAGTGATTTACTCCACTAAACCGACAGACAGATGAAGTGATTTACTCCACTAAACCGTCAGACAAATGAAGTGATTTACTCCTCTAAACCGACAGACAGATGAAGTGATTTACTCCTCTAAACCATCAGACAGATGAAGTGATTTACTCCACTAAACCGTCAGACAGATGAAGTGATTTACTCCTCTAAACCATCAGACAGATGAAGTGATTTACTCCACTAAACCGACAGACAGATGAAGTGATTTACTCCACTAAACCGTCAGACAGATGAAGTGATTTACTCCTCTAAACAATCAGACATATGAAGTGATTTACGCCTCTAAACCATCAGACATATGAAGTGATTTACTCCTCTAAACCGTCAGACAGATGAAGTGATTTACTCCTCTAAACCGTCAGACAGATGAAGTGATTTACTCCTCTAAACCGTCAGACAGATGAAGTGATTTACTCCTCTAAACCGTCAGACAGATGAAGTGATTTACTCCTCTAAACCATCAGACAGATGAAGTGATTTACTCCACTAAACCGTCAGACAGATGAAGTGATTTACTCCTCTAAACCATCAGACAGATGAAGTGATTTACTCCACTAAACCGTCAGACAGATGAAGTGATTTACTCCTCTAAACCATCAGACAGATGAAGTGAATTACTCCTCTAAACCATCAGACAGATGAAGTGATTTACTCCTATAAACCGTCAGACAGATGAAGTGATTTACTCCTCTAAACCGTCAGACAGATGAAGTGATTTACTCCTCTAAACCGTCAGACAGATGAAGTGATTTACTCCTCTAAACCGACAGACCGATAAAGTGATTTACTCCTCTAAACCGTCAGACAGATGAAGTGATTTACTCCTCTAAACCGTCAGACAGATGAAGTGATTTACTCCTCTAAACCGTCAGACAGATGAAGTGATTTACTCCTCTAAACCGTCAGACAGATGAAGTGATTTACTCCTCTAAACCGTCAGACAAATGAAGTGATTTACTCCTCTAAACCGACAGACAGATGAAGTGATTTACTCCTCTAAACCGTCAGACAGATGAAGTGATTTACTCCTCTAAACCGTCAGACAGATAAAGTGATTTTCTCCTCTAAACCGTCAGACAGATGAAGTGATTTACTCCTCTAAACTGACAGACCGATAAAGTGATTTACTCCTCTAAACCATCAGGCAGATGAAGTGATTTACTCCTCTAAACCATCAGACATATGAAGTGATTTTCTCCTCTAAACTGACAGACCGATAAAGTGATTTACTCCTCTAAACCGTCAGACAGATGAAGTGATTTACTCCTCTAAACCGTCAGACAGATGAAGTGATTTACTCCTCTAAGCAATCAGACATATGAAGTGATTTACGCCTCTAAACCATCAGACATATGAAGTGATTTACTCCTCTAAACCATCAGACAGATGAAGTGATTTACTCCACTAAACCGTCAGACAGATGAAGTGATTTACTCCTCTAAACCGTCAGACAGATGAAGTGATTTACTCCTCTAAACCATCAGACAGATGAAGTGATTTACTCCTCTTAACCATCAGACCGATGAAGTGATTTACTCCTCTAAACCGTCAGACAGATGAAGTGATTTACTCCTCTAAACCGTCAGAAAGATGAAGTGATTTACTCCTCTAAACCGTCAGACAGATGAAGTGATTTACTCCACTAAACCGTCAGACAGATGAAGTGATTTACTCCTCTAAACCATCAGACATATGAAGTGATTTACTCCTCTAAACCGTCAGACAGATGAAGTGATTTACTCCTCTAAACCGTCAGACAGATGAAGTGATTTACTCCTCTAAACAATCAGACATATGAAGTGATTTACGCCTCTAAACCATCAGACATATGAAGTGATTTACTCCTCTTAACCATCAGACAGATGAAGTGATTTACTCCTCTAAACCATCAGACAGATGAAGTGAATTACCCCCTCTAAACCGTCAGACATATGAAGTGATTTACTCCTCTAAACCATCAGACATATGAAGTGATTTACTCCTCTAAACCGTCAGACAGATGAAGTGATTTACTCCACTAAACCGTCAGACAGATGAAGTGATTTACTCCTCTAAACCGACAGACAGATGAAGTGATTTACTCCACTAAACCGTCAGACAGATGAAGTGATTTACTCCACTAAACCGTCAGACAGATGAAGTGATTTACTCCACTAAACCGACAGACAGATGAAGTGATTTACTCCACTAAACCGTCAGACAAATGAAGTGATTTACTCCACTAAACCGTCAGACAGATGAAGTGATTTACTCCACTAAACCGTCAGACAGATGAAGTGATTTACTCCTCTAAACCATCAGACAGATGAAGTGATTTACTCCACTAAACCGTCAGACAGATGAAGTGATTTACTCCACTAAACCGTCAGACAGATGAAGTGATTTACTCCTCTAAACCATCAGACAGATGAAGTGATTTACTCCTCTAAACCGACAGACAGATGAAGTGATTTACTCCACTAAACCGTCAGACAGATGAAGTGATTTACTCCACTAAACCGTCAGACAGATGAAGTGATTTACTCCTCTAAACCATCAGACAGATGAAGTGATTTACTCCACTAAACCGTCAGACAGATGAAGTGATTTACTCCTCTAAACAGTCAGACAGATGAAGTGATTTACTCCTCTAAACCGTCAGACAGATGCAGTGATTGACTCCTCAAAACCGACAGACATATGAAGTGATTTACTCTTCTAAACTGTCAGACAGATGAAGTTATTTACTCCTCTAAACTGTCAGACAGATGAAGTGATTTACTCCTCTAAACCATCAGACATATGAAGTGATTTACTCCACTAAACCGACAGACAGATGAAGTGATTTACTCCACTAAACCGTCAGACAAATGAAGTGATTTACGCCTCTAAACCGTCAGACAGATGAAGTGATTTACTCCACTAAACAATCAGACATATGAAGTGATTTACGCCTCTAAACCATCAGACATATGAAGTGATTTACTCCTCTAAACCATCAGACATATGAAGTGATTTACTCCTCTAAACCGACAGACAGATGAAGTGATTTACTCCACTAAACCGTCAGACAGATGAAGTGATTTACTCCTCTAAACCATCAGACAGATGAAGTGATTTAATCCACTAAACCGACAGACAGATGAAGTGATTTACTCCACTAAACCGTCAGACAGATGAAGTGATTTACTCCTCTAAACCGTCAGACAGATGAAGTGATTTACTCCTCTAAACCGTCAGACAGATGAAGTGATTTACTCCTCTAAACCGTCAGACAGATGAAGTGATTTACTCCTCTAAACCGTCAGACAGATGAAGTGATTTACTCCTCTAAACCGTCAGACAGATGAAGTGATTTACTCCTCTAAACCGTCAGACAGATGAAGTGATTTACTCCTCTAAACTGACAGATCGATAAAGTGATTTACTCCTCTAAACCGTGAGACAGATGAGGTGATTTACTCCTCTAAACCGTCAGACATATGAAGTGATTAACTCCTCTAAACCATCAGACAGATGAAGTGATTTACTCCACTAAACCGTCAGACAGATGAAGTGATTTACTCCTCTAAACCATCAGACAGATGAAGTGATTTACTCCACTAAACCGACAGACATATGAAGTGATTTACTCCTCTAAACCGTCAGACAGATGAAGTGATTTACTCCTCTAAACCGTCAGACAAATGAAGTGATTTACTCCTCTAAACCGTCAGACAAATGAAGTGATATACTCCACTAAACCGACAGACATATGAAGTGATTTACTCCTCTAAACCGTCAGACAGATGAAGTGATATACTCCACTAAACCGACAGACATATGAAGTGATTTACTCCTCTAAACCATCAGACATATGAAGTGATTTACTCTTCTAAACCGTCAAACAGATGAAGTGAATTACTCTTCTAAACCGTCAGACATATGAAGTGATTTACTCCTCTAAACCGTCAGACAGATGAAGTGATTTACTCCTCTAAACCGTCAGACAGATGAAGTGATTTACTCCTATAAACCGACAGACAGATGAAGTGATTTACTCCTCTAAACCGTCAGACAGATGAAGTGATTTACTCCTCTAAACCGTCAGACAGATGAAGTGATTTACTCCTCTAAACCGTCAGACAGATGAAGTGATTTACTCCTATAAACCGTCAGACAGATGAAGTGATTAACTCCTCTAAACCATCAGACAGATGAAGTGATTTACTCCTCTAAACCATCAGACAGATGAAGTGATTTACCCCAGATAGCAAAATTGCTGTGGCCCAGATCTGGTTCACACCTGACACCTTCATCTGGCCCACCTTTGGCATGGAATGATGGCACTTGAGCGGTCCACCTCTTTTTTTCCAGATCTTTACCACAAGCAAACCATAGAAACACCACATGTCAGCCAAACACAAAGCAAATAATGCAGATCTGGCCCAAATCTGGGTAATAGTTATTTAAAATTTTAGCCCAGATTCGGCCCAGACCCAACACCATTATCTGGCCCACACCTGGCATGGATTGATGGCACTTGTGTGGTCCACTCCTGTTTGACATGTCTTGCCCACGAGCAAGCCAGAGTGATGCCACAAACAGAGTATGAATCTCAACCATGGTGACAATTAAATGAAAAACTTCATGCTGCAATGCATGCTGGGTATAAACAAATTTCAAATCTCATCCAGGACTCCCAGCATGCACTGCGACATGGCTAAATAATGAACTTTTTACAATTTTCTTTGTCACTATGGTTGAGATTCATAGTGTGATTCTTGATGTTTGTATGTCCCAAGTGTACACTGGTCATTTTTTGCCAAAATTTCTAAAACTCCTTAATGACAAACTGCTGTGAAAGTGCTGGATCTCATATACAACATTGACAGAAAATAAACTTTTGATGACTAAGTCCTTTAATTAGATGATGATTTTTACCATTATATACCAACCACCACAGAATTGCACTATTAACTTTACATTAGCATAACAAATGTGTTTTATACACACAAAGTAAGCCAACTAAGAAAAATTGGTAAAGAAGTCAGGGGTCCAACTAAAACAAACACTAATCACAATAATGGTGACTTAAAATTAAACAAAGCATCAACATCTAAACCTAATAAGTGAATTCTACAGCAATATTTTTACTGAACATTCAGAAATAATGTTTTATAACAGTTTTAAAATAACAAAAATGTTTTGCTATCATTTACATAACAAGCAAACAAGTCAATTTAAAAAAGTTGTTGTTTTAAACATTGTGTGAACATTAAAACAGGACATTGTCATAACGTTTGAAAATGGTAAAATGTAACATTCCTCTAATGTTCAGACAACACAGAAATGTTCTTAGAATGTCAAGAAAACTGGACACTTTTTATGTTGGCAGAAAGTTTTTGGGAACATTGCGAACTTTCAAGGAACGTTCTTAGAACTTTTCTCTGTTAGCTGGGTATATGGATCACTTCAGACTCACACCCACATGAGCTGGTGCCTACTGTGCCACATGTTTGCCAAAACCGGGCCAGATATGTTTTAAAAGAACTGGGCCACATTTGCTGCAACATTTGTGGGCCACTTTAGACACAAACCCACATGAGCCGGTGCTTACCATGCCATATCTTTGCCAAAACTGGCCCAGACACGTTTGTAAAGAGCTGGGCCACATTTGCTGCAACATGTGAGGGCCACATTTGGTTTATTCCAAGATTAGGCCGTGTCTGTTGTGCAGCATTTTTGCCAAAGGTGGCCCATATTTGTTGTTTGATATTTGGGCCATATTCACTATTTGGCGGATGGGCCACTTTTGGTTCATATTTAGATGACATGTTGCCGTGGGCACCGCATCTTTGCCTTAAAAGGCCCACATGTGATTTGATATATGTGGCCCATCTTTGTTATTTTACATGTGAGCCACTTTAGGTTCACATCCCTTTTATTCGGGCCATAAGAAGACCAGCAGTGCTGCATCTTTGCCTGAAGTGGCCCACATGTGCTTGCTATCTGGGACTCCTCTAAACCATCAGACAGATGAAGTGATTTACTCCTCTAAACCGTCAGACAGATGAAGTGAATTACTCCTCTAAACCGTCAGACAGATGAAGTGATTTACTCCTCTAAACCGTCAAACAGATGAAGTGATTTACTCCTCTAAACCGTCAGACAGATGAAGTGATTACTCCTCTAAACCGTCAAACAGGTGAAGTGATTTACTCCTCTAAACCGTCAGATAGATGAAGTGATTAACTCCTCTAAACCGTCAGACAGATGAAGTGATTTACTCCTGTAAACCGTCAGACAGATGAAGTGATTTACTCCTCTAAACCGTCAAACAGATGAAGTGATTTACTCCTCTAAACCGTCAGACAGATGAAGTGATTTACTCCTCTAAACCGTCAGATAGATGAAGTGATTTACTCCTCTAAACCATCAGACAGATGAAGTGATTTACTCCTCTAAACCGTCAAACAGATAAAGTGATTTACTCCTCTAAACCGTCAGACAGATGAAGTGATTTACTTCTGTAAACCGTCAGACAGATGAAGTGATTTACTCCTCTAAACCATCAGATAGATGAAGTGATTAACTCCTCTAAACCGTCAGACAGATGAAGTGATTTACTCCTCTAAACCGTCAAACAGATAAAGTGATTTACTCCTCTAAACCATCAGATAGATGAAGTGATTAACTCCTCTAAACCGTCAGACAGATGAAGTGATTTACTCCTCTAAACCGTCAAACAGATAAAGTGATTTACTCCTCTAAACCGTCAGATAGATGAAGTGATTAACTCCTCTAAACCGTCAGACAGATGAAGTGATTTACTCCTCTAAACCGTCAAACAGATGAAGTGATTTACTCCTCTAAACCGTCAGACAGATGAAGTGATTTACTCCTCTAAACCGTCAGATAGATGAAGTGATTAACTCCTCTAAACCGTCAGACAGATGAAGTGATTTACTTCTGTAAACCGTCAGACAGATGAAGTGATTTACTCCTCTTAACCATCAGACAGATGAAGTGATTTACTCCTCTAAACCATCAGACAGATGAAGTGATTACTCCTCTAAACCATCAGACAGATGAAGTGAATTACTCCTCTAAACCGTCAGACATATGAAGTGATTTACTCCCCTAAACCATCAGACAGATCAAGTGATTTACTCCTCTTAACCGTCAGAAAGATGAAGTGAATTACTCCTCTAAACCGACAGACATATGAAGTGATTTACTCCACTAAACCGTCAGACATATGAAGTGATTTACTCCTCTAAACCGTCAGACAGATGAAGTGATTTACTCCTCTAAACCGTCAAACAGATAAAGTGATTTACTCCTCTAAACCGTCAGATAGATGAAGTGATTAACTCCTCTAAACCGTCAGACAGATGAAGTGATTTACTCCTCTAAACCGTCAAACAGATGAAGTGATTTACTCCTCTAAACCGTCAGACAGATGAAGTGATTTACTCCTCTAAACCGTCAGATAGATGAAGTGATTAACTCCTCTAAACCGTCAGACAGATGAAGTGATTTACTTCTGTAAACCGTCAGACAGATGAAGTGATTTACTCCTCTTAACCATCAGACAGATGAAGTGATTTACTCCTCTAAACCATCAGACAGATGAAGTGATTACTCCTCTAAACCATCAGACAGATGAAGTGAATTACTCCTCTAAACCGTCAGACATATGAAGTGATTTACTCCCCTAAACCATCAGACAGATCAAGTGATTTACTCCTCTTAACCGTCAGAAAGATGAAGTGAATTACTCCTCTAAACCGACAGACATATGAAGTGATTTACTCCACTAAACCGTCAGACATATGAAGTGATTTACTCCTCTAAACCGACAGACAGATGAAGTGATTTACTCCTCTAAACCATCAGGCAGATGAAGTGATTTACTCCTATAAACCGTCAGACAGATGAAGTGATTTACTCCTCTAAACCATCAGACAGATGAAGTGAATTACTCCTCTAAACCATCAGACAGATGAAGTGATTTACTCCTATAAACTGTCAGACAGATGAAGTGATTTACTCCTCTAAACCGACAGACAGATGAAGTGATTTACTCCTCTAAACCGACAGACAGATGAAGTGATTTACTCCTCTAAACCGACAGACAGATGAAGTGATTTACTCCTCTAAACCGACAGACAGATGAAGTGATTTACTCCTCTAAACCATCAGACAGATGTAGTGAATTACTCCTCTAAACCGACAGACAGATGAAGTGATTTACTCCTCTAAACCGTCAGACAGATGAAGTGATTTACTCCTCTAAACCGTCAGACAGATGAAGTGATTACTCCTCTAAACCATCAGACAGATGAAGTGAATTACTCCTCTAAACCATCAGACAGATGAAGTGATTTACTCCTATAAACCATCGGACAGATGAAGTGATTTACTCCTCTAAACCATCAGACAGATGAAGTGATTTACTCCTCTAAACCGTCAGACAGATGAAGTGATTTACTCCTCTAAACCGTCAAACAGATGAAGTGATTTACTCCTCTAAACCATCAGATAGATGAAGTGATTAACTCCTCTAAACCGTCAGACAGATGAAGTGATTTACTCCTCTAAACCGTCAAACAGATAAAGTGATTTACTCCTCTAAACCGTCAGATAGATGAAGTGATTAACTCCTCTAAACCGTCAGACAGATGAAGTGATTTACTCCTCTAAACCGTCAGACAGATGAAGTGATTTACTCCTCTAAACCGTCAGACAGATGAAGTGATTTACTCCTCTAAACCGTCAAACAGATGAAGTGATTTACTCCTCTAAACCGTCAGATAGATGAAGTGATTAACTCCTCTAAACCGTCAGACAGATGAAGTGATTTACTTCTGTAAACCGTCAGACAGATGAAGTGATTTACTCCTCTTAACCATCAGACAGATGAAGTGATTACTCCTCTAAACCATCAGACAGATGAAGTGAATTACTCCTCTAAACCGTCAGACATATGAAGTGATTTACTCCCCTAAACCATCAGACAGATGAAGTGATTTACTCCTCTTAACCATCAGACAGATGAAGTGATTTACTCCTCTAAACCGTCAGACAGATGAAGTAAATTACTCCTCTAAACCGACAGACCGATGAAGTGATTTACTCCTCTAAACCATCAGACAGATGAAGTGATTTACTCCTCTAAACCGTCAAACAGATGAAGTGATTTACTCCTATAAACCGTCAAACAGATGAAGTGATTTACTCCTATAAACCGTCAGACAGATGAAGTGATTAACTCCTCTAAACCGTCAGACAGATGAAGTGATTTACTCCTGTAAACCGTCAGACAGATGAAGTGATTTACTCCTCTAAACCATCAGACAGATGAAGTGAATTACTCCTCTAAACCATCAGACAGATGAAGTGATTTACTCCTATAAACCATCAGACAGATGAAGTGATTTACTCCTGTAAACCGTCAGACAGATGAAGTGATTTACTCCTCTAAACCGTCAGACAGATGAAGTGATTACTCCTCTAAACCATCAGACAGATGAAGTGAATTACTCCTCTAAACCATCAGACAGATGAAGTGATTTACTCCTATAAACCATCAGACAGATGAAGTGATTTACTCCTATAAACCATCAGACAGATGAAGTGATTTACTCCTCTAAACCGTCAGACAGATGAAGTGATTTACTCCTCTAAACCATCAGACAGATGAAGTGAATTACTCCTCTAAACCATCAGACAGATGAAGTGATTTACTCCTATAAACCATCAGACAGATGAAGTGATTTACTCCTGTAAACCGTCAGACAGATGAAGTGATTTACTCCTCTAAACCGTCAGACAGATGAAGTGATTACTCCTCTAAACCATCAGACAGATGAAGTGAATTACTCCTCTAAACCATCAGACAGATGAAGTGATTTACTCCTATAAACCATCAGACAGATGAAGTGATTTACTCCTCTAAACCGTCAGACAGATGAAGTAAATTACTCCTCTAAACCGTCAGACATATGAAGTGATTTACTCCCCTAAACCATCAGACAGATGAAGTGATTTACTC
Organism: Misgurnus anguillicaudatus; assembly: GCF_027580225.2. Lineage (NCBI taxonomy): Eukaryota > Metazoa > Chordata > Actinopteri > Cypriniformes > Cobitidae > Misgurnus > Misgurnus anguillicaudatus. Next base: position 16,979,613 of record NC_073338.2, read on the forward strand.
CTCTAAACCATCAGGCAGATGAAGTGATTTACTCCTATAAACCGTCAGACAGATGAAGTGATTTACTCCTCTAAACCATCAGACAGATGAAGTGAATTACTCCTCTAAACCATCAGACAGATGAAGTGATTTACTCCTATAAACTGTCAGACAGATGAAGTGATTTACTCCTCTAAACCGACAGACAGATGAAGTGATTTACTCCTCTAAACCGACAGACAGATGAAGTGATTTACTCCTCTAAACCATCAGACAGATGAAGTGATTACTCCTCTAAACCATCAGACAGATGAAGTGAATTACTCCTCTAAACCGTCAGACATATGAAGTGATTTACTCCCCTAAACCATCAGACAGATCAAGTGATTTACTCCTCTTAACCGTCAGAAAGATGAAGTGAATTACTCCTCTAAACCGACAGACATATGAAGTGATTTACTCCACTAAACCGTCAGACATATGAAGTGATTTACTCCTCTAAACCGTCAGACAGATGAAGTGATTTACTCCTCTAAACCGTCAAACAGATAAAGTGATTTACTCCTCTAAACCGTCAGATAGATGAAGTGATTAACTCCTCTAAACCGTCAGACAGATGAAGTGATTTACTCCTCTAAACCGTCAAACAGATGAAGTGATTTACTCCTCTAAACCGTCAGACAGATGAAGTGATTTACTCCTCTAAACCGTCAGATAGATGAAGTGATTAACTCCTCTAAACCGTCAGACAGATGAAGTGATTTACTTCTGTAAACCGTCAGACAGATGAAGTGATTTACTCCTCTTAACCATCAGACAGATGAAGTGATTTACTCCTCTAAACCATCAGACAGATGAAGTGATTACTCCTCTAAACCATCAGACAGATGAAGTGAATTACTCCTCTAAACCGTCAGACATATGAAGTGATTTACTCCCCTAAACCATCAGACAGATCAAGTGATTTACTCCTCTTAACCGTCAGAAAGATGAAGTGAATTACTCCTCTAAACCGACAGACATATGAAGTGATTTACTCCACTAAACCGTCAGACATATGAAGTGATTTACTCCTCTAAACCGACAGACAGATGAAGTGATTTACTCCTCTAAACCATCAGGCAGATGAAGTGATTTACTCCTATAAACCGTCAGACAGATGAAGTGATTTACTCCTCTAAACCATCAGACAGATGAAGTGAATTACTCCTCTAAACCATCAGACAGATGAAGTGATTTACTCCTATAAACTGTCAGACAGATGAAGTGATTTACTCCTCTAAACCGACAGACAGATGAAGTGATTTACTCCTCTAAACCGACAGACAGATGAAGTGATTTACTCCTCTAAACCGACAGACAGATGAAGTGATTTACTCCTCTAAACCGACAGACAGATGAAGTGATTTACTCCTCTAAACCATCAGACAGATGTAGTGAATTACTCCTCTAAACCGACAGACAGATGAAGTGATTTACTCCTCTAAACCGTCAGACAGATGAAGTGATTTACTCCTCTAAACCGTCAGACAGATGAAGTGATTACTCCTCTAAACCATCAGACAGATGAAGTGAATTACTCCTCTAAACCATCAGACAGATGAAGTGATTTACTCCTATAAACCATCGGACAGATGAAGTGATTTACTCCTCTAAACCATCAGACAGATGAAGTGATTTACTCCTCTAAACCGTCAGACAGATGAAGTGATTTACTCCTCTAAACCGTCAAACAGATGAAGTGATTTACTCCTCTAAACCATCAGATAGATGAAGTGATTAACTCCTCTAAACCGTCAGACAGATGAAGTGATTTACTCCTCTAAACCGTCAAACAGATAAAGTGATTTACTCCTCTAAACCGTCAGATAGATGAAGTGATTAACTCCTCTAAACCGTCAGACAGATGAAGTGATTTACTCCTCTAAACCGTCAGACAGATGAAGTGATTTACTCCTCTAAACCGTCAGACAGATGAAGTGATTTACTCCTCTAAACCGTCAAACAGATGAAGTGATTTACTCCTCTAAACCGTCAGATAGATGAAGTGATTAACTCCTCTAAACCGTCAGACAGATGAAGTGATTTACTTCTGTAAACCGTCAGACAGATGAAGTGATTTACTCCTCTTAACCATCAGACAGATGAAGTGATTACTCCTCTAAACCATCAGACAGATGAAGTGAATTACTCCTCTAAACCGTCAGACATATGAAGTGATTTACTCCCCTAAACCATCAGACAGATGAAGTGATTTACTCCTCTTAACCATCAGACAGATGAAGTGATTTACTCCTCTAAACCGTCAGACAGATGAAGTAAATTACTCCTCTAAACCGACAGACCGATGAAGTGATTTACTCCTCTAAACCATCAGACAGATGAAGTGATTTACTCCTCTAAACCGTCAAACAGATGAAGTGATTTACTCCTATAAACCGTCAAACAGATGAAGTGATTTACTCCTATAAACCGTCAGACAGATGAAGTGATTAACTCCTCTAAACCGTCAGACAGATGAAGTGATTTACTCCTGTAAACCGTCAGACAGATGAAGTGATTTACTCCTCTAAACCATCAGACAGATGAAGTGAATTACTCCTCTAAACCATCAGACAGATGAAGTGATTTACTCCTATAAACCATCAGACAGATGAAGTGATTTACTCCTGTAAACCGTCAGACAGATGAAGTGATTTACTCCTCTAAACCGTCAGACAGATGAAGTGATTACTCCTCTAAACCATCAGACAGATGAAGTGAATTACTCCTCTAAACCATCAGACAGATGAAGTGATTTACTCCTATAAACCATCAGACAGATGAAGTGATTTACTCCTATAAACCATCAGACAGATGAAGTGATTTACTCCTCTAAACCGTCAGACAGATGAAGTGATTTACTCCTCTAAACCATCAGACAGATGAAGTGAATTACTCCTCTAAACCATCAGACAGATGAAGTGATTTACTCCTATAAACCATCAGACAGATGAAGTGATTTACTCCTGTAAACCGTCAGACAGATGAAGTGATTTACTCCTCTAAACCGTCAGACAGATGAAGTGATTACTCCTCTAAACCATCAGACAGATGAAGTGAATTACTCCTCTAAACCATCAGACAGATGAAGTGATTTACTCCTATAAACCATCAGACAGATGAAGTGATTTACTCCTCTAAACCGTCAGACAGATGAAGTAAATTACTCCTCTAAACCGTCAGACATATGAAGTGATTTACTCCCCTAAACCATCAGACAGATGAAGTGATTTACTCCTCTAAACCATCAGGCAGATGAAGTGATTTACTCCTATAAACCGTCAGACAGATGAAGTGATTTACTCCTCTAAACCATCAGACAGATGAAGTGAATTACTCCTCTAAACCATCAGACAGATGAAGTGATTTACTCCTATAAACTGTCAGACAGATGAAGTGATTTACTCCTCTAAACCGACAGACAGATGAAGTGATTTACTCCTCTAAACCGACAGACAGATGAAGTGATTTACTCCTCTAAACCGACAGACAGATGAAGTGATTTACTCCTCTAAACCGACAGACAGATGAAGTGATTTACTCCTCTAAACCATCAGACAGATGTAGTGAATTACTCCTCTAAACCGACAGACAGATGAAGTGATTTACTCCTCTAAACCGTCAGACAGATGAAGTGATTTACTCCTCTAAACCGTCAGACAGATGAAGTGATTACTCCTCTAAACCATCAGACAGATGAAGTGAATTACTCCTCTAAACCATCAGACAGATGAAGTGATTTACTCCTATAAACCATCGGACAGATGAAGTGATTTACTCCTCTAAACCATCAGACAGATGAAGTGATTTACTCCTCTAAACCGTCAGACAGATGAAGTGATTTACTCCTCTAAACCGTCAAACAGATGAAGTGATTTACTCCTCTAAACCATCAGATAGATGAAGTGATTAACTCCTCTAAACCGTCAGACAGATGAAGTGATTTACTCCTCTAAACCGTCAAACAGATAAAGTGATTTACTCCTCTAAACCGTCAGATAGATGAAGTGATTAACTCCTCTAAACCGTCAGACAGATGAAGTGATTTACTCCTCTAAACCGTCAGACAGATGAAGTGATTTACTCCTCTAAACCGTCAGACAGATGAAGTGATTTACTCCTCTAAACCGTCAAACAGATGAAGTGATTTACTCCTCTAAACCGTCAGATAGATGAAGTGATTAACTCCTCTAAACCGTCAGACAGATGAAGTGATTTACTTCTGTAAACCGTCAGACAGATGAAGTGATTTACTCCTCTTAACCATCAGACAGATGAAGTGATTACTCCTCTAAACCATCAGACAGATGAAGTGAATTACTCCTCTAAACCGTCAGACATATGAAGTGATTTACTCCCCTAAACCATCAGACAGATGAAGTGATTTACTCCTCTTAACCATCAGACAGATGAAGTGATTTACTCCTCTAAACCGTCAGACAGATGAAGTAAATTACTCCTCTAAACCGACAGACCGATGAAGTGATTTACTCCTCTAAACCATCAGACAGATGAAGTGATTTACTCCTCTAAACCGTCAAACAGATGAAGTGATTTACTCCTATAAACCGTCAAACAGATGAAGTGATTTACTCCTATAAACCGTCAGACAGATGAAGTGATTAACTCCTCTAAACCGTCAGACAGATGAAGTGATTTACTCCTGTAAACCGTCAGACAGATGAAGTGATTTACTCCTCTAAACCATCAGACAGATGAAGTGAATTACTCCTCTAAACCATCAGACAGATGAAGTGATTTACTCCTATAAACCATCAGACAGATGAAGTGATTTACTCCTGTAAACCGTCAGACAGATGAAGTGATTTACTCCTCTAAACCGTCAGACAGATGAAGTGATTACTCCTCTAAACCATCAGACAGATGAAGTGATTTACTCCTCTAAACCATCAGACAGATGAAGTGATTTACTCCTATAAACCATCAGACAGATGAAGTGATTTACTCCTATAAACCGTCAGACAGATGAAGTGATTTACTCCTCTAAACCGTCAGACAGATGAAGTGATTTACTCCTCTAAACCATCAGACAGATGAAGTGAATTACTCCTCTAAACCATCAGACAGATGAAGTGATTTACTCCTATAAACCATCAGACAGATGAAGTGATTTACTCCTGTAAACCGTCAGACAGATGAAGTGATTTACTCCTCTAAACCGTCAGACAGATGAAGTGATTACTCCTCTAAACCATCAGACAGATGAAGTGAATTACTCCTCTAAACCATCAGACAGATGAAGTGATTTACTCCTATAAACCATCAGACAGATGAAGTGATTTACTCCTCTAAACCGTCAGACAGATGAAGTAAATTACTCCTCTAAACCATCAGACAGATGAAGTGAATTACTCCTCTAAACCGTCAGACAGATGAAGTGATTAACTCCTCTAAACCGACAGACAGATGAAGTGATTAACTCCTCTAAACCGACAGACAGATGAAGTGATTTACTCCTCTAAACCGTCAGACAGATGAAGTGAATTACTCCTCTAAACCGACAGACCGATGAAGTGATTTAATCCTCTAAACCGTCAAACAGATGAAGTGATTAACTCCTCTAAACCGACAGACAGATGAAGTGATTTACTCCTCTAAACCGTCAAACAGATGAAGTGATTAACTCCTCTAAACCGTCAGACAGATGAAGTGATTTACTCCTCTAAACCGACAAGACAGATGAAGTGATTTACTCCTCTAAACCGTCAGACAGATGAAGTGATTAACTCCTCTAAACCGACAGACAGATGAAGTGATTTACTCCTCTAAACCGTCAAACAGATGAAGTGATTAACTCCTCTAAACCGTCAGACAGATGAAGTGATTTACTCCTCTAAACCGACAAGACAGATGAAGTGATTTACTCCTCTAAACCGTCAGACAGATGAAGTGAATTACTCCTCTAAACCGACAGACATATGAAGTGATTTACTCCTCTAAACCGTCAGACAGATGAAGTGATTTACTCCTCTAAACTGTCAGACATATGAAGTGATTTACTCCTCTAAACCGTCAGACAGATGAAGTGATTTTCTCCTTAAAACAATCGATAACTGGTTTTACTCCTAGAAACCACCACACTGATTCTCACCTTATGTCTTCTGAGCTGAAGTTAATTGGGCGGGTCAATGATACATCACTCTTCATGGACACACAGCTGGATTCAGGAGATTTTTCATGAATCAAACTAAAACACAGCAACAATTAAACAATTTTAAAATATATCTTGAAATTTTCTGTGTCAACCTTACATTTTTTCTCAAGGTTGACGAAAACATTGAGTTAACAACAAAGAACTTTTTATTCGTTTTTGTTCATAATAATCTATTATTAAATTTACACTTTTTACGAAGAAACACTGGCAGATGTGGTTACCAGAACAATTCTGTAAAAAATACAACTTAAAACTGTTAAAACAACACCACCACAGTTGTATGCATTACAGCAAACTTTTGTAAATTTTACTAATCTTACCTGTATACAGAATTTCTTTAATTAATTTACTGTTTAGAAACTCTTCATTTTTAATGGTAAAATGCAGATGCGTCTGCCAGACAACCACCCCAAAAACACATGAACATGTTTTGTATTTCATTAACTAATATAAATTTATTCATTTCTTCAGAAAACCACTATAATCCAGGTGATGGAATAGACAGCTGCACAAAGAAACAAAGTTTGTTGTGAAATTACTACAAATTGTTTTCTAATTATTTGCCAACAACTTAAAAAGAGACAGTGCACATACACAAAGATTGTATCATACAAACAAATACAAAACAACATCAGGGTAAGTTATTAAATGGCTCAGTGTCTATGAGTCCATTTTACAGATTTAAAAAGTGACACTTAAATAATGACATGATGAATGAACATTAATGATGAGCAGTCAAAACACAAGTACAACTGAACTACAGACAAAATCTTAGATGAACATTAACTGTATAAATATAACATATAAACACACTCAATAGCTCAAGATCTCACCAGATGAATACAATTATATTAATTAATGAAATACAAAAAGTTGTTTACATGTTCATGTATTTTTAAGGCGGTTTTCTCATCTGCATTTTACCATTAAAAAATTTTTCTAAACAGTTTATTAATCAAAGAAATTCTGTATACAGATAAGATTCGTAAAATTTACAAAAGTTTGCTGTAATGCATACAACTGTGTTGTTGTTTTTACGGTTTTAAGTTGTATTTTTTACAGAATTGTTCTAGTAACCACAGCTGACAGTATTTCTCCGTAAAAACTACGGATTTTTTTCAGTGTAGGCACAGCAGTAAAATTTTTATCTAAATTTGAGATGTATCTAAATCCATATAATTGCAGTGTGTTGATGAAATATATATATATTTTTAATTCAGAATGTCTGTCATACAGAAAGATGATTTAATTTTAATATACACACACAAGTCAAGTACAGTCATAAAAGGTCTAAAAGATCTACAGTATTTGTATCTTTCTGTAGTTGTTACATTTTTCTTGAATTTTAAAAATTCTTTATGGTGTCTGCATGTCTCAAGGAACACAATTTAATTATATGATGGTATATAATTAAATTGTGTTATTTTGGCATTTTGTTTTAATGAGTTAAAACTCATGTACTTTTTTGTTCGTGATCCCAGAGAAGATTGTTAGTGTCCTGCAGACAATACTGTAATTGTTCACCACACCAGGGCTTCAGACTTACAGTATAATGTGTTTATACCTCAGGCTTCTCTTCAACTGATCCTCACCCTGATACCATTCATAAAACTCTTTAGCTATCAACACCCAACACTAAACTGTTAAAAAATAGTGTAGAAATGACAGTATTACTGTCAGCTATTTGCCAGTAACTTATGCAGACCTAAATGCATGATATCCACCGGCAACAATTTGTTCAAAGCCAAATGAACTCCAAAGATCAACAAGTCTTCCTATTTACAGAATAAAACTATAAAATAACAGCCTCATGCAAAGCATTCTGGGAACCAAAATATGAAGGTAACAGAAAAAGGTTGATGAGGATTTCTGGTTCCCAAAATGCTTTTCATGAGGCTGTTATTTTATTGTTTTATTCTGTAAAAACAAAGACTTGTTCATGTTTAATGTTCATTTAACTTTGATCAAACTGTTTCCAATAAATAACATACATTTAAATCTACAGTAAGTTCCTGGCAAACAGCTGCATAACTACAGCAATTTTTTTAACAGTAGTGATAAACCAGTGGTTTAAAATCTCTCATACTCCCAGGGGCGGTTTCCCGGACCAGGATTAGCTTAATCCAGGACTAGGCCTTAGTTTAATTAGGAAATATAACTAGTTTTAACAAACATGCCTTACTAAAAACATTACCTGTGTGCATTTTGAGATAAAACAAAGAGCACTGATGTATTTTAAGATATGTCAGTGCAAGTTGTTTTCAGCTTGGAGAGACTTGTGACTATAACGCACACATAATTTGCCATCAAAAATGTTTTGAGTAACATGTCATATAATAATGATTGGTCAGGAATATGTGTAACATTATTTTACACAATCATTCCTTGTTCTACTGTAAATTCAGAAATGCATATGCTGTCCACCCACCATGCTTTCAGTGACCCCATTTTTTCTTTGAAGAACAGTTCATCTGCAGGAGTAAAGCTGTGCTGCTGATAGATGCCAGTGCTCTCCTCATTGCCAGTCAACTTCTTTGGCAGCTAACGTTATGAGATTAGACACTTCTAGCATATGATTATGCTTAAATCAACTACCCCAGTCAGCAAATTTCCTTTGGCAAAGACCTGGCCCAAATAAACAGAAAGTGTTCCCCGGCCCATATCTGGCCCACTTCTTTTTATTCACATAAGAACCCAATCTAAATCAGAGGCGGACAATCCGTGTGCCAGGAGTAAAAGTCCTCTCCATTATTTTGTTCCAATCACCTGGATTTGCTAATTAGCACAGTTTTTCAGCAGGAGATGACCTCCTGACTCGGTGTTTTAAGCCCTCAACGAAGCCTTCAAGGCAGCGCTGCCTGGAAGGCACTCCCCGTCCCCCAAGCGTTTCAGCCAATCACAGCACTCGTGCTAGATATTGAGCCTTCCACCAGCTTCTGGCAGTTCGAGCTCACCGTTGGTCAGGTGAGTAGCACAGATATAGTAAGATAGGAATGTGACTGTATTTGAATTTAGCTCGAAGTGTTTTGAACATTTAAGAGACTTGTTACCGCGTTTTCATGTGTCCATAGCACAAATTTTTTTCGTGCCAGTTTCATATTTTGGTTGCGCAATTGTTTTTCTTATTTTTTTACCATTGTTGGTAAGAAAATGAGTCAGGAGGTCATCTCCTGCTGAAAACCTGTGCTAATTAGCAAATCCAGGTGATTGGAACGGGGTACTGGGGAGGACTTTTACTCCTGGCACATGAATTTTACACCTCTGAGTGCAACCCAAATGTCAACCAGAACTCGTTGTTTTCTACGGTGTGCCATATCTAAAACAGATGTGGTCCTCATGTATTTTTTGTTATGTGGGCCATATACCTCAAAATGACATGTGAACCACAAGAACATTCCCGCCATTTCTGAAGCTATGGCAAAACAGATATGGTTACAATTTGGCCCATATATGTTCAGCCATGCCATATCTCGACCAAATGTGACAGCTAAAAACAACATGTGGCCCACATACAGTATGCTTGATATCTTATGAACAATATATTTATGTTTTATTTTTGTGTTACTTTTTTGTCCACTCAAGTTGCAGCTTTAAAATGTACCCCCAAATAAAAAATCTTTAAATTTAAGTTACATTTAAAGTTACTGTTTTTTTTATTCGCTTTGGTACTATTTTCACATGTATGTGGTAAAACCTCACAACTGTTACTACAAAACTCAAAGCAGATCATCAAATAGTCTAGTTTTTTCAAACATGTAATCACATGTTCAATTGACTAAGTACAACACACAAAATTATACATTCACTTTTTCACCACACTTAATCATTGTGTCATCAAAGAAATACCTTTCATATGAAGTAATTGTCTTTCACAATGCAATGCTCACAATACTTTTGATATGCTTCTCATCTCATTTGCGTAAATACATTTGACCAGCACTAAATCCAACTGATCTTAATGATTAATCACTGAAACATTTGGTAAACCTATTTTCATTTCTGCAATATACAGTATATGAATTTTGAGAATTACAGAAATAAAACCTGTGTTTGTACGAACATATAAATTATGTGTAACCTCACATGATACTGTAAATACTCTTTATTGCTAATTGATTTTACATAGTGGTACAGTAACCACTCATGACAGTAGATATACTGTAAAAGTGGGGGTGTAAACACTGGCAATTTCTTTCAACATGGAGCAGGACAGACAGCAAGGAATAAGAAGATCTTGTGGACAAGGGATTCATCAGAGAGGTGGGCATGGGCACCCACAGAGAGGTCAAAGAGGTGGACGAAAATCTACGGCCAAATGCTCAAGACAGGCTTGATCCAAATTACTGTAATGTAATGTAATTTAATGTAATGTGTGCACTAAATTTTATGTTTTCACTCAGTTACATTATAGAAAGTAAACCTATGTTACAATTATATCTGAAAAATAAAAACTACTGTAATTTGCTCAAATGAATGTAGAGGATGTCTTCATTGATCTTTCACTTGATTACACATAGGATGGATATTTTGGAAATTATAGATTATGTAAGTAATGTAAGTGTATTGCCTAATGTGAAACTGTGTAATATGTATTTTATAGTACTGTAGCATATTAATTTCAGCACTTTTAAAGGCGGAGTCCACGATGCCCGAAAAACGCGTTGGAAAAGGAGACGGGCCGACCACCAAAACACACCCACAGCCAATCAAACCAAACCAAATGCCGGGCCGCGCACGTGTGGGGCGGGTCCACCAACAGAAGGTCCAGACTCCACCGGGGCCGGGGCGCGCTTGTCAAATATCAACATTGGCTTTCAAACATCGTGGACTCCGCCTTTAAGGATGATTTGAAACATGTATCTTGCATTGTTTGCTGTTGGATGAACTGATTGTTAAAAGTACTAAACTGAAAAAAGATCATATCGTTGTGTTTCGGTGAATAAACCAAATGTTCTCACTACATATTACAATAATCTTCCATTTGAAACAATGATTATGTGGACTGAAAACATGTGCAACTTACTGAAAGCATTACATCAGGTTTTGAAATAATGACTAGCTGTGTTACAAGTGTGATCAGTTTGGATTTTTGTATTAAGAGTTTTGAAAATGTACACCTTACTTGTGAAAATAGTACCAAAGCGAATAAAAAAAACTGTAAATGTATTAAAATCATTCATCTGCTAAATATTTATGGTTACTTAGTAACCTACATGTTGTCTTTTAAAAGTTAAGATCGGTGTTATATTTAAAAAGTACACATGAGCATTGACGGGGATTGAATCCGGGTTGCTGAATGTGCTGTTTAGAGCACTGATCACTAGGCTATGAAAGGATTTAATCCATATAAGGACTTTCCAGCTATTTTATGGGTTTGTTTTTTGCAGCAGTATTATAATTTTAGTAAGCAGTAAATTCTTCATACATTACCGCTTTCTCTTTAACTTGATCGATTTGATTCACCCTCGACCTCTAGGGCTGCTCAAAGTCCACGCGCAATTATCTTGACTAGGGAAATCTGTATCAAATTAGTTGGATTGCGTAAACTTCGTTTACCTTTTTTGCAACCGCTTTAGCCTCGCGTTCTTTGTTAGGTTAAGTCAAGTCGAGTTTGTAACTTTAATCCTCGCTTTCCAAGCGAGTTTTATGAATTAGCCCTGTGATGATTGAAGTTTGTGTTTATTTCATGTTCACTTATTTCTGCTAAACACATACAAGACAAACTTTTAAAACTCTTCACCTGTTCATTGCCTTTGTTTCACTTTCTCCAGAGAGACTCTTTCTAGAGGACATGACAGCAGCTCAAATGTTGATTCTATACCTGCAAATAAACTGAACACACACAAACAAAGAAGCAAACTTCTTTAAAACCATTATTTTACATAAAGTATTTATTTAATACTAACTGATATTAGATATTTTGCTTTAGCGGTTTTAAATGTTTATTAATGTTGTCTTATTTAATCTCAGAGTTTTGCGTGGAGTTCAGTTCTCACCTTTGTAACGCAGATCTTCACTTCCTCAATATAGAAAATCACCTGATGATCCTGATGTTAGTTTCACTTTTGCCCTTGTCTCAAGGAGGAGTCAAAACGAGACATACATTTAAAGGCACAGTACGCATTGTGCATTGACTTCACTTTTCCACGTGACCACGCTGTTGAGTAGCAAACGTTCAACAAAATGGCTGTTTTTTTGGCTGGTGCGAAAATTCCAGTAAAAATGACTATTATCAGTTTAAAGTGTACTTAGTTGGAAGTTGCAGAAGTGGACAATACTTAGTTACATTAGTTACATTTTCCAAGCATCTGTGCTTTATTAGGGTGTTTGTATTGGGAAAAATGTTACTTCATTCTAAAGCATAAAATCATACTTCGTATTTTTTAATATTGCATGTTAAAATTTATTTAATACCTAATTACATTAAAACTGTGTACTTTTACTTGAGTAAAAGTATGTTAATGTACTTAAATATTAAATGTAAAACAAAAACTTGTATTTATGAAATGTAATAGAGTAAAAATTATGATAATATGCTTTGGAATATATGTTTCCAAAGAAAACACGGATAAAATACAAATACTTCATAACCCATTTAACAGAGAAAAGTTCTAAGAATGTTCCCTGAAAGTTCCCAACGTTCCAAAAAACGTCAAAAACTTTCAGAGTTCAAACGTGGGAACTTTCAGAGAACGTTCTTAGTAATTTTCTATGTTAGCTGGGTAATTAAAGAAAAAGTTTATCCTAAAATTAAAATCATCTCATACTTTTTCACCTTCATGTCATCCTAGATGACTAGTTGTTTTATGTGAGAACCAAAGAGATTTGAAGTTACAGATGTGCTGCCAAAGCATTTGAATTTAGCTTTAACATTTAGAGTTACATATAAGATAACACATCAGCATTTATATATCAAATTAATTGTTTGTGTTCAGCTGAGAAACGAAAGCATATACATGGGATGAGTAAATAATAAGATAAATCTTCCTTTAACTATTCCTTTAACATGACCAAGCATCTTTCAGGTATCCCACAGCTGATGCTGTTGACAAAGGTAGATGAGGCTTGTCCCTTAGTGACAGCAGATCTGCAAAATGTCTACCAAAGTCACTACATCAAGAGAAGGGTACAGCTAAATGGTTGACTATGGGATTATATGCAGTATGTTGCCTTTATAAAATACTGCATGGGTAACATTCTGGTAATCTTTCTAGTAATCAAAGTTTTCTTGTGACAGATGCAAGAGGTGTGTGGTAATATTGGAGTTTCTCTGACTGCTGTTGTCCCAGTGAAGAACTACAGCGAGGAGGTTGAGCTGGATCCTGATACGGACATCTTGCTATTGAATGCCTTAAATCATATTCTCAGAGCTGCTGAAGGATACTTTGATAATCAGAGTGAAGATGCAGTATCTGTTTAAGTAGACAGCTTTAAGAAGACATTTAAGGAAAGAAAACACGTATTAATAAATGCTTTGCAACTAAACTTTGTGGTTAATATTACCCACCAAACATGAGACGTCCGCACGACGTGCAGATCATGTCTATATTAGGTCGGTTGGTCCAGGCCCTTATCTGTATGTCTATACAACGTGCAGATCTGGTACAGTATCTGGACGTCTGACTATGACCCCTCTTGGACGTCAGGTAGACGTCCAAAAGGGGTTCGGGAAATCAAAACAAAAATATTTTATACAAATGTGGTCTATGAGTTCTGAGTCAAAAAAAACATAAACATCACGTGTATTTTTGTAGAATATTTTGTTAAGCTGTTAAAATAATGTTATCTTTATATATGAATGTGTGTTCAAAAACATAGCACTGCTCATAGATAAAGTTCCACCTTAAATGCTGTCTCTCTCTCTCTCTCTCTCTCTCTCCCTCTCCCTCTCTCTCTCTCTCTCTCTCTCTCTCTTTAATTAACAGAGATGTATTAACAGAGATGTATATGCTGATGTTTTATTGAAAACTTTTGTCACCATTTTGATGATCAGTGTTTCCTTTAGTTGGATAGTTTGACTCTTTGACTTTCTATAACAGTGTTGGTCTTTCTAAGAGTGTTTGCTAAAGCATATTATTTGTTGCAAAGAAAATTTGTTATAAACAAAACTCACATGTGGATCTTACAACTTCACTGAACGTTTTTCAGCAGTAATTCCACATATGTGAAGTCTGTGAATTAATTTTGTAGAGCATGTAGTATTGTCTCAATTTCTCAGTTGATTTGAGGTGTCAAATCCAACTTATTATTTAGGTTCATACCACCACTGTGAAGCGCTTATATAAAATTAATAGTCCAGATATTACTGTCACATATGCAGACATCAAGTATCACCCCATGAATCACAACAGTGGTGACACTCTCTGGACTCATAAGTTTTTATAATACGCTGGTGCAATGCACTGCAACATTTAGAAAACTCACCATCGTTGTGATTCATGAGCTGATTCTTGATGTCTGTATCTGTGTCAAAAAATTCTGGACTTCAGATTTTTGATTACAGCCACAAGGTTTCAATTTCCATTCCAGTAGGCAGCAGTTTGCACCAAAGTATATTTATTGCAGCTCTAAACAAACTGAGATAGAAGTTTACTTTTAAACAAAATGTATAATGTTTTATGAGTGTTTTTAGTTCAGTTATATTATACCACCACTTCTGACCATCAATGTAATTAATGGGAAGCCACAAGCATTGGTGACTAACACTTGGTGCAATAATAATGTGTTTTAAAAACACCATCATCAAGCACACACATTATAATATAAAAACAAAGAGTCAAACTACCCAACTAAAGGAAACACTGATCACCATGATGGCGACAAAACATGTTCAATAAAACACCAGAATCTTGTAAATTCTCAAAAATGAGCCGTAGAAATTACAAAAAATAAAGTAAATTTGGTTTGTTTAGTATGGTCCTACTTCAAAACAATGCTTTGTTAAAACAACTGTTTGTAATGGTGATGACATTGTTTTAGAGAATGTACATGTAACAATTATCCAGCGAGAGCAAGCGTGGGAGGAAGAGTGAAGTTCACGTCACTTCACTTCAATTATTGAACGATAGAGAGAGAGAGAGAGAGAGAGAGAGAGAGAGCAAGATTGCAGACGCAGATAGTTAAGGTGGAACTTGTATATTTGGGAATTATCTATAAGCAATATTTTTTTTACATTTATTCATATATAAAGATTATATAAACAAATATAATATCTAAAATGGCCACATTTTAAATAGTTTTACTTTGTGTAGAGGTCCCCTTGACATCAATATTGGATGTTCAGAACAGGTCAAAAAAAGACGTCATAAAAACTTTCATTCTGGCTCCTCATGGGACGTCGAAATGACGTCTTTTTAAGACGCTTTGCTCAGTGGGTAGGTATAACTTCTGCAATTATTTTCTCATCTTACAGTATATCTTCTAGCCAGATGGAGAATAAAGGTACTACACAATGCCATAGAAAAAAAAACAATTTGGCTGTATGATTTGCAAAGAAACTTTCTGTTGAACAAAAGTTTCTTTGTAGTAAAAAAGTTTGAAAACCTTATAAAAAATAAGAAATAGTTTTCGAGGGATCCTTTGATTGAATGGTTCTTTGAAAAACCTGTGCTTTTGTATGGCATCACAGTCAAAAATCTTTTGTAGCACCTTTATTTTTAAAGGGATAGTTCACTTTAAAATGTAAATTCTGTCATCATTTTATTATCCTCATGTTGTTGTAAACCTGTAAGAATTTCTTTTTTCTGATGAACACAAAAGAAGATATTTTGATAAATGATGGTAAACATACAGCAGATAGTGACAATTGACTTAAATATGATGGAAATTAATGTGTACCATCAACTGTGTGCTTTCCATCATTTATCAAAATATTTTCTTCATCGTTTATCACAATACTTTCAAAACATTTTTTCCTACTATGGAAGTCAATGGCCATTATCTGCTATGCATTTACCATCATTTCTCAAAATATCTTCTTTTGTGTTCATCAGAAAAAAGAAGTTCATACAGGTTTAGAACAACATCAGGACGAGTAAATGATGACAGAATTTTCATTTTAAAGTGAACTATCCCTTTAATAGCCTAACATATAATGATGCCTTTGTGCTAATTAGATGCTGCTATTGCTATAGTACTTTAAATGTGTTCAGATATAATACAGTAGTCTGAAGGTTAACAATGTTGGGGATTCCATTTGTTTACAAAGATTAATAAAGTGCAATTTTTGGTTTTTGAAATGTTATAGCTTATATAATTCACAGCTTTCAAGATAAATTTTAACACAAGTTAAATATTAGAGAAAATTAACCATTCAGTAATGTACAAACATATGACTAAAACTGCCTTGTCTACATGTAAAGCATCCACACACCTGACATGAGGACTGTGTTAAGCTCTTGTTCAGACAGACAGCACTTGGCACCCAAACCCAATTTTATGAAGAGCAAACATGAATCTGTATGAATATGTTTTGTAATTTAATATTTTGTAAATGTTAACATCTAAACCATCATGTTGGATTTGTGTCATTTATTTAGGAAACATTCTTATTTATTGATCAATAAAATATGTTTTTATGACACTGCCACATTTTTGTTCTACAATCATCCTACATAATGTAAAGAATATTGTGAAAAAGTCTCACAAAAAAGTCTCTTCAGTCTCCACCTCGAGCACTGTCCACCATCCACTGCCCCACCCCCTTGTTGATAAACAAACTCCGAAGTTATATCACACAACGTGAGTAAAATGCTGTTCAATTGATGGATGTCAGGAAACTAAATCATTGCAAAGGCTTCTGAAAACATTAATATACGAGAACAATGGCTAATATTCATTTAAAAACGCATTAACATAGCCCGATTTTGGATAGAAAATGTGCCTAAATATAATTGATTTGTTTAAAATTCTGCCCATGCATGAAGAATATTGCAAATAATCATTTAAACAAAACTGAAAGACTTAAACAAATATTAGATCTAAATTTAGATTTAGATTTAAAGGGGTCATATTATGACATATTTTTAAGTTGTAAAATAAATCTTTGCTGTCCCCAGAGTGTGTATGTGAAGTTTTAGCTCAAAATACTCCACAGCTAATTTATTATAGCATGTAAAAATTGATAATTTGTAGGCCTGAGCAAAAGTGGGCCGTTTTGGGGTGTGTCGTTTAAAATGCAAATGAGCGGATGAAGTGCAACCACTGATCACAATGATGGTGGTTTGTTGTAGTTGAGACTCAATTGTGCTGTCAAGTGCTTTTTCCTTTCTCTCTTTCTCTCTGCACTGTGGCGGTGCTGTGGTTGGATGTTGCAGATAAAGGGGGCGGTATTATTGTAATTCGCCTTACTACCTACCTCACAAAACAGGCAGAATCGGAACGACCTAATTTTTCGCACACTTGCAGAAAATGGCTTGCCCGGGCAAGGTTACTGGGTTGGTCTTGATTGCGTTTTCTGGGTTGATAGAGGCACTGGGGACCCAATTATAGCACTTAAAAATGGAAAAAGTCTGATTCTCACGCTATGACCCCTTTAAAAAGCCACCGATCACTCTCTATCACTTATCTACAGAATTCATCATTATAATATAGAGCCATATTTTTATACTTTTAGATTTACTTGACTTTTACTTAGTTTTTAAAATGTAGTATTTACATCAGTCCCTTTGAATGTTTGGGGACCAGTAGCTTTATACTAACCCACAGAAATGTACTATGAATGTACTGCACTATAATAAATGGTCACCTACTGTATTACTGGTAAGAAATCGGTAGAAACATAACTGCATGTAAATGACAATTTCAGTTGACTGTTTGACATGATAAGGGTTAGAAGTGCCAACTGTGGGACAATAAGGAAACATTAACTGCACATCCTCTAATATCTGTGCCTACTGTGAAGTATACAGTAAACTGCTAGTGCATACTAGCCCTTATTATCTTTTTAGACACATCTCTTTAATTTAATACTACTGTATAAGAATGTCTAGGTTTGTGAAGCACAAAAGATTTTTCAATTCACGTGTCACTACACATAAAGTAAGGTGTGCAATATAATAAAATATATGTATTCTCATTTTAATGAATTAAAATATTAAAAAGCCATTGCAAATACTTTGTGGGTTCTTTGATTATTATTGTATTTTTATATAATATTAGCACACAAGAACAGAGACTTATATGGGTGTTCAATACAACATTATGCAGCAACAGTTTCTTTCTTGCTAAAAACAAGTACTAATTGAACATTTAAACTCAGAAGTTGTGCATTGTCTCTACATTAGCAGGACTTTAGGCTGATAGTGAAAGTGAAGTAATGGCCAATGTACAGTAACCCATACTTGGAATGTGACCTCTTAACCCATTCAGTAAAGAGTGAACACATGCACTGCAAGTCGTAAACACACACACACACACACACACACACAGAGCAGTGATAGATAGATTCCACACCAACAAAAGACACAAAAGCAAGCAAGTATGTATTTGCGCTAAAAAATAAACTATAAAAATGCAATACTTTTCAGCAAAGGAAGATTTCTTAGATGCTCATACTACTGTTAGATCATCTTTGTCTACCTGGCTGATATTATATCTGATGGCTGTCGCTGTTTCAGAGTAAAGCACTGCTAAAGTGCATGATGCCAGTGGAAAGACAATACAATAATGGTGAGGTCTTGTTGAGACTATCAAGAGCCGGGGTGCTCAAACTCGGTCCTGGAGGTCCAGTGTCCTGCAGAGTTTAGCTCCAACTTGCCTCACACCTATCAATAGGGGTGGTATCAATTCCACCCCTTTGTGATTAGTTACCATACAGCCTGTCTGAATGCGTTTTCAAGAGCTGCCCTCATGCCGCCGAAGTCATGGCCTCATGAGGCAGCGAGGCAACAAGTCTGCCATGGGTTTCGGACGCAGCCGGAGAGATTGGAAGGTTGCCCCTCGAATGGACCATACAAACAGTAATGACATATCTACCTGTAGTTATACATATGGACTGAACGGTAACAGAAAGTTTCAAGTGTTTACATCGCTAAGGGAGATGCACAAAATCATTGAGTGCAGATCAGTCATATTTTATCATTAAATTAAATGTATTAACATAACATAAAGTATTCAATTTATTAACATTAGCATATAGTGACCAGAATTAACAGTTTCATAATATAAAAGAATGTACATTCAGCACGCTTTCATCAGCGTTCTCAAAATAAAGAAAATATAGTTTTTAGCTGTTTTTTTCTGAGTAGTGTGATGGACTGATTGGCCAGCAGATCATGTGACCCTGCTTCCAGACAACAAAATCACAGTTGTGTAGTATTTTAGTATTCCATTGTATACATTTACACTGTAAGACTCACCAGCACAATTCTGTGCATATGGTAAAGGTGCCATAGAATGTAAAACTGTATTTACCTGGGCAAAGATGAATAATACGAATTCTGTTCATGCTAATGACATATTGTGAGCCTCAAACACGAATGTTTCCTCCTTATGTAAACCTTGTGCATGCAAAAGACAGCTGTAAAACAGGCCAATCTCAATATTACACCAACTGTGACCTTACAGTCGAGATGTACGCCCAAACCGGTGGCGGCTGATCAATAGGGGGCACCACCCCCAAAGTTGGCCAGAGAAGAAAGCTACTTTAACATGTTACAAGAAAGTTAAATACATAATTCAAATTAATACAAAATAAAATAATTTTGTTGTACTATTTTACTGTTAGTCATGTTACCATGAAAAAAAATCAAAACTGAGTTCGTTGTGTGTGTATGTGTCTGGGGCAACACCCAAACGAGTGTCTATGAAGGTCAGTAAATGTGGTAAAAGCATGTGACTGAGGCTGAGCTAAATGGCTGGTTTTAGATCCGCCTTGGGGCGCAGGACTGTGCGCACCAAACCCTCCCACTTATGTTGTAAGCAAAGTAGCCTCTTATGGAACGGCTGAAATTCCACAAGGGGGCGTATTTGTTCCTCAGACGTTGCACAATAAACGTGACATCCAAATATATTCATTATAAATCGTGAATGAAAAGTGAGATTCGAACAAATGTCCGTTAGTGAACTAATTGTATACACTATTTATATCGTAATTCGGTCAGAAACGTAAAGATTGTGAGATGAACAAATCGTTTTGGATTAAAAGGCTTGGATATTCCATTTCCTTGGACTTTTGGGTTTTTATGAACAATTTGTTTTGGACAATTTCACCGAAGCTGATAAAGAGAAGATTTTGAAGGTCAGTAAATATCCTAAATTCAGGTAACTAACAACTAGATTACAGTTTTATGAATGCTATAAATCATATTATGCTTTGTGTGTGCGCTTAATGGAATCCCTAAAGTCTAAGCTTTCCAACGATGTGCCGCATGACCGTATATTTTGAAGATTTAATGCTTCAAAGTTACAATGACGTAATGCAGCCTCACGTGCAAGGGAGGGGGTGTACCGTGTATGGCACAGTGTTCCTTAACAGGTTTTAATATAGTTTTTTTATGTCTTTGAACTCATATGATTGGATCGTTCTCTGAGTCTCATAACCGCATTGCAGATTGCCATGGAACTGCTATTTACAGTACGGATCAGTGGAAGCAAGTGAAATATCTTGAGATGAAACTAAATATAATTTTATCCTTGCAAAATCATTCTTTACAAGGCGTTTAGTTGAATAATAAATAAAGGATTAAGGAGCTTGGACCAGATTGAGCAGCAGGAAGTGATCACGGTTGAGTTTACACTGTGTGCTTTTCCAGCACTTATGGCAAACAGAATTGGCTGACATTAGTTGGATGATAAGTTGGGACTTTTATGGATTTCCCTGTTTGCTGTTTCAAAATCTGTGTAATAGACTGCGTAAAATTATGTGCTGCATTTGAGCTGCCTTTGCGTGGACATGATGCAGATAATCCGGTATTTTCCGTGGCTTGGTTAACTTTTTTGCATCGTACTGGTCTGTGATCAGGCAATCAGAGCTCAACATTATTATTCATGACACTTTCAAATAAGGTAATAACAGACCATTTCATTCTTAAGACAAATCCCAGGGTTGTTATTGGACATGTAAAACCATTTCTGAATAATTTTGGCACTTAATAAAACAACACACCTTCTATGTAGACGACGTCGGAGAACTATTTAACGTATTGTTTATTTTTTGGTACCTTTGAAACTTTAAAATAAAATGTCTTTTAGTACCAGTGAGGATTTTTCTCTGCTATTCTGTGTCTATGTATTATCTTTAAGGTTAGTTGATAAGAGGTATGGATGAAACATCTCTGCATATCAGACTGCTGCTGAAATTCTTGCACCCTGTGTCATCAAAGCACCCTGTGTCATCACACTTTTTTAATGCATGTTTGACAAATTAAAGAAATTGGGTGGGACCCTGCAACCATAAGAATGAACTGGGGTGGTTTCCTGGACAGAGTGTAGAATTATCCAGAACTAGGCCTTATTTATATTAGGACATTTAAGTAGTTTTTACAAACAAACCTTACAAATAAAAAACAAAAAAGAGTACAGGGAAATTCCCCTCTGCACTAAACTGACGAAAGAACCCGCAGCAGAATCCTTTGTAAGGAATCAACAGTGCATATAAGGTAAATAATAATAATTAAATTCAAATAGTAATGATGTCAAGTAGACCTTACAAGCAAGATTTGCAGGATTTTTTTCTCTTTGATTTTAGGGCGTAGTAGACGTTGCCAAGCCTTATGTAATCTGTTTTGATTGGACAAAAGTTTAATCAGAAAGTGAAAGAACATTGAAAACCAGTTCTGCACAGTGGCAGTCTGCTCTTAAAAGTAAGTTGTTTTATTTCTATCAAATAGTTGGTTTATGTATAGACTAGGACTTTTTTTAGTAAATATAACTAATATGTTTTTTTAGGCTATTTATATGCAACCATTTCTTCATACGATAAGGGCATACAGCAACTGCTGATTAAAAGTCTTTAAAGCAGCACTATGTAAAGGGCGGATGACACAGAACCATTTATGGCATTTGTAAGCATGGCCGTATGAGGTGCGGACCTCGGTAGAATTTTCACATTTAAAAATAAAATTTGAAGTTCTCTGAATGACTAATTACCTAATTTAAAACGACTCGTATTGGTATCCGCATATATAATTAAGTTTGGACAGTTTACTGTAGGCTATAGATTAGCGTAAAATGACAGAGACTGCTCAAGCAGCTGTGAGGTGCAACACCGGCCTCGGGTGCAGCACAGCATTTGCAGCGTTGCCAGATCCCCAGAGGCGGACACTACTAATTAAGTATTTTTACATAAAAGTAAATTTTTAAGTTTTCGTATTTTATTAGTGTTTTTCTTTGGAAAACATACATTCCAAAGCATATTATCATAATTGTTACACTACATTTCATAATTTCAAGTGTTTGGTTTATATTTAATAATTAAGTACATTAAACATCTAGGGGTGGTTTCCTGGACAGGGATTAGCTTAAGACATGACTAGGCCTTAGTTTAATTAGGAAATATAACTAATTTTAACAAACATACCTTACTTAAAACATTACTTGTGTGCATTTTTAGACAAAACAAAGGGCACTGATGTATTTTAAGATATGTCAGTGCAAGTTGTTTTCCGTTTGGACAGCTCTTACATTTATTTTAGTCTAGGACTAGTCTAATCCCTGTCTGGGAAACCGCCACATAGTAATTTTTTTACTTAAGTAAAAAGTACTTTTGTACTTTTACTCAAGAAAAGTATTTAATAAATTTTAATATGCAATATAAAACATTGTATTATTCTATGCTTTAGAATGGAGTGAACATTTTTTAGTAAAGTACATGTTTTCCCCAGACAAACACTCTGATAAAGCACAGATGCTTAGAAAATGTACTTAAAATACTCAAGCACTGGAAAATATTTCTGTAGAAATTACAGTATTACTGGGTATTACTGGCAACTGGCTGCCAGTAACTTACTGTAGATTTTACATTTATGTTATTTACTGGCAACATTTTGTTCAAAGTTAAATGAACATGAAACATTTTTAGACTTTATCTTCTACAGTAAGTTACTGGCAACCAGCTGCAAAATTACAGCAATTTTTTTACAGTGTAGTGTTGTCCCATTGTGAAAATGTTTTAGCAACAAGTGTGCCACTTTGGAAAATGTATTAAGTGAGAATGTGCAGGTTACTGTTAGCGATGTCTCTGATGTAAGGTCTGAATTGATTTTTTTTCTTTATGGCCTTTTGTTTGTTTTCATACTAATATCTGGCAACACGGGGTGACTAGCACCTAACAGTAATCAAATGGCACAAAATTCAGTGTGGGCATGTTTTTGCTGACTTGATACTACATTCAGTAAAACACACGCAATAATCATCATGATTATGTAGGCCTAAGAAATACTTTCAACTAAAAATAATTAGAAAATAACCGAGATAAATTTAGAACAATTGGCTTTAAATTAAATATGCCAAATATGTAAACTTGGACATTAAGAAGGCTATGTTATTTTATTTAGTTTAGTAGTTAGCATTTAAAACATTGCTATCATGCTGAAAACATTCATAAGAGCACTAAACAAAGTTATTGTTTACATTGCCTAATATTGCTTATTATAATGATTAATCAGTGTTGGGGGTAACGCATTACAAGTAACATGCATTACGTAATAACATTACTTTTCTAAAGTAACAAGTAACGCATTACTTTTTAAATGTACACATTAATATTTGTTACATTTTCATAAAAGTAATGCAAGTTACTTTTTTAGTTTAATTAATTTGATTAAAAAATATGTACTGAATTAAACTAACCGTTGTCACATTATGCACTCTATGCGTATACGCCTGTGTGGGAACAGTTTGAGTCAGAAACTGAGATGGCAGGGCAGAGCTCGACATTTTTGTGATGAAATATGCAATTTCTGAATAAAGAACTTTTCGGTCATAAAAAACACCTGCAAGGCCTGAAAGAGATCAAACCTCAGCCAAGAAAAGTAACGCAAAAGTAACTAAAAAGTAACTTAAGCATTACTTTCCATGAAAAGTAACTAAGTAACACAATTAGTAACTTTCCCCAACACTGTGATTAATATTATGATTAATATAATGATTAATATAATGCTATAAAAAGCATTGTTGCATGAAAATGAATACATTATCCACCCTAAATCAACAGTAAGGAATTAACCAATTGTAATCTCATAAATAGGGGATAATATAACAATGTCCACCCCCCAAAACATATAGAGCCCTATTTTAACGATCTAAGCGCATTGTCTAAAGCGCACAGCACAACGTCTAAATGGGCGTGTCCAAATTCACTTTTGCTAATTTAATGACGGGAAAAATGGTTTGTGCGCCGAGCGCATGGTTGAAAAGGGTTGGTCCTATTTTTTTATTGAGTAATGGGAGTATTTTGGGCGTAACGTGCAACAAACCAATGAGAGTCTCAGCTCTCATCCCCTTTAAAAGCCTGTTGCGCTGGCGCTATGTCTAATCCATATTTAGATTATGGACTTTTTGTAAACTGAAAAACAAAGCGGAGGAAGAAGATCCCCAGTTTAAGATTAATGTTAAATAATTGTGTTGTTTTTCACTTGTATTGAAATTTTTATTTTTTCATTAAAACCTTTAAAACCCGTTTTCATTTAGTCATGGAAGTAAAAAAGCATGCTTTTAATTGCTTTAAATGTATGGCTATCCAATAGCATCAAAACATTATTTACAAGTATTTAAGAAAAGGTTTGTACTGTAAAAATACTTTATTTGTAACAAACAGAAGATAAAGAATTTACAAACGGCTCTCTTCATGTTTCAGCACTTGGACAGCGTAATTTTTTTAAGCATTACTTAAAGAAACAGTATGTAAGAAATGTATATCAATTAATAATAAAATGGCCCTGATATGTCACTAGACATTAAGAAATCATTTTCATTTCAAATACTTATATCACTCACAACAGTGGTATGGCCAGGATATTGTCATTTAAAAAGTGAAGGTTCAGCCCTCAACTGATGTTTATGTTGTCATTTTGTGTATTGGCCACCAGTTGTATGATTGCAATACCAGTTTTGGCCACAATCCTACATACTGTTCCTTTAAAAATGTTTCTCGTCTCACCATATCCACAGGTACAGAGTCATCATATACAATAAATCTGTGAGGTAGCATTAAAAAAAAACATTTAAAAACAGATGCATTTGTTTAAAGCAAAGCATTTGTTTACTTACCAGGCTGCAGGTGAAGCAGCTCTTTGTGCCTTCTAACGTCTCATAATTAGTCCTCATTTATGTCTAAAAGACTCAATAATAATCTTTTACAAACCCGCGTTGTCGTCCCGTTTATAGGTGCATATTACTAACGCGCTCTTTAAATAACAAAAAAACATATTGCGCCATTGACTTTAGACTTTAGAACAGGTTTTAGTTGGTCAATGGCGTAGTCTATTTTAGTTGCCTCAAAATAGCAACGCGCCAACAATGCACCTGAACACACCTCGTTTTCAGACCAGAACGCCCATGGGCGCAAAAGGGGGCGCAAATGCATTTGCTATTTAAACAATGTGGCGCTAAGCGTGAAAATGATAATTGCGCAGGGTGGAAACTAGCAAAAGACTGCATTGTGCCGGGTGTAAGATAGCCCATAGAGTGTGTGTATCCAAAGTGTAAAATGGCAAAAAGGTTTAGACAGAATACATAAGATCCCATGTAAAAAAGTAGCCTACATTTGAATGTACATTTAAATAAGTATTTGGTAAAAGTTCTGCACTACAAATAAAAAGTACATAATTGCACCTGAAAAGGTATACAATACCAGTAACACTTAAATCAATTTCTAATTAAATAAATTTTGTCTTAAAATAGCACAGTTAAGTATAATTAGATTCTTAAAGAGACATTTCACAATACTTTTTTAAGATGTCAAATTAATCTTTCTTGTCCCCACACAGCAAAATCCCCGGTGTTAAATATACACTGTGGGTGTATATATAATCCACTCCCAGATGGGTGTGTATAAAGACTGGTGTTAAAATTTAACACTGAAGCAGTGTTAAAGTTAATGAGATAATGAAGTGATGATTAAGACATTAATGGTGAACACCTGCTGGTCATTCTGTGTCAAATTAACTAAATTTTCCTGGATTTTTTTTTGGGAGAAAGTAATACTAAAATGATGAAGAAAGACAAAATGCAATAGATGAATACAGCGAAATCCCCAGTATTAAATGAACATTGTTGGGTCTATGACTCCAAAAGCTGCAATCTTTCACGTTTACCTCTCTATCATCATCTCTGTTAAAAAAAAACTAAAATTATAACTTGCAGCGTTATTTTCTAAACCGGGATGATAAGTTTAACTTCTAAACAGCTGTCAGAACAAAATACAAGCATCCACACACATGATTTAGTAGACAAATCTTCCTTCTGACGTGATGTAATCACAGAATGTATCACATTAAATCTTAAAGGGGTCATATGATGAAAATGTTAGCATTGCCACTTTGTAGGTTTGAGCAAAAATGTGTCGTTTTGGGTGTGTTTTTTAAAATGCAAATGAGCGGATGAAGTGCAAACATTGATCACAATGATGGTGGTTTATTGTAATTGAAACTCTATTGTGCTGTCAAGTCCAAAAATTTGTCGTTTTGGGTGTGTTTTTTAAAATGCAAATGAGCGGATAAAGTGCAAACACTGATCACAATGATGGTGGTTTGTTGTAATTCAAACTCAATTGTGCTGTCAAGTCCTTCTTTTCTCTCTCTTTCAGAGTTCAGATTAAGGAGGCGGTATTATTCTAATAAGATATCCTTATGACATCATAATGAAAGCCAAATTTCAATGACCTGTTTTTGCTCACACCTACAAAGTGGCAATGCCAACACTTTCATCACATGACCCCTTCAAGTTTGTGTTTGTTATGAGTTCATTTGAAGTCACCATTATTGTGATTAACGTTTCCTTTAGTTAGGCATTCTTCCTTTAACCTTCCCTAACCTAATTTTCCTCTTTTAGCAATTGTAACATTGTTTTATTAAGACTGTTTGTTCATTGCTTGATGTAGAGGGAAAACTTGTCATAGCATCTGAGATTGGTTATTTATTTTATTCTTTACCAATCATTAAAACATTTGATCATAAATAAATGATAAAGACAACAATGCAAATACAAAGATGCTCTATGAAAGACACTGTTCTGTAAGACTGCTGTAATGCTTTAGGTTTTTTTTTTTTTTTTTTTCTTAAGAGAGACATCATAACTTATGATACAAATCTCAACAAGGGTGACAGTAAATGGTAAGAAATTTGCACAATTTTTTCATTTAAAAATGCATGATGGGAGTTATGAATGAGTTTTATACAATCCTGGTACCCAGCATGCATTGCGGCATGAAGCTTTGTTGTTGATTGTCACCATGATTGTGTTTTATAGGCTGATTGTTGATGTCTCAGTGTGTCTGACTGACAACACAGATTAGATTTCGGTGAAAAATATTAACTCTTAAGGCTATATGGATTTCATGGGGTGGACCAAATATAAAATTATACACTTATATACAGTGATTATTTTTTTGTATGAGATCATTGAACCCCAACACTTATGTTTTCATAATAATTAACATAGTAACAGTTCTAGACTTCATTTCTCTCATCTTTCTCTGCTCTAACAGAAGTGTTTAATAAACACACTGCCACAATGAGCAGAAAAAAACTAACAATAAACTTTAAGACCCAAGTACCCAACTAAAGGAAACACTAATCGGAACAATGGTGACTAACTTTATTAACCAGATTTACAGCAGTTGTATCGAAGTTATTCATGTAACTCTTCAAGCAAGTTGTAATTTTAGTTTTCAAACAGAGATGATGATAGTGTTTATTTAACTATGGGGATTTCATCTGTTACATTTAAATATTTTGTCTTTCTGCATTATTTTATTATAACTTTATCCAGAAAAAGAGTCATCAAAATAAAAAAATTAAAGACAGGGAAAATTCTAAAATTAAGGTTGATTTGACACAGAATGACCAGCAGGTGTTCACCATTAATGTCTTAATCATCACTTTATTATCTCATTAACTTTAACACTGCTTCAGTGTTAAATTTTAACACCAGTCTTTATACACACCCATCTGGGAGTGGATTATATATACACCCACAGTGTGTATTTAACACCGGGGATTTTGCTGTGCAGAGTACAAATGTGAAGTTTTAGCTCAAAATAACATATAGACTTTGTAGGTGTGAGCAAAAATGTGCCGTTTTTGGTTGTATCGTTTTAAATGCAAATGAGTTGATCTCAGCACTAAATGGCAGTGCCGTGGTTGGATAGTGCAGATTAAGGGGCGGTATTATCCCCTTCTGACATCACAAGGGGAGCCAAATTTAAAAAAAATTAAAGGCCTTTTTTAATGGTTGTCTCTTAATATAAGAAAAATTATTCTTTAGTAGTCTTTAAGATGTTTTAAGATGATCATACAAAAAGTGGTACCTAAATACATTTTTATTTACTTTTTTTTAGCACATTTTAGTTCATATTCATGGTGTCTTAAAATAGCACAGATAAGTACACTTAGATTATCTTAACAAGTACTAAAAAATATTTTTTTGTGTATTAAGTACACAATTAGTGGGCAAAAATAGAGCCCTTAAGTACACTATGGACGTGTACTTCTTTTTCACCTGAGAAGGTGTTTGAACAAGTCATGGCTATCTGTAAAAACAGCAGTTTCAATTTATGTAACATTGTATGTAACAACAAAATCATTTTAATTTGCTTTGTAGATCAACATGAGTGCCGTTTTATCCAGCCTTACTATAGAGCAAAGGAAGAAGCTGCGCTCTATGTTTTATCCAAGCAAACTGAGCCTGTTGTTCAAAGCCAGTGTGCATGGGTATCACTATGAGTACTTTCATCAGAAGTGTGACAGGCAGGGACCCACTGTCGCTGTGGCTTACAATAACTCAGGCTATGTATTCGGAGCATTCACCAATACCGATTACGCTCGAACAGGGAGAAATGTAGTGGACAACAAAGCCTTCCTGTTTAGCTTCAATGACAGAATGGGTAATGCAGATCCCCTGCGTGTGGTCGGTAGAAATCCCCAGTGCTCTTTCCATGACGGATCCAATACTGGTCCAAATTTTGGATCTTTGGCGTTCATCTATAATAATACGGCCACAGTCTACAGCAATCCTGGAGAGTACTACCAGTTTGATCCACTGCAGATGCATGGGAATAACTTAAATCTGACTGAGTTCGAGGTGTACAGAGTGGACGGTTTGTGTCCGTAATTTGCATTAAAATACTAATAAGAGTATGAAGAGAGCATTCAGTTGTTGAATTTTTAGCACCCTGGTTTGTGGTTCCCTTTCAGACTATGGAGGGCTTATGGATAAACCATGGAGAAATGTCCAGTGGACTCCTGAGTGAGTATCTTCTCCGACCAGTTATTTCAGCTTCACTTCTCCTTAAAGGGGCCATGTCACAAGGCAAGGCAAGGCAAGGCAAGGCAAGTTTATTTGTATAGCACATTTCATACACAGAGGTCATTCAAAGTGCTTTACATAGAAATGAGAAAACAATATATAAAAGAAAAAAAAAAGAAAATGTAAAAATAATAGATACACAATAAAATCACAATAAAAACAAAGACACATGAGAATTTAGAATAACAATTAAAGAAAATGAATGTGATTTTAATAAAAACAGTTTAAAATGTTAAAAGAAGAAAAGTGACTTGAGTTAAAAGTGCAGTTAGTGTGAAGCAGCACAGTGCTCATTCAGTAAATGCAGAGTTAAACAGATGTGTTTTTAATCTAGATTTAAAAGTGTTTACTGTTGAAGCACATCTGATCTCTTCTGGAAGATGATTCCAGCTAGAAGTGGCATAATAACTAAATGCTGACGCACCTTGTTTTGAGTAAACCCTTGGTATTTCTAACTGACCTTATCCTAATGATCTGAGTAATCTGATTTTATATTCAGGTTATTATTGAGGTTTATATTCAGTTAGCATATCTGTCATGTATTTGGGTCCTAAGCCATGAAGTGATTTATAAACGAGTAACAATACTTTAAAGTCTATTCTAAATGTAACAGGAAGCCAGTGTAAGGACCTGAGGACTGGAGTAATGTGCTCAGATTTTTTGGTTCTGGTCAGAATTCTGGCAGCAGTGTTTTGTATTAGCTGCAGCTGTCTAATGGTCTTTTTGGGGATCCCCGTAAGAAGTCCATTGCAGTAATCCACCCTGCTTGTGATGAAAGCATGAACAAGTTTCTCTAAGTCCGGTCTTGAGACAAAAAAGCTAATTCTGGCAATATTTCGGAGATGGTAGTAAGCTGATTTGCTTATCGCTTTCACGTGACTGCTGAAATTAAGGTCAGACTCTAAAATTACACCAAGATTTCTGACTTTATTTTGTGTCTTTAGACCCCTAGAATCAAGGTATGTGTTAACTTTGAGAGTTTCATCTTTATTTCCAAATACAATGACTTCAGTTTTGTCTTTGTTTAACTGGAGGAAGTTTTGACGCATCCAACAGTTAATTTCTGGGTGTCATCTGCATAGCTGTGGTAAGCAATTTGGTTCTTTTTCATTATTTGACCAAGTGGGAGCATATACAAATTAAACAGAAGCGGTGCAAGAATTAAACCCTGTGGGACTCCACATGTCATGGATGTCCACTCAGATTTATGGTTACCTATGTTCACATAGTAACCTCTTCCTTGTAGGTATGATTCAAACCATTTGAGGACCATCCCAGAGAGCCCTACACTGCAAAATCCCGGGAGTTAAATTAACACTGCTCAGTGTTTATATAGGTCCAGTCTCCAGAGTGTTAAAAAAGTAACACCGGAGAGAGTTGGGGGCTACAGTCTGTGACTTTATCCTCTCTGTCACCGTCTCTGTTTGAAGGCTGAAGTTGCATTTTGGATCTTACTTGTAGAGATATTTTTTATTCAATATCTTGGAATTGGATGTTGGCTGTTCCACCCAAAGTCACCATTGTTGTGATCAGTGGTTGTTTTGGTTGGACTTTGAGTCTTAGTCTTAACTTTTCGGCTTTTTTGGCTGTTATGATTACATGTGTTTAAAACATGTTTGTTGTGGCCAAAGAGGAAACACTAATGCATTTCTATGGTTGTTAGGATATACTTTCAAATAACACTCTCTTTAATAAAAATGATTTCTTCAGTGATTTCTTACTAGAAGTGTTTATTTCTGTTAATTATATGATACTGTAGTATGAAATCCAGCCATCTCAGCAGTCTTTCATTCTGAACCATTTTTAAACACTGACACTTACAAATTAACTGCTGCATAATGTAGACACACAAACATCAAGAATCAGAGTATAAATCACAATGATGGTGACGATAGAATGAAAAGCTTCATGCTGCAATGCATGATGGGTATCAACAAATTACAAATCTCATCCAGGACTCCCAGAATGCACTGGGGCATGAATAAAGAATGAACTTTTTTACCATTTCCTTTGTCACCATCATTGTGATTCATACTCCGATTCTTGATGTCTTTGTATCTACATAGTTCAGCAGTTAATGCTCTATGTGCACACTATCAAAATCCTTCAGAATAACAAACTGCTATGAGAGTTCTGGACCTTAAACTGTAGTATTTCATTATTAACAGATAGACACTTTTGATGAATGAGGAAATCTATATTAATAAATCTGTTCATTTAAATATTTATGTTTGACATTATATATTAACCATCAATATTCAATTACACAATTGCTTTTTCTTTGCTATAACTTATGTGTTTTAAACACACTCAAATATAGCAGTTAGAAAAAACTAACACGTTAACAGTCAAGAGTCAAGTCCAACTAAAACAACCACTGATCACAATAATGGTGACTTTAAATTAAACAGCCAACATCTAAACCTAAGTTAAGAAAATGACTCTACAAGTAAGATGTAAAATTTAATTTTAGGTTTCAAACAGAGATGGTGATAGAGAGGATAAAGTCACAGATTGTAGCTTTTAACTCTCTCCGGTGTTACTTTTTTAACACTCTGGAGAGTGGACCTATATAGACGGTTTCATCGGACGCACATGATACACGTCTGGATCCTAACCTTACTTCCGGTTTCGTTTTTTTTAAGGTCTGACTAGTTGCTAAACTGATCTCTTGAACGGATGCCTCGTCGAGGGTAACAGATGTTTTGGTTTCCTAGGTAATCTGTGTGTTGTTTTTTTGCTTGTTATATAAATAAACTGCGTTTAAAGGACTTTGTTGTTGTTTTTTCTTAGCGGATTTTACCGGAAGTTACGTGCAGCCGCTTGTTTATGTTGTTACTGCTGAAACGGTCTATAAACACCGAGCAGTGTTAATTTAACTCCCGGGATTTTGCAGTGTACCCAGTTTTCCAGTCTGGAGTATGGTGTGATCTACTGTGTCAAAGGCAGCACTAAGATCTAGTAGCACCAGCACTGATATTTTACCTGAATCAGAGTTTAAGCGAATATCATTTATTATCTTTATGAGCACTGTCTCTGTGCTGTGATGCTGATGGAAACCAGATTGAAAATTGTCCAGATAGCCATTTGAGTTTACGAATTTGTTCAGCTGATTAAAAACAACCTTTTCAATGATCTTGCCTATAAATGGAAGATTTGAGATTGGTCTGTAGTTGCTAAGTATGGTTTTGTCTAGGTTACTCTTTTTAAGGAGAGGCTTAACAACTGCTGTTTTTAATGACTCTGGAAAGGTGCCTGTGATCAGAGAGGTATTTCCCAGCTAGAAATAAAAAGTTCTAAGAACGTTCCCTGAAAGTTCCCAATGTTCCCAAAAACATTCTGCCAACGTTAAAAGCGGCCAGTTTTTTTTAAGTTCTAGGAACGTTTCTGTTGTCTGAACGTTAGAGTAATGTTACATTTTATCATTTTTAAACGTTATGACAATGTCATGTTTTAATGTTCACACAATGTTTAAAACAACAACTGTTTATTATATTGACTTGTTTAATTGTTCTGTAAATGATAGAGAAACATTGCATTTTATTATTTTAGAAAACATTATTTCTGAATGTTCAGTAAATATATTGCTGTAGAAAACTCAATTCACTTCCTAGGTTTAGATGTTGATGTTTTGTTTCATTTTAAGTCACCCTTATTGTGATTCGTGTTTGTTTTAGTTGGTCTCTTGACACTTGACTTTTTGCCTACTAGTTTTTTCCTGGTTGTGTTAACTTTGTGGTAATGCACCACATTTGTTATGAAAAGTTATTAGTGTACTTCTGTGGCTGTTGGCACATAATGGTAAAGATCATCACCTAATTCATTTACTAATCAAAAGTTTATTTTCTGCCAATAATGTATATTAGATCCAAACCCTTTCACAGCAGTTTGTCATTAAGGAGTTTTAGAAACTTTGGACAAAAAATATCCGCTGTATAGTTGGGATGCCCAAACATCAAGAATCAGACTATGAATCTCAACCATGGTGACAATTAAAATTGTTAAAAAAATCCTTATTTATCAATGCTGCAGTGCATGCTGGGAGTCCTGAATGAGGTTTGTAATTTGTTAATTCCCAGCATGCATTGCAGCATGAAGTTTATCATTTAATTGTCACCATGATTGAGATTCATAGTCTGATTCTTGATGTTTGTGCATCCCAGTTATACAGCAGATATTTTTTGTCCAAAGTTTCTAAAATTCCTTAATGACAAACTGCTGTGAAAGCACTGGATCTCATTTACATTTTTGACAGAAAATAAAGTTTTGATTAGTAAATGAATTAGGTGATGATCTTTACCATTATGTACCAACAACCGCTGAATAACACTATTAACTAGGCATGTTCATAACAAATGTGGTGCATTAACACAAAGTTAACATAACCAGGAAAAAACTAGGAAGCAAAAAGTCAAGTGTCAAGAGACCAACTATAACAAACACGAATCACAATAAGGGTGACTTAAAATGAAACATCAACATCTAAACCTAGTAAGTGAATTGAGTTTTCTACAGCAATGTGTTTACTGAACGTTCAGAAATGATGTTTTATAAAATAATAAAATGCAATGTTTCTCTATCATTTACATAACAATTAAACAAGTCAATATAATAAACAGCTGTTGTTTTAAACGTTGTTTGAACATTAAAACATGACATTGTCATAACGTTTAAAAATGGTCAAATGTAACATTACTCTAACGTTCAGACAACAGAAACGTTCCTAGAACTTAAAAAAAACTGGCCGCTTTTAACGTTGGCAGAATGTTTTTGGGAACTTTCGGGAACTTTCAGGGAACGTTCTTAGAACTTTTTATTTCTAGCTGGGTTACTATTATAAGAGGTCAGTTTCTAAGCAGTTAAGTGGGAAGCGTGTCAAGGCTGCTAGTTGATGCTTTAAGATGTTGTACTGTTTCTTCCAAGGTTTTTGATCGCCACATACGTTCAGCTTTTCTGCAAGTTATTTTCATGTGCTGTACTGCTGTTGTGTTTCTCCAGGGTGCTTTACGTCTGCCAGTGATCACCCTGACCTTTACTGGAGCTATACCATCAATGGCATCTTTAACTTTTATGTTAAAGTTTTCAAGGAGAACATCAACAGAGTCTGCCGATATGTTTGGCAACATTGATATAGCATTCATAAATACCTCACTGGTGTTCTCATTTATGAACCTTTTTTTGACATAGACAGATCTAGCATCAGTGGAGGACAGATCAATAAATCAAAGTAAACACAGAAATGGTCAGATAGCGCTTCATCCTTGATTACAGTGGATGAAATGTTTAGACCCTTGCTAATAAGCAGAACAAGAGTGTGTCCCCGATTGGGTGTAGGACCTTGCACGTGCTGGGTCAGATCAAAAGTGTTTAAAACATTTAACAGTTCAATTGCAGTATTGTTTTCTGCATTGTCTATATGAATATTAAAATGATGGAAACTCAGTTGAAACTCAATTGTGCTGTGAATTATTTTCTCTCTCTCTCTTCACTAAATGGCAGTGGCGTGGTTGGATAGTGCAGATTAAGGGGCGGTATTATTATAATAAGATCTCCTTATGACATCATAAAGAGAGAACATTTTCAATGGCCTATTTTTAACGTGCTTGTAGAGAATGGTTTACCAAAACTAAGTTACTGGGTTGATCTTTTTCACATTTTCTAGGTTGGTAGAATCAGGGGAACCCAATTATAGCACTTAAACATGGAAAAAGTCAGATTTTCATGCCATGGCCCCTTTAATACATAAAATAAACAAATGAATAAATGTAATTGATCTGCAAACTGTTGTAATATGTGATTATAGGCGCAGAAAGGAAATCTCTTGCTCTGTTTCTGAGTGGAAACCTTCTGTTAGCTCAGTGAAACAAGCCCGGATTTTAATGGTGGGCCCTGTTGGTGCCGGCAAATCAAGTTTCTTCAACTCCATCAACTCTGTATTTAAAGGTTATGTGAGCACTCAGGCCAACACCGGCATTGCCATCTCCAGCTTGACTACTCAGGTAAAAAATAATCTGGGCACTTTATATGCTCTTATTTGGCTGTAGCATATTTGTTAAATAATACTTATCTGGATTATACATTAAAAATGATTAATGGACATCTGTACTGGGTAGTTTCGTACCTATCGCATCAAGGCAGGCAAGACGGGAAACTTTCTTCCCATCATGCTGTGTGATACAATGGGACTAGAAGAAGGTGGGAATGCTGGAATGGATATAGATGATTTCACCAATATTCTGAAGGGCCACATTCAGGACAAGTATCAGGTAAGCACTAATGGCTATTTAATGTGCAAGAATTTACAAATTTTTCTTTTAAAGGTGCCAGAGAATGCATTGAAATAATATGTTAAATTGTTCTCTTATATTGTAATGAAAGAGGTGCCTGCCTTGTCCTCCAATCACCACCAGAGGGAGCCATCTCCCGAGTATTAGTTTATTCCAGACTGCATTTCCCATAATCCCACATACCGGGACTGATTGCACTGCCACCTGTTTCCCATCATCCACTGCCTATATAAATTGAACTTGGTAACACTTTATTATAATGTTCATTATAATGTAGTTAACTAATGTTAACTAATGAACATTATAATAAAGTGTTACCCTGAACTTGAACTTGACTTCAGTGCAAAGTCTCGATTTGCCATGGCTATCATTCTGAGCGTTATTCTGACTGTGATTACCCGGTTTGTTACTTTGATCTGTTTATACTGTTATTACGATTGTTTGCTGCCTGCCCTGACCCTTCTGCCTGTATTATTGACAACGAGATTTGCCTTACCTGCATTGCTGTGTTTCCTGTCATTGACCCTTGCCTGTTTGACCAAGAGAAAGCCTGCAAATGGATCCTCAGCCCCCCGGTGCATCATTACAGATATCTACATAGTGTCATCATCCTGTCAGTCTGTCATAAGCCCTATTCGGACGAGATTAGTTTTAAAGGGGTAGATGGCGTAATGTAATTTTACCACAGGACATCTGTAATATTAATGGTCAATTCGGACGGGATTAGAAATCTCTGTAAAACATTCAGAAGTGGGAGGGGTAACTGGTTTGCACTGCGTGTCACCAGAGGTGGAAAGTAACGAATTACATTTACTCACGTTACTGTAATTGAGTAGTTTTTTTGTGTATTTTTACTTTTTTGAGTAGTTTTTAAAATCTGTACTTTTACTTTTACTTAAGTATGTTTTATTTAAAGTATTGTACTTCGCTACATTTTAAATCATATCCGTTACTGAGTAAAAAAATATTTTAAAAAGCAAGGTGATAAAGACGCGCAACGGTTGTAAATGGGCGGGGCCCGGGGGAACGCGCAAAAAGAACCATGGAGACGGACGAGACAGGCGCGCGCTAATGCAGACCCGCCTCAGTTCAAATCTTATGAAAGAAACCCCTAGTCATATTTAAGCGACCACTTTCCACTGACGCGAAGCGAGTGTTTCATTTCTATGAAAGTTTGGATTCATGCTCTTAAGTACGAAATTGCACGACGCGTTTTTTTTTTATACCATGCGCATTATCTTCCGAGGTCTAGCAGCTTCGCGTCAAGTCAAACACAACTTCAAAACGGTCATCAGGTAACCAGGTCAGGGAAGTAAGAAGATAGTAAACGTGTCAAATGTATATAGACATGGCACTCATCTCATTATATGCTCATTTAAACTATATTAAAATAATGTATGTTACCAGCAATACATCAATTACAACCTTACTATAGTGATTGTATTTACAAGCTGCTGACCACCTTCAAAAGTGCATAACTCACATGTAAAATCATTAAACAATTCCATAAATGTTTCTTAGTTTAAAAAAAGCTTTTTATTTTATTAACTTTTTGTTATTGCACTTTAATTGTAAAGATGTTCCTACAATTAAAAACAACTAGTTTGAGATGTATATTCCCTTGTCGTTTTTGAACTATACTAGAATCCTCCACCTCTTCCCGCTGTAAAAAAGTAACTTTTACTCTGAGTAAAGTTAAAATGACTTACTTTTTACTTTTACTTGAGTAGATTTTTAGACAAGTAACTTTACTTTTACTTAAGTAAAATATTATTAAAGTAACTTTACTTTTACTTGAGTACAATATTTTATTACTTTTTCCACCTCTGCGTGTCACCTAAGGGACGTGTTACCGCGTTTTCACGTGTCTGTGGCACATTTTTTTTTCGTGCCAGTTTCATGTAGTGGTTGTGCAATTGTGTTTCTATTTTCTTACCATTGTTGCTTGGGGCTTAGATTTGTGGCTTTCGTCTGATTTTTAAAATGTTATCGTGCAAGGATAAGGTTGCGTTTGCCATAAATGCAGATGTCATTTTAAGCAATGGTTTATATGTTTATTTATCAGAATAACCCAGAAGTTGGGGTTAAGGTGATGATGTCATTTTACGTAACAGAGAGTTGTTCTAACCCCAATCACAAGCAACAACATAAAAAAATAGGAAAACAATTGAGCAACCAATACGTTAAACTGGCACAAAAAAATTCGTGCCACGGACACGTGAAAACATGGTAACACGTTCCTTAAACGCTTTCGAGTTGAATTCAAACACAGTCACATTCCTATCTTACCATATCTGCGCTACTCACCTGACCAACGGTGAGCTCAAACTGCCAGAAGCTGGCAGAAGGCTCAATATCTAGCACCAGTGCTGTGATTGGCTGAAACGCTCGGGGCACAGGGAGTGCCTTACAGGCAGCGCTGCCTTGAAGCCTTCGTTGAGGGCTTAAAACACCAACGAGTCAGGAGGTCACCTCCTGCTGAAAAACTGTGCTAATTAGCAAATCCAGGTGGTTGGAACAAAATACTGAGGAGTGGACTTTTACTCCTGGCACATGGATTTTACACCTCTGAGTGCAACCCAAATGTCAACCTGGGGCCTCATTTATAAAGCGTTTTTACGCACAGATTTGATCTTAGACCGTGCGTACGCTCAAATCCACTCAAACGCTCAGATTTATAAAACTCGTCTTTGACGTGGAAAAGTACTTACCTCCACGTCAGGTTCCGACTTGACGTACGCACGTTTCCTTGTGGCAATATTGCAGTATTGCAAGTATAGGCATATGCGAAACTTTTTGTTTTGTAACTTTTGTGGTCAACATACAGAAACATTTTTTCATTTGTTTTGGAGTTGTCCTTATTAAAAAAAAAAAAAGGTTAGATTTGTGCTCTTTTGTTAGAATTCATATATTTTGCTTAAGACTTTGTTTGGAAAATATTTAATTAGTTTTTTTCTCTTATAATATCTTATTACATAAGAAATATTATTTGATTAATGTGTTACTTTTGTTTGCAACGTTTGTTATAAATAAATGTAAATATGGTGATTATATACCATTATTCTGTATTTTTTTATTAGAAGTTAAGCAATATGCTACCTAAAATCTATTAATAATCTGATAAACAAGAAAGCTGCTAAATGTATTAATGTATGTCAGCATTTCCATGTTTTAATTTAGTTCGTTTTCTCTTTCATCCCCTGGCTAATGTAAAAAAACTGTTGAATATGTTTGATAATAAATAAATACATATTGGAAACTTTTACAGCGTCAACATCATCTGTATTAGAGAGCTTAGACCGGGCACAAAAAACCATAACCGAAGCTCCTGCACGTTGTGTCCGAGCCCGGCCCGACCGACACATTACCGACAATGTTTTAATAGCGCGCCGTGACGTTCTCAACTACAATTCAGAGTTTTTTGAATTACAGAAATCTGTTTAGAATTATCTTAATGAACTAATGCAACAAGGACGAAGCATGTAAACTGCGCTGTTTATTTATTCAGAATAGAAACCTAAAAACCTGCAACAATAATGCACACAGAAAATGAACAAGAATGAACTGTGGAAAAGGCCTACTAGGCTACTCCAAAATAATTTAACCAGGTTTTAGAATATATTTTTAAAACAAAATATGTTGGCCTATTTTGATATTTTAAAATGTAGGCCTATTCTAATGCAAAAAGATGGCGCCCAAGCTATGTTCAGGAAACGATTTTCTAGATCGTCATCTTTTCAAAAAATATTTAAAAATATTTTGTTTCGTTGTGTTTAACGCACATGTAAATGTTACAGAACATGT
This sequence comes from Misgurnus anguillicaudatus, assembly GCF_027580225.2. Lineage (NCBI taxonomy): Eukaryota > Metazoa > Chordata > Actinopteri > Cypriniformes > Cobitidae > Misgurnus > Misgurnus anguillicaudatus. The sequence continues at coordinate 17,019,366 of NC_073338.2, forward strand.
GCTTTATTGAATGAAAATAAAACCGATCGAATTTAATGATTAAAACGACGTGAAAGGAACAAAATTGTGAAGCCTCGATGTCTCCTACAATAAGGGACGTGCAACATTTAAGAGTGTTGGATATTTCAAAAATTAATATAAATTATTCCCATGCATCGATTTTAATGTTAAACATCTGTAAATCCAAATGAATCCATATGGAATATATTCCGACAGTTTAAGATGATCTTTGACTTTTAAAGTAGAAAATATCTTATTTTAACACCGCCGCGCAGGAGGCATGGCAAACTGAAACAAAACTATAAAGACACAAATATTACCTTTAGCCTACGTGTAAAACTATATTCAAATAAAACCCGTGAATTGAAAGATCCACTAATAATCGCCTTAACTTGAGTGATGAATAAAGTTTCCATGTTAGAATTATTAAAAACTTAAGCAAACGACAACAAATATGTTTTCTTACCACTCGCCATTGTAGCAGTCAGAGAATTTGGCCTTTGAAAATGTAATATTTATATGCTAATGAATTAAATTAGGGACGTTTAGAAGGCAGAGTTCTAAGAGCATTTAGCTGCGCACAATTTTAAGATCATTTGTGATTTATAAACCGCACATCTGGAAAAGAGGCGTACGCACGGTTTTTTGTACGTAAGCTCCTTTTCTCTGAATCACACTTACGATCATTTCAGAAATGGTCTTAGATGAAATGTAGAACGGTTCCTACGTCGCACTTTTATAAATGAGGCCCCAGAACTTGTTGTTTTCTACGGTGTGCCATATCTAAAACAGATGTGGTTCTCATGTATTTTTTGTTATGTGGGCCATATACCTCAAAATGACATGTGAACCAAAAGAACATTCCCGCCATTTCTGAAGCTATGGCAAAACAGATATGGTTACAATTTGGCCCATATATGTTCAGCCATGCCATATCTCGACCAAATGTGACATCTGAAATCCACATGTGGCCCACATATGCTTGCTATCTGGGTCTCGTCTTCACGTGCATGTTACCTTGCTTCCTGATATCAGATGTGCAAACAACATGAAACAGACGAGGAAAACGCGAAACACTGTGTTTAATTTCAGTTTGGAGAGAACGTCAGTTTCAGAAACAGTTCCGCGCCTCTGAGAAGTAAATTTAACTTTTTTTTTAAGTTTGTGTCGTGTTATTCAGGAACTGACTTGCCATTGACTTGTTTTTCCGCCTTGAATGCAAGTAAATGCTTCTTTAAGCGCTTTTATATTTAAAGGGGACATATTATGAGATTTTTTTTAAGATGAAATCTAAGTCTAAAATAGGTCTGAGCAAAAGTGTGCCGTTTTGGGTGCGTCATTTAAAATGCAAATGAGCGGATGAAGTGCAACCACTGATCACAATGATGGTGGTTTGTTGCAATTGAAACTCAATTGTGCTGTGAAATATTTTATCTCTCTCTTTCTCTCCCTACTAAATGGTTGTGCTGTGGTTGGATAGTGCAGATAAAGGGGGCGGTATTTCCTTATTCTGACATCACAATAAGGGCCAAATTACAATGACCTATTTTTCACATGCTTGCAGAAAATGGTTTACCAAAACTAAGTTATTGGGTTGATCTTTTTAACATTTTCTAGGTTGATAGAAGCACTGGGGACACAATTATAGCACTTAAACATGGAAAAAGTCTGATTTTTTATAATATGTCCCCTTTAAAAAAAAAAAACCCAAATTAAAAAGGAAATGGTGCGATTTACATGTATATTTACAGCTGGTCTATTCACACTGGATTAGTATTACCTGAGGTAATTTCTCCAGACTTTTTTACAGAAGGTAAAAGTCGCCGTAATATTTACTGACATTGTCCGTAATGATTACTGACATGGAGCATTCAGATAGGACTAAAATCACTGAGAAGCTCTGATAAAAATTGCTTTACCCCACATCCCTATGTAAAACTAATCCCGTCCGAATAGTACTATAGTTATTCATAGTTGTTCATGGTCATGTGGCAGGATCGTGGCGGTACCCATGTTTTGTGTAAATAAATGTTAAATAAATTTTTGGTGTCCCCAGAGCACATATGTGAAGTTTTAGCTTAAAATACCATATAAATAATTTATTATAGCATGTTAAAATTGCCACTTTGTAGGCAAAAATTAGCTGTTTTGGGTGTGTCCTTTAAAATGCAAATGAGCGGATGAAACGCAAACACTGATTCCAATGATGGTGGTTTGTTGGAGTTGAAACTCAATTGTGCTGTAAATTATTTCCTCTCTCTCTCTCTCTCTCTCTCACTCGCATCAATTGGGGGAAGAGTGCAGCCTTCTCGCTGGGAGTTTGGAAAGATGGAGGGCCCCCGGCTCTCCCCCAATGCTGTGTATGGAGTCAGGAGGGCCTTAAGATTCTAGGCGTCTTTCTAGGAAGGGAGAGGTACTGTAACAGGTGTGCTTTAAAGAAAGCATAGAAGAGGTGAATCCATGTGCAAAAGGTGTTTATTTAGTAAAATCCCAAAAAGGGCCAGCAAACAAATCCAGTCAGGGTAATCCACAATCAGAATCCAAATAACAGGCGATATATCAGGGCAGGCGGCAAACAGGCAATAAATCCAAATAACAGGCACAGGTCAAAACAGGAACAGATACAGATACCAAAACAGATTAACAGATACAGATAACAGACAGGATGTGGCGATGTAATAATCAGCCAGGAACTGGTGTACAGGAAGTGACTTAAATACAAACAGACAGGAAGTGTGAAGTGAAACATGGCATGATGTATTTCAAAATAAAAGCCAGAACAGAACAGGATGTCAAAATAAAAGTCCAAAATACAAAAATACATAGAATACAAGAAAACACAGAACAAAACCTTACAGAACCCCCCCTCTAAAGGGCGACTCCCGGAGCCCAACAAACAAATCATAAAGTCCAATAGAGGGTGGGCGGGCGGGCCAGGACCTCTTGGCAATGGCAGGACAGTTCAGGAGAGGTCCTGGGTCATGTGGCCAGGATGGTCCTGGGTCATGTGGCCAGGATGGTCCAGGATCATGGGGCAGATGCGGGCATGGGTCATGGGGCAGATGCGGGCCTGGGTCCTGGGGCAGGCTCGGACCTGGGTCATGGGGCAGGCTAGGACCTGGGTCATGGGGCAGGCTAGGACCTGGGTCATGGGGCAGGCTAGGACCTGGGTCATTAGGCAGACATGGAGCTATATCATGGGGCAGGAATAGACCTGGAACACAAGGAGAGGAAGGGTCCGAGCACAATTCGGCCTCCGCCTTGGTGTCCTCTGCCTCCTTCCTGTGTCCGGGTACTACCCCCCCTCAAAAAAAAAACTTGGGAAAGCTTCCACTGTCCAAGGTGGCGATGTCCCAGATGGTGAACCAGACGAATCAGATGAGTCAGTTGAGCCAGGTGAATCAGACGGGACAGGTGAGCCAGGTAAGCCAGACGAACCAAACGGGACAGATCAATCAGGCAGGACAGACGAATCAGGCAGGACAGACGAATCAGGCAGGACAGACGAATCAGGCAGGACAGACGAATCAGGCAGGACAGACGAATCAGATGAGTCGGGCAGATCAGATGAGTCGGGCAGATCAGATGGTTCCGATGGTTCAGATGCAGGGCCTTGAGGAACCTCGGGAACAACAAAGCAGAAGGCAGACCAGACGCACCACAGGGCTATTGCAAATTCAGGCAGTATAGAGTCAATGGAACATACCTCTGTGGTCGTCGGTTCAGGCAGGGCGGCCATCTTGACATTAGGTGCTGGGTGAATAACAGCCCTCATGAGTGCAGGTGTAGTTGTAATGATGGCTCTCTGAAGTTCAGGTGCAGGGATGATGGTAGATCTCTCGAAAACAGGTGTGGGTGCAGAAACAGGCAGGATGGCGGCCATTTTGGGAACAGGCAGGATGGTGGTGGTTTTCTTGAAGACAGGTGCAGGTGCAGAGACAGGCAAGATGGCGGCCATTTTGGGAACAGGCAGGGTGGCGGCCATTTCAGGGACAGGCAGGGTGGCGGCCATTTTGGGAGCAAGCATGGTGGCGGCCATTTTGTGATCAGGCATGGCTTTAACAGGTTTGGGCAGAACGAGCAGAACATGGCTAGGTGTGTGGTGAATATTCCCTGGTTCATTATCCACCACACCCACAGTGAACGGAGAACCACACAACAACAACGCAAAGTCAATATAACGTTCCAGGGACCAGACATATCATGTGGCATACACAAGCGCAACCATTCATCCAAAGCATTATAAAATATCGGTTTCAAAGTGTCCTCATCATAATGCACTTGATTAGACAAATCCAAAAAGTCACTTACAAAATCCTCTATGGGCCGGTGGTTCTGACGGAGTGCAAGTAGTGCAAAAACAGGTTTCATGGTGCTGGTGGGAGATTACAAACCTTCGCTGGATTCCGGTGGTGGCTGATTATTCTGTAACAGGTGTGCTTTAAAGAAAGCATAGAAGAGGTGAATCCATGTGCAAAAGGTGTTTATTGTAAAATCCCATAAAGGGCCAGCAAACAAATCCAGTCAGGGTAATCCACAATCAGAATCCAAATAACAGGCGATATATCAGGGCAGGCGGCAAACAGGCAATAAATCCAAATAACAGGCACAGGTCAAAACAGGAACAGATACAGATACTAAAACAGATTAACAGATACAGATAACAGATACTAACAGGATGGGGCGATGTAATAATCAGCCAGGAACTGGTGTACAGGAAGTGACTTAAATACAAACAGACAGGAAGTGTGAAGTGAAACATGGCATGATGTATTTCAAAATAAAAGCCAGAACAGAACAGGATGTCAAAATAAAAGTCCAAAATACAAAAATACACAGAATACAAGAAAACACAGAACAAAACCATTACAGGTACTCTTAGCATGGCTATCTTCCAACACAGCCCTAGCGTGATCCTGTGCCTCCCTGATGGAAGATTCTAAGCTTTCAGGGTAAGGAATCCCCGGCTCATCCATCCCATCACAGTTAGGTTGGGTTATGATATCAAGAGGAGTATTCAACTCTCGACCGTACAATAACATGGACGGACTGTGTCCTGTGCTCTCATGGGTCGCCGTCCTCAATGCAAAGCAGATTTGCGGCAAGTAGCGATCCCAGGCCGTATGCTTGTTACCAACATTAGCATGTATAGCAGTCTTCAAAGAGCGATTCACCCTTTCCGTTGCATTTGTTTGCGGGTGATACGCCGTTGTAAGTCTGTGTTCCGACCCCAAAGTGGTAAGTACATGATCAAAGAGCTCACTGACGAAAGGAGACCCCCTGTCAGAGATCAGGTAAGTGGGGGCACCGTGACGAGCAAAGACATCGCACAGCAGCTTGCTGGCTGCAACTCGGGCTGTGGCTTCTCTCACCGCGCTAATCTCCACCCACTTAGAAAAATAGTCAACAAAGACCAGAATGTATGCATTACCACCAGGAGTACGTGGCAAGGGTCCCACGAAGTCCACACCTGTATATTCCCAGGGCCTTTGGGGGCGGATGGGGATCATGAGACCAGCAGGCTTTTTCTGGCTAGGCTTTGTGAACTGGCATGTTGGGCAGGAGGCGACATACTGCTTAGCATCTGACGATAGGCCTGGCCAATAGAACCGAAGTTTCAGCCTAGCAAGCGTTTTGCTCATTCCCAAGTGTCCAGCCAACGGGTCGTCATGGTAGTATTCCAGCAAACTCCTCTTCATGGCCGTAGGTGCATACAATCTTAGTCGCTTTATAGGGTGGAGGTTACAGGATGCCTTGCTATTCACAAAGTACAAAAGTCCATCCTGAATTTCAAACTGAGACAGTTCTCCTTCCATGTGCTCTTCTTGGCCTTCCAACATTCGCAGTAGCTTTCCCGTATCATGATCATTGAGCTGCATTTGTCTGAGGTGTTCTCTATCCGAGAAAGCCACCGGGGGCAAAGTACGCAGATCCATACCACCGATTACAGCATAATCAGGGAGAATGTCCATCTGTGTTTCGCAAGAAAGAACAGGGTTGCGAGAAAGAGCGTCTGGCACTTGGTTGCACACTCCAGGTTTGTGATTGATATCAAAGTCAAAGTCCTGCAACCGCAGAGACCATCTAGCCAGCCGGCCAGAGAGATTAGGGCGAGACATTAGCCAACGGAGGCTGTTGTGGTCAGAGAAAATTGTCACGTGAAGACCCTCAATGTACGACCTGAAGTGCTCCAACGCCCATATGACCGCCAGACACTCCTTTTCTGAGGTGGAGTATAGTCTTTCAGCTTTGTGTAGGGTGCGACTCGCATAGGCCACCACAACATCTCGTCCTCTGTCATCTCTTTGCATGAGAGCGGCCCCACATCACACGCATCAGTATGGACAAAGAAAGGAAGCGAGAAGTTGGGAAACACCAGGATAGGTGCAGAAGTTAGCTCAGATTTCAGGAAGTCCATAGCTGTCTGGCATTCACTGGACCAAACAAAGAGAACATCCGTTCTGGTAAGAGCAAAGAGTGGTTCCGCGTGACGAGCATACTCATGGATAAAGTGTCTGTAGTAACCGGTAAGACCCAAAAATTGTCTGACTTGTTTGACACAAGTGGGTGGCATGAACTCAGTCACAGCTCTGACTTTTTCCACACATGGCCGGATGCCCTCTGCAGTATCATTGTAGCCAAGAAAGGTGAGCTCGCTTCTGCAGAATTGGCACTTTGCAAGCTTAACCGACAGGCCTGCAGTTTCCAGCCTTGTAAGAACATCCTTCAGGTCAATGATGTGTTGGTCAAATGTGGGCGATGCCACGACGATATTATCATCCAGGTAAACGGCACAAGACTTATAAATGAGCCCGGCAAGGACAGAGTTCATCAGCCTCTGGAATGTGGCTGGGGCGTTACACAAACCGAAAGGCAAGACCCGGAACTGATATAATCCACAGTGAGATATGAACGCAGTCATAGGCTTAGACTGCTCAGACATTGCCACTTGCCAATAGCCCCTAGCTAAGTCAATTGTGGAGATGAAACTGCCTCTTGCCAAAAAATCCAGTGATTCATCGATCCTCGGAAGAGGGTACGAGTCCTTAACCGTCAACTTATTAAGTGCCCGATAGTCGACACAAAACCTGGGTTCTCCCGACGGTTTAGGAACAATTACGACTGGGGCGGCCCAAGGACCCGAAGCAGGTTCGATTATTCCTTCCCTCAGCATTTCTTTGATTTGGGATTCAATGAGTTCCTTTTTAGCAGGAGAAGTACGATATGGGGCAAGGTGAACTGGCTTAGCGTTTCCTATATCAATCTCATGTTCAACGAGAGACGTGTGACCCAGATGACCATCGAACAGCACTCCAAAAGACTCAAGCAGTTCAGTAAGCATACATTTCTGATCCATGTCAATTGCAGCCTCGTTAACTTTATCAGACAGGAGGGAAGAACTAGTTCTTAAGCATGAAACATTTGAGGATTCCATCAAGTTTATACTCTCAACACCCTCTGAAGGTGGTAAAACATCACCCAGGGCTACAGTCCTGGAGGGCATATGAAGAGTGGCTGAGGATCTCATCAAGAAGTCCATCCCCAGGACAACAGGAGAGGAAAGATTTTCAAAGACTGCAAAGCGCTGATAAAAGTGCTGACCCATGAAACCCAGCGACAGCCAGATCAAACCAAGTGGGCAGCAAGGTGCACCATCTGCAAGCTGAACAGGGGGTGAAGACCAAGATTTCATGCGAGTCAACCCCCCAGGTAAGTTTGAAACCACAGCCGATTGTACTGCGGACAAAGATGCACCGGTGTCAAGAGTGGCATCAAAAGCATGCCCATAAAGGTTTACTTTCCCCCTGAAAGGAGTGTTCCAGTGTGAAGTAGAAGAAACATCCTCAACATGACCCAGCACCTGGTCTCTTGCAGACGTAGTACGTGAGCGAGGCGTATTTACATCAGACGTTGCAATTTCCTCCTCTCTTGTGCTCCGGCGTTCTCTTTGAGGTGAACGCTGATTTCCTCTTGTGGAACAGTTTGGGCAGGTACGAGTAGTAAAACCCAGTAAGGAGCATTTAAAGCAGTGGACATCCTTAGCTGGCATACTGCTAGGTTGCGTCTGAGGCAAACATCCAACACTCGGGCCCAGAACCGCATGAAGCTCGTGAGCTCGTAAAAGAAGGTCCATGGTTGAAAGCATGGGCGTGCCGTATAGTGCGAGTCTGTATTTCTCCAGCGCATGTTTCCAAATCACATCAATTTGCTCTTGCTGGGGTGGAGGGGAGTTTAGTTTACGGAACTCACCTAGCATGTGAGCGACAAAGGTAGGTAGGGGCTCCCCAGGCATTTGTCTACGGTCTAGGATACCCCTCAGGATACGTTCTTGACTGTCTGAAGATAAATAGACAATGTTGAAGAAGTTACAAAACTGAGCCCAAGAGGTTAACTGGGTGCAAAGTACAGAGAACCACTTCCTTGGCTCCTTAGACAGGAAACGTGGAAGCTCAAGAAGCATTTGTGCATCCGTGAGGTCCAGAGAGGTTCTGTAATTGTTAACTGACTAAAGCCATTCCTCAGGACTCAGGGAGCCATCAGCAGCAAACACAGGTGGTTCAAGTCGTGATTGTAACAACAATGAGGAAAGAGCATTTACTGTGCTATTCAGACTGATAGAATATGGCGTTGAAACAGTTGGCGTTTCCTCATAACAGGCATTTGGTGGCACTAACCTTTGGGCCTTTTGCTGACTGCTTGTCATACCATAAGGGGTAGAACTTGCAAATGGAGTGCGGTGCGGTCTGACAGGTGTTGCACTCTCATTCCATTCTATGCAGTCCAACATGCCTTTCTGCAGGTCAATCGAGTCACGAACACACCGCCGTAGGACCATCACCTCGGCCTGTAACTGTTGCACTTGAGCCCTCAAGTCGCCAACACTTGGCTGCGCCCCCTCCTGTTGTGAGGGAGAATCATCGACTGCAGACCTGTCATCTAAATCAGACTTAAGGTCAGGGTGAGAAGCCATATTGTCTACAAGCACAAGTAATCAATAACTGAACTTATTTGAAAAAGAAAATAAAGTGAGAAAAAAAAGAAATAAAAATTAAAATAAAAAAAATACACACTATTTACACAATAATATAATACAGTAATATTGTGATACAAGGTGCATAAAGATATCTACTTGGTGTACCAGACAGAAAAATTCACCACCCAATATAAAACAGTTTTGATTAAGTCAGCAAGTGTTAGCACATAAAGTCCAAGTTAAACAGTTTTAACACATCACCCACTGTAGTCCCCCATGTCCTAGCAACCAAGACGACAGTCCACACGTGTATTTCGAAACAACAAGGAAATACACAGTCCGAATTTGCGAGTGGGCAAAAGTATTGAAAAAACAAGGGAGAAAAACAAATCAACGAGTTATGTCCACTGACAGTTTGGGGATTAACAAAAATACGCTCCTCGCCGATGTTTATTGTAGTCTACAAACAACGCGAGCATGTCCGGGCACGTCCAAGCCCAGCACAACACAGTTCAATCGGTGATGAATGTCAATATGTGAAACAGCACCACATTAACTGAAGACATAGATGTAGAAAAAAAATCCAAATACCATATAACCACACGGATTGTTAGGATTGTTGAGAATCAAACTGGATTATGTACACAATTTTTTTTTCCGGACCGAAATGTTCAACTGTACCACAAAATGGCCGCGGCCGATCCTATGCTGGCCACTGTGTGCATGCTAATCAACACGATCCGCCGGTTGTAAAACTTGCAAACCTCCTCCGTTCGTGGAAATCATCACACAAAGGGTGGCAAAACAAACGCCGACATCCATGTAGGTGGTAACTGATGTCGATCGGCAGTAATCCAGCAATCCAACAGTACATACTTCCAACAAGGAAACGTAAAAGATTCAGTCGTTCGGGCGCCAATTTGTAACGTGGACGGAGTGTTTTACCCGGAGAAAAACAAGATGGCTTATAAGAGGAAATAAACACTCGATGCAAACAGCAAGTTATCCCGAAAAAGCCTTTGTATTTTAATCCTCTTCAACGATCACATCCAACTTACATACATGTAAACGGGGTGAAAGGCGAAGTAGAAACAAAACAACACTTGGTTCCCGTCACAAAAGAAAGAAAAGATTAGCTTGTTTAGCTCACATGGCAGGATCACAACAACAAGTCTGAACATACTCCGCTTAGCTCTAGCTCTGCCTGGCGCATGCGCACTCACCAGTCTAAGCGCATACGTCAGCAGAGCTCTCATAAAGGCACAGTGCCCATAAACCATTACAATATGAAAGTGGCCGTTACACACTGTCACAAAGCGATAGGCTACTGTCCATTATTTGTTCCAATTTCGCAATAAGCTAATTCAAATGATTTCTGTCGGAAATAAATATAAACTCACAAGTGCGCCTCATGCTGTTTTCTAGATGAATTGACAGACGCGTTAATGTCTCTGTCTGCGTGTCGTGTGGATTATTTTCACCTCAGTGACGGTAAGAATATTTAGTGGTCTGTAGGGTTTTTATTCTTCTCAAACTATTATTTCATAAAAGTGGCGAGGCTACACACTCAAATTGACAGCTGCCTGGTCCACCAAGTCAAAAGAAACATAAAATACTTTAATGGGAAAGCAGAAGAAATCACACATAAATGATAATAAATTATAGTCTCTTTGATACTAATCGCTCAAATATGCATCATTCAGAAATAACTATTTATAGAAAGTTAACTTTTGCATGTGTGGTTTTAAACCTTGCAAATGTTAACATGCAAGCGATTTTAAACAATTTGAGCGCAAGATGTTAAAGTGAGCTGTTGTGTGTGCGCACACACATACTGAAATGGACGCACACTCATAAGCGGACGCACGGAGACAAAATTATCGCGAAATACCACAGTTGGCACTTATTCTCATAAAAACATTCAGTTATGTCTTAAAGTGAGTGCAAGCAGTTCAGAAAGAAGTCAGATCGTTGTGTTGGTCTGAAAGTAGCAGTTCTTATCTGCTTATGTTTCTGTCATTTATATTAATTAAACAACAGAAAACAAAGGAAAATCACTTCTGTATCTTTGAAGAGATTAATTATATTTAATTTATATAATAAAGAAGACAGTGTTAATGTTTATTTGATTCTATTTATGTACCTAAATACTACTGTTAGATCTTACTTTATTTGTAACTTTGTTCTTTTCTATTTTTATATGCTCATCATTTTTTCATTTGTTATTATTTTATTTTCCCAGCCCCAGTTTTGCTGATCCGAAAATTATTCGATCTATGATTTTAAAAAAAGCAATGTAATCCAATAAACCACTACTAGTAAAATGATGTAATTTGAGAGTAGGCATTGAGGTCCACCCTATTTCACCCCTATTCTGTTTAAAATGTCTGGCCTTGCAGTGTTTCACACTAATTTGAGGGGTAAAAAAACGTTTAGGATTTGAGTTAAGGGTAATGGGGTTTCTTTGATTAAAACCAGGATCAGATGATTGTTGATTCAGGATCACATCTTACTTTGTCAAATCACAGCAACCCTATAATAATAGTGGGGCTTGGCCGGGGGGTGGGGCTTAGCTAGGGGACCCCCCATAAGCTTTGACATAATTCGAACACTGGAATGGAACACAAATTTTTAACTGGTAGGCTTTGATTGGGTCAATCAATGTGTCTTGTACATTTTATTTGTTCTTCAGCTGTGATTAAGTGTGGATAGATATGGTCTCTTCTAATGATTAAATAAAGGGAGTTAAAAGTCAAAGTCTCTCTCTCTCTCTCTCTCTCTCTCTCTCTCTCTCGTGCGCATGCGTGAGCGTCTGTGGAGCGAGTGGTGAGTGCTGTGGTGAGCTTGCTGATGTTTGTGAGTTTTCTATCTTTATAACTATCTCTTTATCTTTCCCTATCGCTGTTTTTGCTTTCTTTATTGTTGTTTGTCACTGAACAGCAGTGGAGCGGCAGCTGCCGGCTTAGCTGGTTAGCATGGCTGCTAGCGAGCAAGGTAACGTTAGTTTGTACCAACTAACGCGTAGACATGCGATTAAGTTGTCACGTCCGGAAGGTGCGTGAAGTTGGCCCCCCACCCATCGCAAAACGTCGGCAAAATATGCTCAATCGTTTGTGCTCCGTTTGTGCCGCAAAATTTTCCGTTTGTGCTGCTTTGGTTTTTTAGATATTAAAAGAACATTTATAGGTCATACTGAGGTCATGTAGCCCCCCAACATGCTCCAAATTCACCCAAAATAGTCTTAAACGTTTGTGCTTTGTTTGTGCTGGTTTGTGCTGGTAAATTTTTCGTTTGTGCTGCTTCGGTTTTTATAATATTTGATATTGAATTAGGTCGATGACGTCACTCAGCCCCCCCACATGCTTCAAGTTCACCCAAACTATTCCTGTTTGATTGTGCTTCGTTTGTGCTGGTTTGTGCAGGTTAAAATTTCGTTTGTGCAGTTTTCGTTTTTTTAGACATTAAAAAAAACATTTATAGGTCATGCAGAGGTCACTCAGCCCCCCACATGTTCCAAATTCACCCAAAATAGTCTTAAACGTTTGTGCTTCGTTTGTGCTGGTTTGTGCAGGTAAAAATTTCGTTTGTGCAGTTTTCGTTTTTTAGATATTAAAAGAACATTTATAGGTCATGCAGAGGTCACTCAGCCCCCCACAAGTTCCAAATTCACCCAAAATAGTCTTAAACGTTTGTGCTTCGTTTGTGCTGGTTTGTGCAGGTAAAAATTTTGTTTGTGCAGTTTTCGCTTTTTAGACATTAAAAGAACATTTATAGGTCATGCAGAGGTCACTCAGCCCCCCACATGTTCCAAATTCACCCAAAATAGTCTTAAACGTTTGTGCTTTGTTTGTGCTGGTTTGTGCAGGTAAAAATTTCGTTTGTGCAGTTTTCGTTTTTTTAGACATTAAAAAAACATTTATAGTTCATGCAGAGGTCACTCAGCCCCCCACATGTTCCAAATTCACCCAAAATAGTCTTAAACGTTTGTGCTTCGTTTGTGCTGGTTTGTGCAGGTAAAAATATCGTTTGTGCAGTTTTCGTTTTTTAGATATTAAAAGAACATTTATAGGTCATACAGAGGTCACTCAGCCCCCACATGTTCCAAATTCACCCAAAATAGTCTTAAACGTTTGTGCTTCGTTTGTGCTGGTTTGTGCAGGTAAAAATATCGTTTGTGCAGTTTTCGTTTTTTAGATATTAAAAGAACATTTATAGGTCATACAGAGGTCACTCAGCCCCCCACATGTTCCAAATTCACCCAAAATAGTCTTAACGTTTGTGCTTCGTTTTTAGGGCTGATTCATCGAGTTACTCAATTTACTCGATTCAAAAAATTCCTCGAGGCAAAAATTCTGCCTCGAAGCCTCGAAGCACTACACGCGCCGAGATCTGATTCACACGGACCGTTGTTCAATGTTCATGAAGCACATCATAGCGCGTGGTACATTTTGAATTTAGTTGGCGCGGTGGCGGAGCGAATATGTCCATAAACGGCAGAGATAGAATGGCTAAAGTTTGGTTGAGATTCATACTCTGATTCTTGATGTTTGTGTGTCTACATAACAAACCGGATAATTTTAAGTGTCAGTGTTTCAAAATTCTTCAGAATAACAAACTGCTATGAGAGAGCTGGACTTCATACTGTAGTATCACTTTATTGTCAGGGAAAGATGCTTCTGATAAGTGTTCAAACATTACATTAATACATACGTTTTCTAGATGATGATGTTTAGACTTTATTAACAGTGCTAACCACCATCAAAGAATTGCTTTATTGTCTTTTCCCTAACGTAAACATCATGTCTTAACAACACAAAGTTAAAGCAGTCAAAAAACTAAGTAAGGGAAGAGTCAAGAGTCAAGTCCAACTAAAACAAACACTAATCACAATAAGGGCGACTTTAAATGGAACAAAATCTAAACCTAAAGTATGAAAATGACTCTCCAAGTAAGATGTAAAATGCAATTTTAGGTTTCAGAGAGAGATGGTGAGAGAGAGGATAACAAAGCTTTTAATTCTGCTTCAGTGTTACTTTTTAACACTCTGTAAGATTGGGACAATATATACATCCAGCAGTGTTTATTTAACTCTGGGGATTTAGCTGCATAAGGACTTCTTGGGGGCTAAGTAAGGGCTGCCTATGCAAGGGCCATTGTAGGCTTGTTCTGGCCCAGGTCTGGGCCAGTTATGTGCTATTGTCTGTAATCCAGAACTGGGCCATTGTAGGGCCGTCATTCTTCGTTGTATGTGGGCCGAGGAAAACTGGTTGTGTGGGCCGGAGCTGGGCCGGAACAACATTGCTATGTGGGGTTATTGGCAAAGACTTGTTACTTGTAATCAAAGAAAGTTTGAAGAAAGGTCAGCTACCACTCAGTTGCAGGAGAGCAGTTCTTACGCTTCTTCCAAAGAAAGGTGATAGCTATGAGACTGAAAAAAGTAATGGAGCAAGTTATACACGTGCACCAGACGTAATGCATTCCCAACAGGTTGATAACTGACAATGTTTTTTTAATTTGTGATATTTTGGACCTCTCTAGTTCTTTGGGTTGTGAACTTGGTTTAATTTCCATTGACCAAGAAAAGGCTTTTGACAGAGTTGAACATAAATATTTGTGGCAAACGTTGGAAGCGTTTGGGTTCAGCTCTAGTTTTGTAGCCATGATTCAGGTCTTGTACAGTGATATTGAAAGTTTACTTAAAATTAACGGTGGTTTAAGTGCTCCGTATAAAGTTCAAAGGGGGATTAGGCAGGGATGTTCACTAGCTGGTATGTTGTACTCCCTAGCCATTGAACCTCTTTTATGTAAATTAAGAAGGCTTCTTAGAGGAATAATTTTTCCTAAATGTGATATAGTGTTCAAATTGTCTGCTTATGCTGATGATGTTGTTGTTTTTGTCAAAAGTCAAAATGATGTCAATATTCTTGCCCAATGTATTAATGATTTTGGTATTTTATCTTCTGCAAAAATCAACTGGGAGAAAAGTGAAGCCATAGCTGTTGGGGCAGAGCTATGTAAAAACCTAACCCTACCGGGAGGTTTATCCTGGAGGAAAGGTGGTTTTAAGTATCTTGGTGTATATCTTGGGGACGACTCTTTTGTGTGTAAAAATTGGGACAATGTTTTAGAAAAAGTTGATAGTCATCTTAAAAAGTGGAAATGGACTTTAACTCACATGTCTTTAAGGGGTCGCATTTTAGTGATCAACAATTTAGTGTCTTCCATGCTGTGGCATCGTTTGGTTTGTATAGACCAGGGGTTCTCAATCCTGGTCCTGGAGGTCCACTGCTCTGCACATTTTGTATGTCTCTCTTGTTTAACACAGCTGATTCAAATCATCAGCTCATTAGCAGAGATCTCATTGTCTGTCAGATAAGAGAGACATTCAAAATGTGCAGAGCAGTGGACCTCCAGGACCAGGATTGAGAACCACTGGTATAGACCCTCCGCCACAGTTGCTAGCAAAAATTCAGTCAGTACTTGTTAATTTTTTTGGGATCGTTTGCACTGGGTCCCACAAAGCATACCTTTTTGTCTAAAGAAGAAGGGGGACAGGGACTTATGCATCTCCCCAGTAGGGGTGCTACTTTCAGACCTCAGTTTATTCAGAGGCTACTTTTTGGGCCGGCAGATGTGGTCTGGAGACCCTTAGCTCGGACTATACTGACTCGAGGGGGAAATTTGGATCTTGTTGAGTCTTTGTTTTTAATGGACTTCAGCATCTATAAGTAATCCAATCTTCCAAGGTTTTATCATGGACTTTTTACTGTATGGGGAATGTTTCATAAACAAAAAATGAATTGCACTTTATCATGGTTATTGAAAGAACCAATACTGCATGGGACTCGTTTTAATGTTGAAAATGTAGCAGGATCTTTTATATTACAACGTTTTCTGTTGGCTGGGACAGTTACTCTACGTCAGGTTGCTGATCTGTGTGGACCTAATTTGACTAAGGCCGAAAGGCTGGCGTCTCATGTGGGAGTCAGGTCAATCAGAATTATAAATCATGTATACTCAGAACTTTTATCCACGAACTCACAGATTCTGAACTTTCCTTGTTAAATCAATATTGTAATGGTCATTGTCAGCTTGATGATGATGATGATCCTTTTCCTCAAATGTGTCTTGTTCCTGATTTTTAAAACTGTACTGGCCTGTTTTTGGAGGTAACTGAATCGGATACTAAGAGTTTTGATGACATGATAGGAAAAAGCATGTATAAAATGTTTGTCAAGGTTTTAAACAAGGAAAAACTTAATGGGCGGTAGGGCTTAACAATGAGGTCAAACCTGTGTGGAGAGCACTATATAAACCACCGTTAACAAAAAAGGTTGGCGATTTACAGTGGAGAGTCTTACATGGCAGTATAGCTGTTAATGCTTTTGTTTCTGTAATTAATCCCAATGTAAGTGACAACTGTCCTTTTCTCACAAAGAGAAACTGTGTTCCACTGTTTTATGGATTATAACAGACTGTTTTCCTTTTTCATGTTGCTACAGCAATTGTTTTTAATGTTTGGAGAAAAGTTTTCAAAAGAAATGTTTGTTTTTGGTTTTAAATACAGTCAGACATGCAGAGTAAAATGCCAGCTATTTAACTTCATCTTAGGCCAAGCAAAAATGGCCATCTACATTAGTAGGAAAAATAAGATGGAAGGTTCCCTTGATTTTGAAGCATACACAGTTTTTGTTAGAATGATTAAAGCTAGACTAAAAATTGATTATGCTTTTTTATAATGCTACAAATAATGTTGAGGAATTTATTGCTATATGGGGTTTGGGAGATGTTTTGTGTTCAGTTGTAGATAACACTTTGTGCTTTGGAAATCAGTTGTAAAAGACTTTTTGACCATATGGTTTTTGAATGTACTCTGTAGAGTAAGCAGTTTTGTAAATTAAAGAGATTTTTCAATTCAATTCTCTCTCTCTCTCTCTCTCTCTCTGCACTAAATGGCTGTGCTGACATGTTCTAGGTTGATAGAAGCACTGGGGACCCAATTATAGCACTTAAACATGGAAAAAGTCAGATTTTCATGCATATGCCCCCTTTAAAGCTCACATAACACACGCTGTTTCTGCATTTCTGATGTTAATCTGGAGTACCTATAGAGTAGTATTACATCCCTTATATCTCCGAAGAGTCTTTAGTTTTATCAGATTTATTTATAAAAGAAAGATTAGCTTTACCGATTCTTTCCGGTAACATACGGAAAAATGAAGAAGGAGAAGTTACTACTGTGGGAGGAGCGAGTATGAATCATATGCACGGACCTATTTCCAACATAAGACAGAAGTCTTACCGCATGCAACTCATGACCCGGTTGGGACTTTTCAATGAAATCCGGCGCATCAAACACACATGCAAAACTCGGCTGCTACCCCGGATAATAAATTATATCCATTGTTTTCATAAGGCTGACTTTCTTCTCCTTATATTCAAAAACACACTTCTTCATTTATGCCATTGTTGAGTTTTGAAATTAAACAAAGCTGTCGCGTGATATGATGTTTGTATGTTCTATCTCCTGCTGGTTGACGGGTGGGCGGGGTTTTCCAGGGGAAGTGCCAATGAAAAGAAGTGATATGTATAGAAACCATTGAACCGTCAGCTGGACCCGTAATCGTAAAAAACTTTCAGAAACTTGTACGAACCCTGGCGAAGTGCATTTGGCACAGAAATACTCTGTAACATGACCAACTGCTTTTTTGACACTTTGCCTACATTTAGCACGAGGAAACAACTCTATAACTGTGTTAATAAGTCAGAATGCATGAAATACCATTAAACGACCCCTTTAAGTGCAAACATTATCCAGAGACAGTTTTACATGTCCATTTACAACCCTAGGATTTTTTCTTAAAATGAAATGGTCTATTATTACCTTATTTGAGAGGATCATGAATAATAATGTTGAGCTATGCTCTGATTGGCTGTTTCACAGAGCAGTTCAGTTAGAGAAGATACAGAATTTGAGGAATAATCAATTGTTTGGAGATTCTTAATAGATGTTTCTAAACTCCAAGTTTGTGTTTTTTTCCAAGTATGGACCTGCAAAACGTGACTGTGACGTCAATAGTAGAACTTCAGCCTAAACATTAGCATATAGCATTAACTAGCATATAGCATTAACTAGCATATAGCACTAACTCAACAGTCACGACTTTGTTTTCAGCGTTGGAACACCGTTGTACTTAATTTAATGTGCAATTTAGTGTTAGGGGTGTACATCTCAACTGTTATGTCACAGTCGGTGTAATGTTATGACAGATTTTTAAATGCAGCACTACATTAAACACTCCATATGCAACTGCACAGGTAACCAGAACTGACTAGCAAAATTTAAACAGCTTAATGATAATAGATCATGGGATATTATTTTACAGACTAGTAAGTATGGATTAATGATGTTTAAAATCTCTAGCCTGGTGGTCAGGACATGAATGGATCAAATCAGCAGATTTGCAAAGGTTTATTTATCTCCACATATATCATAAATAAAAATTAACAGAGTATCTTTGCAGTACACATTTCCTATGTGATTTCCATATTATAGACGAGAGTATTCAACGTCAATAAACGTCTCAAATGGCAATAAATATCATAACGACATTATTATTTCTTAAAACTTGGACAAAAATTAATTTCAAAGGAACTGTACTCTTACAGTTATTCAAAGATGCACAAATTATACCGCATATGATTTGAATATTAGACGAGAGTATTCATATAACAGCCATGAACGTCTTATATGACAATAAATATCCACACATAACTTATCATAAAGCATAATGAAATTAATAAACAGACAAGGAATCAGAATTGACATGTAAATTGTGTTATTATTACCGGAAAAACAGCAATATTACGGAAATAAACTCTGAGGTAAATGCGCCAAACACACTGTTAACCGCAAGTCTAAATAAGCAATAACAGTGGATAAAACATTATTATCTCTTAATACTTTATATGACAAAAATGGAAATATAATTTAAAGGAAATATTCTTACAGTTATTCAAAGATTGTAATGGTTTTGTTCTGTGTTTTTCTTGTTTTCTGTGTATTTTTGTATTTTGGACTTTTATTTTGACATCCTGTTCTGGCTTTTATTTTGATATACATCATGCCATGTCACAGTTCACACTTCCTGTCTGTCTGTATATAAGTCACATCCTGTTCACCTGCTCCTGGCTGATTATTACATCGCCAAATCCTGTCTGTTTATCCTGCCTGTATTCTGTTCTGTTTAATCTGCTATCTGTTACCTGGATCTGCCTGTGTTTTTGACTTCTGCCTGTGTTTTGGATTTAATGCCTGATTGCCGCCTGCCCTGATATTGTGCCTGTCTTTGGATTTTGATTTGGATTTACCTTTGGATTTGTTTGCTGGCCCTTTATGGGATTTTACAATAAACACCTTTTGCATATGGATTCCCCTTCTCTTTGCTTTCATTAAAGCACAGACGTTACAGAATAATCAGCCCTAACCCGGAATCCAGCGAAGGTCAGTAATCTCCCACCAGCACCATGAAACCTGTTTATGCACTACTTGCACTCCGTCAGAACCACCGGCCCATTGAGGAATATGTAAGTGACTTTTTGGATTTGTCAAATCAAGTACATTATGATGAGGAAACATTGAAACCGATTTTTTATAATGCTCTTGATGAGTGGTTGCGTCTGTGTATGCCTCATGATATGTCTGCCTGGTCCCTGGAGAGTTATATTGACTTTGCCCTGTTGTTGTGTGGCTCTCCCTTCACGGTGGGTGTTGCGGATAGCAAACCAGAGGCTATTCCCAACACGCCACGCCATGTCCTGCCTGTTATGCCCACACCTGTACCAGTTATGCCGGCTCTGTCCATGCCTGTTCCCAAAATGGCCGCCACCATGCTTGCTCCCAAAATGGCCGCCACCCTGCCTGTTCCCAAGAGGGCCACCATCCTGCCTGTCCCTAAAATGGCTGCCATCCTGCCTGTCCCTGCACCTGCACCTGTCTATGAGAAAGCTACCATCATTCCAGCACCTGAGCTTCAGAGAGCTATCATCACCACCACACCTGCACTCATGAGGGCTATTATTCACCCAGCACCTGCCATTAAGATGGCCGTCATGCCTGAATCGACCACCACAGAGGTATGTCTCAGTGACTGTATACTTTCTGAATTTGCCATGGCCCTGTGGTGCGTTTGGTCTGCCTTCTGCTCGTTTGTCCCCTGTGTTCCTCCAGGCTGTGAATCTGAACCACCGGATTCCTCTGCCTCGTCTGACCCTTCTGATTCATCTGACCCATCTGACTCATCTGATCTGCTCGACTCATCTGATCTGCTCGACTCATCTGATCTGCCCGACTCTTCTGATCTGCCCGACTCTTCTGATCTGCCCGACTCTTCTGTTTCGCCTGTCCTGCCTGATTCGTCTGACCCACCTGATTCACCTGTCCTGTCTGAATCATCTTCTTCTTCTTCTCTTATTTAATGGCGGACTGCAAACAACGTTTAGGTGCATGCCGCCACCTACTGTACTGGAGTGTGTATATCATTTCATTTTAGATCCTACTCCACAATCCTGAGTTTTTTAAAAAGATAAATAGTGCCTTCCTAATCATTCTAATTCCCTCTCCTTCGGATCCCAGTATCCCTACCAGATTCCATTCCCGTCCTACCTCCTGAACCTTATCTTTAAAAATCTGTCTTTCCACCTCATTCAATGTACAATACAATAATACATGTTCAACATTTTCTTTAACCCCACAATTTTCACAGTTCTCACTATTCCTTTTCCCCATTAAAAATAATGTACCATTCAATAATGTGTGATCCACTCTTAATCGTGTTATTACTATTTCCTCACGCCTAGTCGTTTCCATGTGATTCTTTATACTGATACTTTTTTGTATTTTGTAATATCTTCTACCTTTCCTGTCTTCCTCCCACCATTTCTGCCATATTTCAAGGCCTTTCTTCTTAACCACAGCTTTACCTTCACCTTTTCCTAATGGAATTGTTAAGTCTGAATCATCTAATTCATCTGACTCGCCTGATTCATCTGACTCGCTCGCTTCATCTGATTCGTCTGTCCTGCCTGATTCACCTGTCCCACCTGATTCACATGATTCGTCTGGCTCAACTGGCTCGTCTGATTCACCTGGCTCAACTGACTATTCTGATTCATCTGGTCCACCATCTGGAACATCGCCACCCTGGGCTGTGGAAGCTTTCCCAAGTTTTTTTTTGGGGGGGGTAGTACCCGGACACAGGAAGAAGGCAGAGGACACCGAGGCGGAGACCGAAGTAGACTCTGATCCCTCCTCTCCTTGTGTTACAGGTCTATCCCTACCTCATGACCTAGCTTCATGTTTACCCCTTGACCCAGGTCCAAGCCTGCCCCATGACCCAGGTCCAAGCCTGCCCCATGACCCAGGTCCAAGCCTGCCCCATGACCCAGGTCCAAGCCTGCCCCATGACCCAGGTCCAAGCCTGCCCCATGACCCAGGTCCAAGCCTGCCCCATGACCCAGGTCCAAGCCTGCCCCATGACCCAGGTCCAAGCCTGCCCCATGACCCAGGTCCAAGCCTGCCCCATGACCCAGGTCCAAGCCTGCCCCATGACCCGGGCCCGCATCTGCCCCATGACCCGGGCCCGCATCTGCCCCATGACCCGGGCCCGCATCTGCCCCATGACCCGGGCCCGCATCTGCCCCATGACCCGGGCCCGCATCTGCCTCATGATCCGGGACCATGCTGGCCCCACGACCCTGGACCATCCTGGCCTCATGACCCAGGACCTCCCCTGATCTGCCCTGCCTTTGCCAAGAGGTCCTGGCCCGCCCGCCCACCCTCTATTGGACTTAATGATTTGTTTGTTGGGCTCCGGGAGTCGCCCTTTAGAGGGGGGGTTCTGTAATGGTTTTGTTCTGTGTTTTTCTTGTATTCTGTGTATTTTTGTATTTTGGACTTTTATTTTGACATCCTGTTCTGGCTTTTATTTTGATATACATCATGCCATGTCACAGTTCACACTTCCTGTCTGTCTGTATATAAGTCACATCCTGTTCACCTGCTCCTGGCTGATTATTACATCGCCAAATCCTGTCTGTTTATCCTGCCTGTATTCTGTTCTGTTTAATCTGTTTATCTGTTACCTGGATCTGCCTGTGTTTTTGACTTCTGCCTGTGTTTTGGATTTAATGCCTGATTGCCGCCTGCCCTGATATTGTGTCTGTCTTTGGATTTTGATTTGGATTTACCTTTGGATTTGTTTGCTGGCCCTTATTGGGATTTTACAATAAACACCTTTTGCATATGGATTCCCCTTCTCTTCGCTTTCATTAAAGCACCCGTTACAAAGATGCACAAATTATTCCATATATTATTTCCTGTTTAAGAGCACGTTCGTCTCTGGCCTCGCTCTGTTATAATAGCTGCTTGACAGGTGCGCATCCTCGTCTTTCAAACAAGTATCATTATAACCTTTATAACAATAATGTAAACTTTATAGTTACTTCCACTGTGTTTGTCTGATATGAAAAACACACGTCAGCAAATTATTATTATTTAAAAATAATATTTATTTATTATTTGAAAATTATTATCTTATTTGAATAGATTTTTATTGCTGCTTCCACAGATATCAGTGTGTATTTTACAAACTAAATGTATTGTTTTACCAGTGCTTATGTGTATTTAAATGTCTGAAATCTAAAATAAACATTATGAGGTTAAAAACACTGCATAGTGTTGATATATGACAGCGTTGATCTCGGCCGTCTGGCTCAGTGAACCAATGCCAAAGACGCAACAGTTTGAATCTGGCAGTAATGTCACGTCACTGAACATTTTAAATCCCATATGGGGATAAGGTTAAATTATTATTTAACTCAAAAGGTTGAAATTTTATTTGTAACCATGAATACAATAATGAAACAGAGGGGGCACAAATCAGATCTGAGGGGTCAATGCCCCCTTTTGACCTCTTGTGGCGTCGGGCCTCATGAGAAAACAATTGCGTTTGAGGCCACAATATGTCATTACCATGTAGAGAGTTTGTATTATTAAAAACATATAACAGGGCAGTAACCCCACATGGTTACTGCCCTGTTATATGTTTTTAATGTTATAGCCATATTTAAATAAAGGCTTTTTACTTTTTGATATATGAAGAGTGCCTTGGATTACCCTTTTTTCACGTTTTGTATACCCTACACCACAGAGCACCTAACTAATTTTTCCCAAACAATTTTTTCAGCTATTTTTTGAGCACTTTGGATTTTTTCTGATTTCAGTTTGTATTATTAATTTATACCTAATACATTATACATTCTATGGCACCTTTAAAACATAAAGCCAAAAATTGGTACAGTTACAGTATGTAGTATAAACTGTTTTTTATTGTTTATTGACCTTTGCTAAAATAATTCTTTGTTATTCAAAAAATTAATTACAATAAATGAATGAATATTATTATGCCTTCATAGTTTAATCCATCAGTGCCTCTGCAAGACGATTCCCCCCATTTCCACAAAAATCCCAGCCTCAAGGATGCGATTCACTGCGTTGTATATGTGATAGACACCTGCAAAGTTAAAATCCTGTCGAAAAAAATGATAGAGAAGTTTGTGGCACTTCGCAAAAAAGCCAACCACCTGGGTAAGTAACAAATTCATTATGTAAGTAATAATTGACTCCGGTCCATTGAATTATTTAAAAATGATGCACATTATGTTGTAATGCCGTCACACCCCAATGCATAAGGCCGTTACACCTTGAGTGTGCATTATTTTCAAATAATTCAATGGACCAGAGTCAATTATTCAGCTTATACCACGGTTACCACACCATAACACATGGTTTGGATGTTTTATTTTAAAGCTTTCATAACACACGCTGTTTCTGCATATCTGATGTTAATCTAGAGTACCTATAGAGTAGTATTACATCCTTCATATATCTGAAGATAGTCTTTAGTTTTATCAGATTTATAAAAGACAGATCAGATCTAACGATTCTATCAAATAACTTATGCAAATATTAATAGGGAGGACGTATTAGCTGTGGGAGGAGCGAGCACAAGCCAAGCAACACTTTATACAACACTGTTTAACTTATGATTTCCTACATGTTAAGGACATTTACTTTATATGCATTTACGTGCCTATTTCCAACATAACAAAGAAGTCTTACTTACCTCATGCAACTCTTGACCCGGTTGGGACTTTTTAAAGTTATCCAGCGGTACACAAACACACCATTGTTGAGTCTTGACAAAAAAACAAAGCTGTCGCCTGAAACGTCAGCTGGACCCATATTCGGGAAAAAAACTTTACAAAACTTATACGAACCCTTGCAAAGTGCATTCGGCATAGAAATACTCTGTAACACATCCAGCTGCTTTTTTGACACTTTGTCTATGTTTAGCATGAGGAAACCAACTCTTAAACAGTGTTAACACATCAGAATGCATGAAATTTGAACCCCCCTTTAAAACATTTGACAGGTTTTGTCCTTAAAATGCTTTTGTTAGTATGACTATGTTTGCAGTAATGGGAACAATGGGAACAAATTGGGCTATCAATATATGATTTTTTCTTCAGTATTTATATATAGTTTGTTTTATTTATATATTAGTGTCAGTGTTTATATTGTAGTCATTTTCTTCTCTTTAAAATTATGAGAGAAATCTTCCTTTAATTATTCCTTTAACATGACCAAGCATCTTCCAGGTATCCCACAGCTGGTGCTGTTGACAAAGGTGGACGAGGCTTGTCCCTTAGTTACAGCAGATCTGAAAAATGTCTACCAGAGTCACTACATCAGGAGAATGGTAGGGCTAAATGGTTGACTATGGGATTATACTATGCAGTATGATGCCTTTATAAAATACTGCATGGCATTCTTGTAATCTTGCTAATCAAAGTTTTCTTGTGACAGATGCAAGAGGTGTGTGGTAATATTGGAGTTTCTCTGACTGCTGTTGTCCCAGTGAAGAACTACAGCGAGGAGGTTGAGCTGGATCCTCATACAGACATCTTGCTATTGAATGCCTTAAATCATATTCTCAGAGCTGCTGAAGGATACTTTGATAATCAGGGTGAAGATGCAGTATCTGTATAGACAGCTTTAAGAAGACATTTAAGGAAAGAAAACACGTTTTAATAAATAAGTGGTTAATATTAAGTATTCCGCAATTATTTTCTCCTCTTACAGTATATCTAGCCAGATGGCCAATAAAGGTGCTACATGATGTCATAGAAAAAAACATTTGTGGAGCAAAAACTCCAGTGTTAAATTAACTCTCACAGAGTTGATTTCAACACTTTCAGAGTTTATATAGCTCCACACTTATCAGAGTTAAATGAACACTTTCAAGAGAGTTATTTTTAACACTAGGTCAGAGTTTCTTTGACTCAAATAAGTGTTAGTTAATTTTTTAACACTAAGCCAGAGTTTCTTTGACTCAAAAAAGTGTTAAAGGGGTCACATTATGAGATTTCCAACGTGTAAAATAACTCTTTGGTGTTCCCAGGGTGTAAAAGTGAAGTTTTAGCTCAAAATACCCCACATGTAATTTACCTGTTAAAATTACCACTTTGTAGGTGCAGGCAAAAGTGTGCCATCTTTAGCTGTGACCATTAAAATGCAAATGAGCTAATGAAATGGAAACACTGATCACAATGATGGTGACTTTAAATAAAACAGCCATCAAACTTTACAAGTTAGATGTAAAATGCAATTTTAGGTTTCAAACAGAGATGGTGATAGAGAAGATAAAGTTATAGAGGAGCATTAAAAAAAATAGTGTAAACAATTTAGTTTTACTTACAATTCAATCTGCAGGACACATGGAAATGGAAGACTGAAATGTGTGGGCGGAGTGTAATTACATCTCCAAGGAGTTAGTTTAACACCTGTTTAACACCTTAACTCTGTAGGTTAACTCCAACTCTGAACAACAATTTACTCTAAATATGTTAAATTTACTCTTTGGGTGTTGAATTCAACTCAGAAATGTTTAACACTGAAATTTTAACTCTCCAATTTTTGCTATGTGGTTTTGCAAAGAAACTTTCTGTTGAACAAAAGTTTCTTTGTAGTAAAAAATGTAAAAAAAACTTTAAAGGAACAGTATGTAAGAAATTTATATCAATTAATCATAATATGGCCCTGATATGTCACTAGACATTAAGAAATAATTTTCATTTCAAATACTTATCACTGACAACAGTGGTCTGGCCAGGATATTGTCATTTAAAAAGTGGAGTTGCAGCCCTCAACTGATGTTTATGTTGTCATGTTGTGTATTGGCCACCAGCTGTGTGATTGCAGTACCAGTTTTAGCCACAAGTTTTGTGATTGCATACTGTTCCTCTAAAAAGCAAAAAAAAAGTTCTCGAGAGATCCTTTGACTGAATGGTTCTTTGAAAAACCTGTGTTTTTATGGCATCGCAGTCAAAACATTTCTGGAGCACCTTTATTTTTAAAGGGATAGTTCGCCTTGAAATGAGGGTTCTGTCGTAGTTTTCTCATCCTCGTGTTGTTCTAGACCTGCATGAATTTCTTTTTTCCTGTATGAATTTATTTTTTCTGATAAACACAAAAGAATTTGAGAAGTCATGGTAAACACACAGCAGATAGTGACCATTGACTTCCATAGTAGGAATAAAAAAATATGATGGAATTTAATGGGTACCGTCAACTGTGTGCTTATACCATCATTTATCAAAATATTTTCTTCATCATTTATCACATGCAAAATATTTTTTTCCTACTATGGAATGGTCACTATCTGCTGTGTGTTTAACATCATTTCTCAAAATATCTTGTTTTGTGTTCATCAGAAAAAAGAAATTCATGCAGGTTTATAACAACATGGGGATGGGTAAGTGGTGACAGAATTTTCATTTTAAAGTGAACTATCCCTTTAAGAGTCTAACATATAGCCTACTAAATGCTTTCTTGCTGGTTAGATGCTACTATTGCTATAGTACCTTAATGTGTTCAGATATAATAGTCTAAATGTTAACAATGTTTGAGATTCAATCGCTTTGTTTACAAAGATTAATAAATGATGAAGTGCAATTTTTGGTTGTTTGAAATGTTATAGCTTTTATTATTTACAGCTTTCAAGATACATTTTAACAGAAGTTAAACATTAGAGAAAATTAACCATTCAGCAAATGTACAAACATGTGACTAAAACTGCCTTGTCTACATAGAAAGCATCCACACACACCTGACATGAGGACTGTGTTAAACTCTTGTTCAGACAGGCAGCATGCACCCAAACCCAATTTTAGTATGAAGAGCAAGCATGAATCTGTATGAATATGTTTTGTAATTTAATATTTTGTAAGTGTTAACATCAGGTTGGATTTGTGTCATTTATTCAGGAAACAACATTGTTATTTATTGGATTTTTATGACACTGCCACAGTTTTGTTCTACATAAAAATCCTACATAATGTAAAGAATATTGTGAAAATATAATCATTGATATCTATTATATTGATTGAGTAAGACCAAAGATTGAAATCAATCTAAGTAATGAAATACTCTGGTGATGTAAATCAAGACATAAAATACACACTGTAAAGTGTCAATTTAGACACTTAAGATGTTTTTCGGTCACACGTGTTGTTATAAAACAACGCTTCTCTTTTTTTTGACGTATTGTATAACGGTCCCTAGCATTTCTTTAGAAACGAAAGTAGCCTGGATGTGACGTTGCGCACGCGGGCACAGAGCGTGAAAGAAGAAAGGCAAACGAACTTAACACCCATCCAAGGTAAGCAACGTTATTTGTGATTTGATTTCTCTGTTTTGCATTCGCTATTCCAGTCAACATTAATATAATCTGGGCCTTATAATCAGGCGATATGGGTTCTACGTGGGCATGAGGTAAAAATGAACAACCTTTCACAATGTGTGTAATATCTAGGGCTGGATAGGTCACAGAGGAAGTTGCGATATGCAATGGACACATACTAAATCATCATACAACATTAAATAACTTTATTTCTGTAACAAGACATTAAAGTTCAACATTTATCCACTAAGTGGAGCCGTCGTCCTACATTGCTCTGCTAAAAGAAGATTTTCGGGTGGTGTCTACCGAGTTGACGTCGTCTTCTTTTGTGTTTACATAAAGGCAGTTGGCAAACCAGGTTTTGATAGGATATAGTGTGAATACATAGGATGGAAAGAAAAAAAAGAAGAAAAAACAAACTAATAAATAAAATTAATTGAATAAATCTCTTACATTATGTATATGACACTTTTATATCTCAAATGCTTAAATAAAAATGGGCAGTAGGCATACCCTTTTTCCTGAGCACCTGAAATAAATCTTTAATTGCTAGTAATAGGCTTTATGCCCCAGCTAGAAATAAAAAGTTCCTAGAACGTTCCCTGAAAGTTCCCGAATGCTCCCAAAAACACTCTGCGAACGTCAAAAGCGGCTAGTTTTTTTTGGGTTCTGGGAGCGTTTCTGTTGTCTGGGCGTTGGAGTGATGTTGCATTTTACCATTTTAAACGTTATGACAATGTCATGTTTTAATGTTCAAACAATGTTTAAAACAACAGCTGTTTATTATATTGACTTGTTTAATTGTTATGTAAATGAAACATTGCATTTTATTATTTTATAAAACATTATTTCTGAATGTTCAGTAAATATATTGCTGTAGAAAACTCAATTCACGTACTAGGTTTGGATGTTGATGTTTCGTTTTGAGTCGCCCTTGTTGTGATTCGTGTTTGTTTTGGTTGGTCTCTTGACACTTGACTTTTTGCCTGCTGGTTTTTTCCTGGTTGTGTTGACTTTGTGTTGATGCACCACATTTGTTGTGGGGGGTTGATGGTGTGGTTCTGTGGTTGTTGGTGCATGGTGGTGGGGATCATCACCTGGTTCATTTACTAATCAAAAGTTTATTTTCTGCCAATGGTGTATGTTGGATCCAGCTCTTTCGCAGCGGTTTGTCGTTGGGGAGTTTTGGAGACTTTGGACAAAAAATATCCGCTGTATAGTTGGGATGCCCAAACATCAAGAATCAGACTATGAATCTCAACCATGGTGACAATTAAAATTGTTAAAAAAATCCTTATTTATCCATGCCGCAGTGCATGCTGGGAGTCCTGAATGAGATTTGTAATTTGTTAATACCCAGCATGCATTGCAGCATGAAGTTTTTCATTTAATTGTCACCATGATTGAGATTCATAGTCTGATTCTTGATGTTTGTGCATCCCAGTTACACAGCGGCTATTTTTTGTCCAAAGTTTCTAAAACTCCTTAAAGGGGACATATTATGAAAATCTGACTTTTTCCATGTTTAACTGCTATAATTGTGTCCCCAGTGCTTCTATCAACCTAGAAAATGTTAAAAAGATCAACCCAATAACTTAGTTTTGGTAAACCATTTTCTGCAAGCATGTGAAAAAATAGGTCATTGTAATTTGGCCCTTATTGTGATGTCAGAATAAGGTAATACCGCCCCCTTTATCTGCACTATCCAACCACAGCACAACCATTTAGTATGGAGAGAAAGATAGAGATAAAATATTTCACAGCACAATTGAGTTTCAATTGCAACAAACCACCATCATTGTGATCAGTGGTTGCACTTCATCCGCTCATTTGCATTTTAAATGACACACCCAAAACGGCACACTTTTGCTCAGACCTATTTTAGACTTAGTTTACATCTTTAAAAAAATCTCATAATATGTCCCCTTTAATGACAAACTGCTGTGAAAGTGCTGGATCTCATTTACATTTTTGACAGAAAAAAGTTTTGATTAGTAAATGAATTAGGTGATGATCTTTACCATTATGTACCAACAACCACAGAACAACACCACCAACTTGGCATGTTCACAACAAATGCGGTGCACCAACACAAAGTCAACACAACCAGGAAAAAACCAGCAAGCAAAAAGTCAAGTGCCAAGAGACCAACCAAAACAAACACTAATCACAATAAGGGTGACTTAAAATGAAACAAACATCAACATCTAAACCTAATAAGTGAATTGAGTTTTCTACAGCAATATATTTACTACATACAGAAATAATGTTTTATAAAATAATAAAATGCAACCATTCTCCATCATTTACACAACAACGAAACAAGTCAATATAATAAACAGCTGTTGTTTTAAACATTGTTTGAACATTAAAACATGACATTGTCATAACGTTTAAAATGGTAAAATGTAACATTACTCTAACGTTCAGACAACAGAAACGTTCCTAGAACTCAAAGAAAACTAGCCGCTTTTAACGTTCGCAGAATGTTTTTGGGAACATTCGGGAACTTTCAGGGAACGTTCTTAGAACTTTTTATTTCTAGCTGGGTGCCCAGCTGCACTACTCTCTGAACTTCAGCCAGCTCCTTGTTTCCTGTCTGCCATTATTGGACAAACTGATTACTCCAGGTGTGTCTGATTATTGTTGTTGTGACTACTGAGGTCAGGCACACCTGGATTAATCAGTTTGTTTATGACTACTGAGGTCAGGCACACCTGGATTAATCAGTTGGTCCAATAATGGCAGACAGGAAACAACGAGCTGGCTGGGGTTCGGGAGGTGGTGCAGCTGGGCATAAACCCTATTGAACTCTAAGGGGCTGTCCACACAGAGACGCGTATCACTGTATACGTATAAATTTGTTATCGTATTGGCGTTTCATCCACACGGATCCGGCGTTTTGGGAGACTGAATCCGCTATTTTTTGAAACCGGGTCCTAAAGTGGATAAATCTGAAACCGACACCCTTGCGGTTTCGTCTGTACAGCCAATCCGTATATTTTGTGAAGCGAAAACATCATCACATCACGTGTCGGAAGCGTCACACGTAACAGCAACAACAATAACGGCGGACTACGTGATTGTGTTCGTGCTACAGAAGCTACTAAAGCCTACTAGCTTTATTACAGAAAAATCTATTGCTTCTACGCAATTGTGGTGACCAACAAGCGATAATGGACAACACCATACGTTGGTTATGCGCATGCTCAAAGTCTTCTTCTCCGTGTATAGTGTATATCTGTGGCAGAAGTACAGCGCCCCATACTGGTCCGGCATATATACTACACCGCTTTCAGTCGGTTTCAGTGGTTTCGTGTTTACGGATTATTTTTTTAGAGCAAGGAAAAAAAATTATCGGATAGGGAATGCACCGGCTTCGTGTGGACATAGCCTAAGGGTGGGTTGCACCAACAAGGATTAAATTAAGCAGAGTTTAGAGCTGATCTAGGGTTTGTTGACCTCAGTTTAATTTTAATTCGAGTTGTGTTGCACAACTTAAATTTAAACACAGATTAACAACTCTTAGATTAAAACTTTAAACCCTTCATCTGCGATTTATTTTGTCTGCCATGTTGAATTTTCCGGTGTAATTAAACAGCAACAATGTTGATGTTGTCATTCAAAAAGGAAATAAACAGTTTATGCAAGCAAAGGTAATTCAATTTTTGTATTATAAATCACCTACATACACCGGTAGGCTAATCTAAAGGTCTGATTCAAATAAAAATATTTGACAATCTTTTAAAACAATCAACAGATCAGGAAATATTGTGACAGGAAATATCGGAGATATAGCTTAGATATTGTGATATAATGAACAAGATGTGTCGACGCATTTGTCATGAAGCGCCACCGTGTGTCCGTTCATTCTGTCCTGTCGTAAATCTCTTTTTTTGGACTACAACAAACACACAGATTGTAGGCAACAGTTTACTTTCTGAGATTGGTGATGTAGACAAGACTGACATTATCATAATTCATCCCATTTCGGACTCATAGCCTGTAAATTAACTCCTGTTAGCATTTTATTGTTGCGTGAATATTTTAAACATGGTAAGGAGCGTCACATTTCCGGCTGACGTCAGAGGTATTCAGGCCAATCACAACGTACAGATTAACTGGCCAATCAGGGACACAGAGTTTTAGATCTATGCATTTTGTACAAAATCAATGCGTTTGAGGAAAGCATTATATTTGGAGCTACAAAAATGTACGGTATGTGGAAAATAATGTGTTTTTTAACCATAAACCACACAAACACATTGTATTATACCAAATACACAAAATAACATAGCTTTTAGCAATGAAATAGGTGCACTTTAACTCTTTACTCCTGATTCACAACCTAGGGAACTGATTGAGACACGCATAAAGTCTATAAAAACAGCGTTTGTGCAACTGAATGTGTGAGTGTGTGACCATCCGCCTTTGTTGGCAGCTTTTTCAGTCACAGATGAAGTCATTGTTTATTAACTTTACAGTAAGGTATGTATTTCACAAATTAATTAGCAACATACAATTAACAAAATGCTTGAATATCAACCCACTGATCTAATGTGTAATGTACAAGCACAATGTTTTCATATCAGTCCTGACTTCTAATGCGAACCCACAGTGTTCTGTATGGAATTTTGACTGTTATAAAACTTTAGCTGCTGTTTTCCATTTATGGATTTGGCAAACGCTTTTTTCCAAAGCGACTTATGCAGCGTTTACACCAATTGCGTTTCAGGCGTCAAAATCGCGTCTACCACGCCTAGTTGGCCGCTTGAACAGTTTGAATGCATTTGACGCACGTCAGAGGCAAAATCCGCTTCTTGTGGTAGGGGCAAGTACTATGCGGTTGTCTGTTTGCAGGATGGCTGATGTTGATTTTGCATTTATTGAGAGAGTTACCGATATTTAGTCACCTTACTATAGGGGTAAAATAAACGTCGTGGGTCGATAAACGTCACATGACTTAAAAGTGAAATCTTTATTTACAACTTACCAGATTGCCCAATGTGCTCACTGACACTCTTTCAAGCGAGGTCCTTTTTATTCCTGTCTCTATAGAAATAAGACTTAACATTGAAATCACTCGCGCTTCACGCCTCTACTGCAGCTGGTGTAAACGCAGCATTACAAGGTATACATTTTATTCCCTGGGTTCAAACCCATGACCTCTTGTGCTGCTAACGCAATGCTCTATCACTGAGCTATACAGGAGAACAACTAAATTGTCCAACTTAAACAAACACTGATCATCATAATATATAAATACAACAAAACATCAAGATCTTAACCTAGTAAGTGAATTGTGTTTTCTACAGCAGTATTTTACAGAACATTCAGGAAAAATGTTAAATAATATAATGTAATGTTTCTCTGTCATTTACATAACAAGCAAAACATTTTTTTATACAAAACGGGTGTTTTAAACATTGCAAGAACATAAAACATGACATTGTCATAAGGTTTGAAAATGATAGAATGTAACATTCCTCTAATATTCACACAGCCAAGAAATGTTTTTAAAACGTTAAAAAAACTGGACACTTTTTATGTTGGCATAACTTTTATGGGAACTTTAGGAACTTTCTAGGAATGTCCTTAGAACCTTCTTTCTGTTAGCTGGGGTACTACAGTAGAATTAGAAGTTAAATGTATCTTGCATGTTGACATCTTGATTATGGGTGGGGGGAAATGTATATGATGCACTTTTTTGCTTACTTTTAGGTCATCATCATGAGCACATCCATCACATCCAGGTTGTCCGATTGGCAGAAGAAGAAGCTGCGATCATTCCTGAACCATGCCAACCTCAGCCTGCTGTTTAAAGCCAGTGTTCATGGTTACAATGTTAATGCTTTCCACCAAAAGTGTAACAGACAGGGATCTACTGTTGTTGTTGCTTACAATAACTCTGGTTTTGTTTTTGGAGCTTACACTAGCAAAGATTATGGTCAGACAAATACTAATATTGCAGATGACAAAGCCTTTCTCTTCAGCTTTAATGGGAATAAAGTCAAAGCAGATCCAATGCGTGTGGTCAGTGGAAATCCTCAGTATGCTTTTACTGATTCAGGCCCAAACTTTGGCTCTTTAGTGTTTCTTTATAACAACACGGCCACAGTCTACAGTAATCCTGGTGGGCAATACCAGTTTGATCCACTGCTGATGCATGGGAATGATTTACAGCTGGTTGAGTTTGAGGTGTACAGGGTGGAGGGTGAGTATTATTTTGACAAAATTACATGATTTATTTAATCAGAAAAAGACTATAATGATGTCTTCTGTTATTATATGTGTGAATACTATAATTTCTGTGTTCTGGTCTGTGTTTTCACCAGACTGTGGGGCTCTCATGGAGAAACCATGGAGAAATGTCCAGTGGAACGCTGAGTGAGTCAAACTTAATATTTTCTTTAAAAACATTCAGAGTTACTTTACATTGTTGTTTTAGGTCCACATCATTTAACAGATTGCTTCAGTTTGATTTGATTCATAATGTTTATTAGGAGAAGGAAGGGACTCCTCAGCAACATTTCTGAGTGGAAGCCTTCTGTTAGCTCAGTGAAACAGGCTCGGATTTTAATGGTGGGCCCTGTTGGTGCCGGCAAATCAAGTTTCTTCAACTCCATCAACTCTGTATTTAAAGGTTATGTGAGCGGTCAGGCCAACACTGGCACTGCTGGCTCCAGTTTAACTACTCAGGTAAAGGTGCTTTGGATTAAAGTGTCTGCAATAATTTGCTGCAGGTTTAACAGTTAACAATAAATATTTGTGTCATAGTTTCGTACCTACAGCATAAAACCAACCAGCAGTGTAACTCGTATTCCATTCACACTGTGTGACACGATGGGTTTGGAAGAGGGATTGAACGCCGGGCTGGATCTAGATGATTTTTCTAATATTTTGAGAGGTCACGTTCAAGACAGGTATCAGGTGAGAACTTTTGAACTAGACACATCTAGTGTTTGTTTGAAGTCTGATATTAAGTGTGTTATCAGTTTGTCACACCACAGAAAAATTTTATATTAACAACCCAGCCAAATTTGAGAAAAAAAATCTTCGAAAAACATGCATGATTCTTGTCTCCTAATCGTTGAGGGCCAGTAACTTATTACTAGTAATAATATTACAAGGCTCTAGAGTTTGGGACCACATTTTTTAATGGAGCAGCTTGATGGAAAAAAGTCTCTGCAAGTCTCCCTGCAGTTCAACAGACACAGATTAGGCCCATGTCGTGGTCTAAACCAATCAGAGATAGTTAAGGGTGGACCCCTCCCTCTGATTGGCCGTGGTCCAGATATTCCTGTATGTCAGTAATGCGCGGGTCAATATAAAAACAACATGACCAACGTTTTCAACTACCCAGCACGCAACACAGACACAAAAATAAATAAATAAATAAAAATATATATATTGTACCGAACCTGCTTCCTGGCCTGCATTTTTAAAAGTAGTAATTGTTTAAAATAGTAAATTGGCATCTTTATTTCAAATGACCGGACCGGCCGTGACCTGAATATCATAAAAAATATTTGTGGATGACTCGTAACCTCAATGCGGGTTGAAAGTAAACTTGATGTACCGCAATGATGTTACATGCGCGCAATTTATAGGAGTTATCGGAGATACACTGAAAAAAAAGACATTTCACTGCATGGATTTAGTCTGTAGCTGTATCCAATCTAGCCAGGACCGCTGTTTTGATCCTAATCCTACCTCTAAATCCTAAACCTTTGCATGACTCTGCAACAGGGAACTGAAACGCTAAACATGAGCACGAACATGCACTAACTAGTAATGAGTATTACTTTTTTTTGAGTAATTAGCCCAACATTGTTGAGGGCGTGTCTCCTGTCAACCTGAAATGACGCCGACTCACGGGAAACCTGCCGTCTCTCTCAACTTTCAAATATAGGTGCTGGTCATATAATTAAAAATATCTTCAAAAAGTTGATTTATTTCACTAATTCCATTCAAAAAGTGAAACTTGTATAGTGTGTCCATTCATTATACGCAAAGACTGATATATTTCAAATGTTTTTTTTTTTAAATTTGATGATTATAACTGACAACTAAGGGCAATCCCAAATTCAGTATCTCAGAAAATTAGAATATTGTGAAAAGTTTCAATATAGACCCCTTGCACGTGACGTCACGCTCTACTCGCGCGAATTATGGACGCCATGATGGACGGCGGAAGTGTTATGTTGTAGACGGACGGCAAGCCGAACAAGTACGTGTTTGTGTTCGTTAGGGTCATTAAATGGTTATTTCGTGTTGCTATGATGCACCTACCATTACAGAAAAGTGGCATAAATACATTATTTTTACATGAATGTTATTGTTTTAATTTAATGCTGCAGTGACACCATAAATTTCATAGCTGCCAACTCTTTCGCATTCACCGTGAGACCCACGCAATTGACCCCATTCTCACGCCACACATCCATTTTCACGATGTAAGTAGCTAAACCAGTGCTCGCAGTACTGACACTTTTATATTTTAGCGTACCTTCACTGTCTTTTGCGTGCCACCTTCTCACGTTGCTGGTGCTTTGCTGCAAAGAGTCAAAGAGCATTTCACTTTATGTGGCGCTGCGCAGGAAGTTCGGCAGCGAGGACATCAGAGTACCGCGAGAGCAAGTCGAAATGTTACAAAAGGGTCCGCCTTTACCTTTGCTCTCGCGTTACTCTGATGTCATACGCCGATCAGTCAGCTCCGTACCAGTCGAACACACAAAGCGTCAAGGTCTGGATGAAAAGCAGAGACCTGCCCGGATTCCACGCACGCAGATACCCTCAGAAAACAGCAATTTTAATCAACCATCACTCGCGTGCCCAGCTAGAAATAAAAAGTTCTAAGAACGTTCCCTGAAAGTTCCCGAATGTTCCCAAAAACATTCTGCCAACGTTAAAAGCGGCTAGTTTTTTTTAAGTTCTAGGAACGTTTCTGTTGTCTGAACGTTAGAGTAATGTTACATTTTACCATTTTAAACGTTATGACAATGTCATGTTTTAATGTTCAAACAATGTTTAAAACAACAGCTGTTTATTATATTGACTTGTTTAATTGTTATGTAAATGATAGAGAAACATTACATTTTATTATTTTATAAAACATTATTTCTGAATGTTCAGTAAATATATTGCTGTAGAAAACTCAATTCACTTACTAGGTTTAGATGTTGATGTTTGTTTCATTTTAAGTCACCCTTATTGTGATTAGTGTTTGTTTTAGTTGGTCTCTTGACACTTGACTTTTTGCTTGCTAGTTTTTTCCTGGTTGTGTTAACTTTGTGTTAATGCACCACATTTGTTATGAACATGCCAAGTTAATAGTGTTATTCTGTGGTTGTTGGTACATAATGGTAAAGATCATCACCTTATTCATTTACTAATCAAAACTTTATTTTCTGTCAAAAATGTAAATGAGATCCAGCACTTTCACAGCATTTTGTCATTAAGGAGTTTTAGAAACTTTGGACAAAAAATATCTGCTGTATAACTGGGATGCACAAACATCAAGAATCAGACTATGAATCTCAATCATGGTGACAATTAAATGAAAAACTTCATGCTGCAATGCATGCTGGGTATTAACAAATTACAAACCTCATTCAGGACTCCCAGCATGCACTGCGGCATGGATAAATAAGGATTTTTTTAACAATTTTAATTGTCACCATGGTTGAGATTCACAGTCCGACTCCCGATGCCCGGGCATCCCAACTATACAGCGGATAGTCCCCGTCCAAAGTCTCCAAAACTCCCCAACGACAAACTGCTGTGAAAGAGCCGGATCCAATATACAATATTGGCAGAAAACAAACTCCTGACCAGCAAATGAACCAGGTGATGATCCCCACCACCACGCACCAACAACCACAGAAACACACTAACAACTTTTCATAACAAATGTGGTGCATCACCACAAAGCCAACACAACCAGGAAAAAACTAGTAGGCAAAAAGTCAAGTGTCAAGAGACCAACTAAAACAAACATGAATCACAATAAGGGTGACTTAAAATGAAACATCAACATCTAAACCTAGTAAGTGAATTGAGTTTTCAGAAATAATGTTTTATAAAATAATAAAATGCAATGTTTCTCTATCATTTACATAACAATTAAACAAGTCAATATAATAAACAGTTGTTGTTTTAAACATTGTGTGAACATTAAAACATGACATTGTCATAACGTTTAAAAATGGTAAAATGTAACATTACTCTAACGTTCAGACAACAGAAACATTCCTAGAACTTAAAAAAAACTAGCCGCTTTTGACGTTGGCGGAGTGTTTTTGGGAACATTCGGGAACTTTCGGGGAACGTTCTTGGAGCTTTTTATTTCTAGCTGGGTGTGCATGTTTGCAAGCAGTACAAGCCTGCGTGATGTTTGCAGTGACAGGTTTTAATAAAAGAGAAAAAAGTCAATTGATATTTGACATCTATAAACAATAATATATACGAAATATAATTATATGGTCTTGACATACACATTATCTGTTGCTTTAGTTTAATATTAAACTACTCATTTGGTTTATTTGATTGTGACAGTCCCTCTATCACCAATCACAAATCATCACTTTACGCTTCTCTTTCTCAGTGGATAAACTGAATCAAAGCTGCTGTTATCTGCAGTTATACATTTTACAGAGACCAGTAGCCTATTCATTAGATTTTAACTGAACTTTTTTGGCACTTTTATCAGAAGGAAAGCATAATAGAAGTGTATAAAATAATAGTAAAGACTCTAATCCCAGGCATTTAAACTCAGTAAAAGCTTTTATTTCAATTTAATTTCTAAAATATGATTCGATTTGTATTGTGAACCATTTTAACGCAGTCTTTCCCAAATATTTAACACAGAAATAGCTAAAATCCACACTATTATCAATTGGCAAATATAAAAAAATTATTACCACAAACCCCCACCCCCCCCAAAAAATCTCACTCCAAGCTGAACTCAGAAGTTGGCAGCTCTGCAGACTTTTAGATCAGCACCAGTGGATGGGGATATCCCGTTTACCACATAGTGGTACAAATCATGCGGGCTGAAGTCGGGCAGACTCGGCGTTTAATGGGGTCCGTGAAAATTGAAGGAGGAAGAAGGTAAGGGTCGGTATCCAGTCCCGCTATCTCTAACTTCTCTAAATAGCGCTTTTTGTGAGGACCTACCAAATGCCCTACCTCGACCGATAACGGCACAACAACTTCCATGTATTTTAGTGTAATATATATTTAAACTGTTTAAAACTAATCAAAAATCCTGCTCGTCTATTACTAATCAACCTAGTGCGTCAGTGATTTTGCCGTCCAGCATGTCGTCGTCACGTGGTCTAGGTCACGTGTTTACAAAGGGTCTATTGAAGACACCTGGTGCCACACTCTAATCAGCTAATTAAAGGAATAGTCTACTCATTTTCAATGTTGGAGTATGTTGTTGCCTTGGCTGGGGGTTGTTGATGCGTCCCTCTGTCGTCTGTGTGCGTGCACGTGGGCGCTGGAGCGCGCTGCGACGCTTCGATGGCATTTAGCTTGGCCCCATTCATTCAATGCTACCAATCAGAGATAAAGTTAGAAGTGACCAAACATATCGACGTTTTTCCTATTTGGGACGAGTAGTTGTACGAGCAGGTTTGGTGGTGCAGAATGGAGCGTAGCGCTTTTCTGGGCGGATTTAAGAGAGGAACTGTGTTTTATGGCGTGGTGGCACTTTTGGGAGTACTTCGACTCGCCTGAAAAGTCCGCTCCCCTTCTCCCTCTCATAATGGGAGAGGGAGGGTGTTACTGCGCCGAGTCGAAGTACTCCCAAAAGTGCTATTACGCCATACAATATAGTTCCTCTTTTAAATCCGCTTAGAAAAGCGCTAGGTTTTATTTTGTACCACCAAACTTGCTCGTATAACTACTCGTCTTAACCTGATAGCCTGCGCGAGGGCGTGGATGTACTGAAGAGCTATTTATTTACATAATTTAAATTACTGTTATTTTAAATGTACTTACATTAAACAACTATACATCATTAAAAAGTGTTTTGATTTAAGATTTAGTTTTTG
The DNA here is from genome assembly GCF_027580225.2 of Misgurnus anguillicaudatus. Taxonomy (NCBI): domain Eukaryota; kingdom Metazoa; phylum Chordata; class Actinopteri; order Cypriniformes; family Cobitidae; genus Misgurnus; species Misgurnus anguillicaudatus. The sequence continues at coordinate 17,059,202 of NC_073338.2, forward strand.
ACCTTTATTTTAATCTGAGAATCCTAGTAACAGTAATTTCTTCATTTTTGTCAGGCTTTATGAAAATAAAAAACGGTACATACCTTTAATTTGAAATATAACCCTCAACCGCACTCATTGATAAAAATACTCCTCCGTGATCGTCATGAAAGCACTCGATAAAACAACATCCATCGGGGCTTTTAATTCAAAGTATGCATATTTGGAGAAATATTACTTCAATTTTATATGTTTACTTCAAATTTCTGCAGGGGGGGTAATATTTCACCCATTTTTATTTCAAACATGGCGATATGAGCAAGCTGGAGTCTGCAGTCATTCACACTCAGTTTGTTTCATTCATACGTGAAGCCGGAGGGCGCTAAAGTCTGAAACTCTCAATATGAAAACTTTCATAAAGCAAGACGTCAGAGCTCAGCAGCAGCTGTCAGACGTGAACTTGAACAGTGACGTGCAACGAGCGATCGCTGTTTTTATAATAACATGCAAATAAAGATGTTTTGATGTTTTAAAACCATGGAGACAATAAACACGATTAAGATTATATATGGTTTGTCTGTATTTTTAACGCTATGTCTGGTATTTTCATAACAGTACTGTATATTATAATGCTATGCTAATCGAGCAAAGCTAACAGCATAAATAGCATAAAATTGTTTATTTTGTACCACCAAACTTGCTCATATAACTACTCGTCTTAAAAGGGAAAAAGTTGATGTGTTTGGTCACTTCTAACTTTATCTCTGATTGGTACCATTGAATGAATGGGGCTAAGCTAAATGCTATTGAAGTGTTGCAGCGCGCTCCAGCGCTTACGTGCACGCACACAGATGATAGAGGGATATATCAACAATTCTTAGTTAAGGTAATAACATATTTTGGTATTGAAAATGAGTAGACTATTCCTTTAACTCAAAACACCTGCAAAGGCATTTAAATGGTCTCTCAGTCTAGTTCTGTAGGCTACACAATCTTGGGGAAGACTGCTAACTTGACAGTTGTCCAAAAGACGACCATTGACACCTTGCACATGGAGGGCAAGAGACAGGACGCAAAAGAGGCTGGCAGTTCACAGAGCTCTGTGTCCAAGCACATTAATAAAGAGGCGATGGGAAGGAAAAGATGTGGTAGAAAAAAGTGTACAAGCAATATGAATAACCGTACCCTGGAGAGGATGGTGATACAAAACCATTTCAAAAATGTGTGGGTGATTCACAAAGAGTGGACTGCAGCAGGAGTCAGTGCTTCAAGAACCACTACGCACAAACTTATGACATGGGTTTCAGCTGTCGCATTCCTTGTGTCAACCACTCTTGAACAACAAACAGGGTCAGAAGCATCTCGCCTGGGCTAAAGACAAAAAGGACTGGACTGCTGTTGAGTGGTCCAAAGTAATGTTCTCTGATGAAAGTAAATTTTGCATTTCCTTTGGAAATCAGGGTCCCAGAGTCTGGAGGAAGAGTAGAGAGGCACACAATCCACGTTGCTTGAGGTCCAGTGTAAAGTTTCCACAGTCAGTGATGGTTTAGGGTGTCATCTGTTGGTGTTGGTCCACTGTGTTTTCTGAGGTCCAAGGTCATCCATCAGTCTGTGTGTAATGACTGAATTAATATACAAGGTTTACTTTTTGAACGGATTTAGTGAAATAAATCAACTTTTACATCTTTTACATTTACAACAACAACTTGAACATCTTTTACATCTACAAACCTGAACAGATCCTTACTATTGTATTAGGGGTGGGGCCATGCTCAGTTGCTCTAGTGCATCATTAAAGGTGACATAGAATGGTTGAACGGAGTATTTATCCTTGTTCTGTGATGTGACATGTAGACAAAAAATCTTTTGTTTGGGTCTGTAATGCCTTAGAAGCTTCCTAAAAACCTCTCTCAGATAGCTCTATAAGGGTGGGGGATTTTAAACAAGTGGTCTTGCACCTATTTGGCTCCCCCTACTGGCTTAACTTGCAATCTCATTACTGATTGGCTGACTTTGCTGCCACTCAAAAAATGTAGCCAATTATTTTAAAGTGGATGGGTAGTTAGATGCCTGTGATGTCATAAGCATCAGTTTTTCAGATTGGGCTGTTTTCTGGCTGACATTTCTAAAAGAGGAATTTCTATGAGACTGAGATGTTTAGCATGTTTAGCACTTTTTGTATGTTTGTGAATGTGGGTAGACTACCATTATTCAACAAAGACAAGGTAAAAATGGTTTTTCATTCTCTGTCCCCTTTAAGCCACCGTTTTAGCCCCGCTTAAATAATCCTGAACACAGAAATGTGGAAAAACTGTTTAAGGTATAACACAACAATTCAGTGCATAGTTCACAGTCTTTGTATTGTGTTTCAGCAATACATTTCTAACAGAAACAATTCTCTAAATTACTTTACACAGACTTTAACAGATATTTGACTTGCCAGTTACGTATAATAATAAATAAAAGAAAAATATGAGAGAAAAAGATTAACATGAATGCCTCAGAAAATATTTTAGTAGTTTGGGTATAATTGTATTTTCTTTGTTTTTGTAGTTTAACTCATCAATGCCTATCCAGCCAGGCATGCCTCATTTCATTAACTCACCTGGCTTAAAGGATAAGATTCATTGTGTTGTATACGTCATTGATGCCTGCAAAGTCAAGATTCTCTCTGACAAAATGATCGACAAGTTTGCGGTTTTCCGAAGGAAAGCCAACCAGCTGAGTGAGTTAACTATATCTTAAACTAAAACTTAGTCATTATTTACTCAACCTAATTTCATTTGAACCCCCATTGTCCTTTTTTGCTCTTCAGAACCCAAACAACTCTTTTTAAAAATGTGCGTTTGGGTTCTGAAGAACAAAGTAAGACAATGTGTGGTCAAACAACATGAGAGTAAATAATGAGAAAGTTTTTGGGTGAACTATCCCTTTAACTACAACTGACTGAACTGAATCTTGAGCTTAATTTTAAATGACATCTATTTTGTGGTTTTGGTGTTTTTCAGATGTTCCTCAGCTGGTCCTGCTGACTAAGGTGGATGAAGCGTGCCCATTAGTGGCAGAAGACCTGAAGAACGTCTATCAGAGTCATTACATTAACAGAATGGTAAGCTTTGTGCTCGGTGTTCTGGTCTGATGATGTTTCTGAGTGTTGAGTCTGATGAATATATTGTGTGTGACAGATGCAGGAGGTGAGCGCTCAGCTTGGAGTTTCTCTTTCTGCTGTGGTCCCAGTAAAAAATTACAGCAAAGAAGTGGATATAGAGCCACAAAATGACATCTTGCTTCTGACCGCTGTTATTCAGATGCTCAGAGCAGCTGAGGGATACTTTGATGATCTTTACAACGTGGAGGAAAAGTCTGCCTAGATCAAGTCATTTCAGTTCTACAAAATAATGTCTTAAATCACCGGGATCTCTGTTTTATACCAATACGCTGTTAAAAAGTGTGTTATGTTTAGCACATGTTTAGAGGCGGATTATAGTAGATGCTTAAAGTGGCAGCTGTATCTCTGTTAGAGTATTATAAGGTTCGCAATTATTTCTCTTTGCTTGTTACTCTGAAAATGCAAATAATAAATAAAACCACATGATTTTCATTTTGCTTATGGAAACTAATATTGGAGTTTCTCTGGCTGCTGTTGTCCCAGTGAAGAACTACAGCGAGGAGGTTGGGTATGGACATTCTGCTATTGAATGCCTTGAATCATATTCTCAGAGCTGCTGAGGGATACTTTGATGATCAGAGTAAAGATGCAGGATCTGTTTAAGTAGACCACTTTAAGAAGACATTTAAGGAAAGAAAAAATTAATTGATAAATGTTTTGCAACTAAGATTAGGGGTTTATATTAAGTATAAATTCAGCCATTATTTTAACTTCTTTTAGCCAATAAACGGGCTACACGATGCCACAGAAGAACCATTTTTGCCTACATCATCCTATATAAAGTAAAAAAACATGTGTTCAAATATAATCTGATTTCTTTAATATAAGTAAGATCATGTCAAAGATTGAAAATGATTGTACTATAATGAAATGGCTAAATCAAGATGTTTACATAAAGTCTTTATCTTCATTTACAATTTTGGGGGGAAAATACATGACTGTCTAAATAATTTGGACACTGACAGGGCCGGAGTGGGACTCATTTTCAGCCCTGGAGTTTCATGTCTTAGACCGGCCCACTTTATTTCACGACTGACTATTAAAATAATATCTTTAAACCCTCAGTAGTATTAGTCTGCAGTAGTGCACTGTTCTCTGCAGCCTTGCAATTCACTGTATTTTTCAAATATATAATTTCATATTCCGTGCAAATGCAGTAAACAATTATAATTTTTGCCATAATCATGCAGCCCTACCATAAGACCATAATATTACTAAAGTAAACTTATTCAAAAACTAAAGGAAACAAATGTGTTTGTGTTTTCCTCTATATTTCTATTTAAAAAAAAAATGGTGAGTCTCCAGATTAACTGTTGGGTTGATAACGTTTGGAAACCCCTGATATACAATACACAAGCAAGATTTATCAAGTATGCATTGGAAACAAATGGAAAATATCTGTATCTTTTTAAAGCGGCGGGGACATCTCTCACCCGCAAATACGCGTCATCTCGGTGGCATGACACATGACAACACCGGCCCTCGTGGCCAAAAAAAAACAGACCGGCCCACCGGGAATCCTCCCGGTTCTCCCTATGGCCAATCCGGGCCTGGACACTGACCATAAACACATCTTTTTTGACGTAAACGTAATTGCGTTTCATTAGAAACGAAAATAGCCTGGGTGTGACAATTTTTGAATTTGTAATTTTGTTATTAAAGTAAACGATTTTGGTCTAATTTGTCAACATTTCTGGCTTTGAAATCCAACTTGATCATTGATTTAATTATATGTGATACATTTTGTTTGTTTTTCTAATTTTAAACCAAAAATATATAAAATATGTGTATTTTATTGGCAATATGTTATATTCATAAATGAACATAACCCTCAACAGTTCCCAAATGTAAAAAAAATTCTTTGTGACCGTCATGATTCACATATTATGACGATTATAACGAAGATTCATAACCAAAAAAGTGTTACATCAATCGCTTTATTACATCTGTTTTTTCTGCTTTTCATGTTTTAACGCGTGCCTTGCCTACTTTATACTTTTATTGTATTTATGTTATCAATGTTTGGAACTGTTTCAAATTACTTTTGTTTATACTTGCAAAAAAAACATTCATCACTGGAAGTGACGGTACCCGCGCGCATACGGCGTGAAAGAAACACGCGGCCCAGATAGCAAAATTGCTGTGGCCCAGATCTGGTTCACATCTGACACCTTCATCTGGCCCACCTTTAGCATGGAATGATGGCACTTGAGCGGTCCACCTCTTTTTTTTCCAGATCTTTACCACAAGCAAACCATAGAAACGCCACATGTCAGCCGAACACAAAGCAAATAATGCAGATCTGGCCCAAATCTGGGTAATGTTAATTTAAATTTTGGCCCAGACTCGGCCCAGACAATACACCATTATCTGGCCCACACCTGGCATGGATTGATGGCACTTGTGTGGTCCACTCCTGTTTGACACGTCTCGCCCACGAGCAAGCCAGAGTGATGCCACAAACAGAGTATGAATCTCAATCATGGTGACAATTAAATGAAAAACTTCATGCTGCAATGCATGCTGGGTATTAACAAATTACAAAGCTCATCCAGGACTCCCAGCATGCACTGCGACATGGCGAAATAATGAACTTTTTACAAATTTTTTTGTCACCATGGTTGAGATTCATAGTGTGATTCTTGATGTTTGTATGTCCCAAGTTTACAGCAGTTATTTTTTGCCAAAATTTCTAAAACTCCTTAATGAAAAAGTGCTGTGAAAGTGCTGGATCTTGTATACAACATTGACAGAAAATAAACTTTTGATGAGTAAACCCTTTAATTAGATAATGATTTTTACCATTATATACTAACCACCACAGAATTGCACTGTTAACTTTACACTACCATAACAAATGTGTTTTATACACACAAAGTAAGGCACCCAGAAAAAAATGGTAAAGAAGTCAAGGGTCCAACTAAAACAAACACTAATCACAATAATGGTGACTTAAAATTAAACAAAGCATCAACATCTAAACCTAATAAGTGAATTGTGTTTTCTACAGCAATATTTTTACTGAACATTCAGAAATAATGTTCTATAACAGTTTTAAAATAATAAAATGCAATGTTTCTCTTTCATTTACATAACAAGCAAACAAGTCAATTTGTTGTTTTAAACATTGTGTGAACATTAAAACAGGACATTGTCATAATGTTTGAAAATGGTAAAATGTAACATTCCTCTAATGTCAGACAACACAGAAATGTTCTTAGAACGTCAAGAAAACTGGACACTTTTTATGTTGGCAGAACGTTTTTGGGAACGTGGGGAACTTTCAGGGAACGTTCTTAGAACTTTTCTCTGTTAGCTGGGTATATGGATCAATTCAGACTCACACACACATAAGCCCGTGCTTACTGTGCCATATCTTTGCCAAACTGGCCCTGATGCATCTTTATACAGCTGGACCACATTTACAGCATCATATATGAGCCACTTCAGACTCACACCCACATGAGTTGGTGCTTTCTGTGCCACATGTTTGCCAAAACCGGCCCGGATATGTTTTAAAAGAACTGGGCCACATTTGCTGCAACATATGTGGGCCACTTTAGACACAAAGCCACATGAGCCGGTGCTTACCGTGCCATATCTTTGCCAAAACTGGCCCAGACACATTTGTAAAGAACTGGGCCACATTTTCTGCAACATGTGAGGGCCACATTTGGTTTATTCCAAGATTAGGCCGTGTCTGTTGTGCAGCATTTTTGCCAAAGGTGGCCCATATTTGTTGTTTGATATTTGGGCCATATTCACTATTTGTCAGATGGGCCACTTTTGGTTCATATTCAGATGACATGTTGCCATGGGCACCACATCTTTGCCTTAAAAGGCCCACATGTGATTTGATATATGTGGCCCATTTTTGCTATTTTACATGTGAGACACTTTAGGTTCACATCCCTTTTATTCGGGCCATAAGAAGACCAGCAGTGCCGCATCTTTGCCTGAAGTGGCCCACATGTGCTTGCTATCTGGGGAATATTGCAGATGACAAAGCCTTTCTCTTCAGCTTTAATGGGAAAAACGTCAAAGCAGAACCAATGCGCGTGGTCAGTGGAACTCCTCAGTATGCTTTTACTGATTCAGGTCCAAACTTTGGCTCTTTAATCTGTCTCTCTAACAACACGGCCACAGTATACAGTGATCCTGATGACTACGAGTTTGATCCACTGCTGATGCATGGTGATGATTTAGAGCTGGTTGAGTTTGAGGGTGGAGGGTGAGTATTATTTTGACCAGATTATTTTTAACAGAAAATTACTAAAAGGGCACCTAGTGATGTTTTCGTTATTTTGTGTGTGCGCGTGTGTGTGTGTGTGTGTGTGTGTGTGTGTGTGTGTGTGTGTGTGTGTGTTCATTTTCACCAGACTGTGGAGCTCTCATGGAGAAACCATGGAGAAATGTCCAGTGGAACGCTGAGTGAGTCAAATTTAACAATTTCTTTAGAAACATTGAGTTATTTTACATTTTTTATTGTTTAAGGTCCACATCATTTAAGGAATTGCTTTAGTTTGATTTGATTCATAATGTTTATTAGGAGGAGGAAGGGACTGAGCACCATTTCTGAGTGGAAACCTTCTGTTAGCTCAGTGGAACAGGCTCGGATTTTAATGGTGGGCCCTGTTGGTGCCGGCAAATCAAGTTTCTTCAACTCCATCAACTCTGTATTTAAAGGTTATGTGAGCGGTCAGGCCAACACTGGCACTGCCGGCTCCAGTTTAACTACTCAGGTAAAGGTGCTTTAGATAAAAGTGTCTACTGTAATACTGTAATAATTTGCTGCAGATTTTAACAGTTAACAATAAATATTTGTGTCATAGTTTCGTACCTACAGCATAAAACCGACCAGCAGTGTAAGTCATATTCCATTCACACTGTGTGACACGATGGGTTTGGAGGAGGGATTGAACGCTGGGCTGGATCTAGATGATTTTTCTAATATTTTGAGAGGTCACATTCAAGACAGGTATCAGGTGAGAACTTCTGAACTAGACACATCTAGTGTTTGTTTGAAGTCTGATATTAAATGTGTTGTCAGTTTGTCACACCACAGACAAAATGTGATCAACGTTGAATGATGAAAAACGGCAATTAAAAAAGTTATAAAAATCTTAGAAAAACAAACGCTGGGGGCCACACCCACTCACAACAACCTGAATGAATCCTCAAAAAAAAAAAAACTGAACCGATGATCGTGATTGTGTGAGGGGTGAGGTCATTGAGCCACCGTTTCAGCCCCACCCAAATAATCCAGAATACATAAATATGGTAAAATTGTTTAACGGTGTTTAGTACTATACGTAGTTCACAGTCTTTGTAATGTGTTTCAGCAATACATTTCTAACATTCATAACAGTATGTGTTTAGAAACAATTCTCTAAAATGACTTTACACAGACTTCAACAGATATTTGACGCGCCAGTTAGGCATTATAATATATAAAAGAAAAATGACACAAAATATTTAAGTAGTTTCTTTTGAATAAAATTTTATTTTCTTTGTTTTTGTAGTTTAACCCATCAATGCCTATCCAGCCAGACATGCCTTATTTCATTAACTCAGCTGGCTTAAAGGATAAGATTCATTGTGTTGTATACGTCATTGATGCCTGCAAAGTCAAGATTCTCTCTGACAAAATGATCGACAAGTTTGCGGTTTTCCGAAGAAAAGCCAACCAGCTGAGTGAGTTAACTATATCTTAAACTAAAACTTAGTCATTATTTACTCAACCTAATTTCATTTAAACCCCCATTGTCCTTTATTGTTCTTAAGAACCCAAGCAACTTCTTAAAAAAGTGTTGTTTTGGGTATTATGGGAGTGGATGGTGACCGAGGCAGCCCATTGTAACCAGAAGGACACTTTAAGACACTTAGAGGCTGTTTACACTTGGTATTAAAATGCGTTTTGGTCAATCGGATCACAAGTGGATGACACTAAATACAGGTGCAAACTAGGTGTAAAACATTTTGAGCTCGTTCACTTTCAACCACATTCAAAGGTTGTCGAAAGCGCATACGACCAGATTGCTTTAGTGGTGTAGACTAGAGGTCTTCTCGGGTCCAAAGAAATGTACCCGACCCGAAATGACCCAAATCACTTCATACCCGAACCCGACTTGCATAAATAACATTTTTTTAAAGAAAGACCCGACCCGAGACAAATTAGACCCGAGTCCGACCTGAACTAGTGAAAATTTTTTTTTAACCCGACTGGAACCGAATGTAAACGGCACTGACGTGTGTGCATTCTGCAGACCCACGCGCAGCAGTCAGACAGAAAGAAACTCCGGTGGCCTTGCAACCAATTTGGCGAGCTGCTCCATTCATTAGGGCCCGAGCACACCGGGGTGTGAGGACCCTATTGTTCTTCAAGGAGTTATTATTATTAGGGCCCGAGCACACCAGGGTGTGAGGACCCTATTGTTTTTGCTCCGTTTATTAGGGCCCGAGCACCGAGGAGCAGGCCAGAATGGCCTGCACCGTGGGTGCAAAGCCCTATTGTTTTTGCTCGGTTTATTATTATTATTATTAGGGCCCGAGCACCGAGGAGCAGGCCAGAATGGCCTGCACCGAAAGGTGCGAAGCCCTATTGTTTTTGCTCGAATTTATTAGGGCCCGAGCACCGAGGAGCAGGCCAGAATGGCCTGCACCGAAAGGTGCGAAGCCCTATTGTTTTTGCTCGAATTTTTTTTTTTTTTATTTATTTTTTTATTAGGGCCCGAGCACCGAGGAGCAGGCCAGAATGGCCTGCACCGAAAGGTGCGAAGCCCTATTGTTTTTGCTCGGATTATTATTTTTATTATTATTATTATTTTTTTTTTTTTATTTTTTTTTTACGTTTCGGGGCAATTTGGGGGCCTTAACATACTCAAAAACTCTTGAAATTTTGCACAGACATCAGAGTCGTCGGCCATCCGGTCCGGGCAAAGGCCGGACCACGGGCGTGGCAAGGGAGCTCTGTAGCGCCCCCTGTAATTCAAAAACAAACATTGGGGCACAGATCGGGCAAAAATGTACGCACATGTACGAGAGTTGGTACACATATAGAACTCATCGACCCGAACAACTTTCGCCCTTAAACCTATTAGCTCCGCCCAACAGGAAGTCGGCCATTTTTGATTGTTTCAAAAACGCATGCGATGAACTTTTAAATACTCCTCCTAGGGGATTTACGCGATTGACACCAAACGCGGTGAACATGATGTCGAGACATTGTACTTGCTAAATTGCGAAGGGATTTTTGATATCTCGAACGGTTCTGCCATGGCCAAGCGACAAAGTCATGGCGAAATCAGAGAAACAGGAAGTGTCTAATATCAAAGGCAAAAAATGTCTTATTGTAATGACACGCAGGACGTTTGTTCGTCTGAAGATTCCGAACGCATCGATGTGCCTATTGTGAGTCTCGGGTATAGCGCCACCACCAGGCGCCAGTAAGTGTGTCAGTCACAAAGGTGGATTTTTTTGACAGTTCCATCCAATGTTCTTTTAAATACTCCTTCTAGGATTTTCATGCGATTGACACCAAAAGTGGTCAACATGATGCCGAGGCATAGTAGATGATAAATTGCGAAGGGATTTTTGATATCTCCAACGCTGTTCCCATGGCAACGCGTAAAATTTTACTTCAATTTCAGGCATGTTTAAGGCTCTTGGCGTGCTTAGATTAACCTAAAACTTGGCACACACATCAGAGTTGTCGACTGTTAAGTGTGCACAAAAAGGTCAGACATAGGCGTGTCTCTTAAGTGGCTCACCAGCACCCCCGTTTGTCTAAAATGTGGGGTTTCTTTTACCTACAGTCCCCAAATGGGTCAATAACAACATGAAATAGCCCACTGATATTTACCCACTTGATGCACTTGCTCACCGTGCATCGTTTTCTCGGAGGCATCGTATAGCAGTAAAATAACGTGCGAGGGCCCGCCATCGCTGCTTGCAGCTATATTTTTTTTTATTTTTTTTAACACTTTTGGGCATTTTGGGTGCCTTAACATACTCGAAAACTCTTGAAATTTGGCACAGACATTAGAGTCGTCCGTCATTGCGAACAGACAAAGGCTGGAACACGGGCGTGGCACGGGGGCTCTGTAGCGCCCCCTGTAATGCAAAAACAAACAGTAGTGCGCAGATCGGGCAAACATGTACGCACATTTACGAAAGTTGGTACACATATAGATCTCATCGACCCGAACAACTTTCGCCCTCTAACATTTTAGCTCCGCCCAACAGGAAGTCCGCCATTTTGGATTGTTTAAAAAATGCATGCGGTGAACTTTTGAATACTCCTCCTAGGGGATTCAAGCAAATGACACCAAACGTGGTGATCATGATGTCAAGACATTGGACTTGCTAAATTGCGAAGGGATTTTTGATATCTCGAACGGTGTTGCCATGGCGAAGCGGCAAAGTCATGGCGAAATCAGAGAAACAGAAAGTGTCTAATATCTAAGGCAAAAAATGTCTTATAGTGATGACACGCGGGGTGTTTGTTCGTCTGAAGATTCCGATCGCATCGATGTGCCTATTGTGAGTCTCGGGTATAGCGCCACCACCAGGCGCCAGGAAGTGTTGCAGTCACAAAGGTTGATTTTTTTGACAGTTCCATGTGATGTTCTTTTAAATACTCCTCCTAGAATGTTTATGCGATTGACACCAAAAGTGGTCAACATGATGCCAAGACATAGTAGATGATAAATTGCGAATGGATTTTTGATATCTCGAACGTTGTTCCCATGACAACGCGTCAAACTTTACTTTCATTTTAAAAGCATATTTAAGCCCTTCAGTTCCATGCAGTGAACTTTTAAATACTCCTTCTAGGATATTCATGCGATTGACACCAAACGTGGTCAACATGATGCTGAGACATTGGAGATGATAAAATGCGAAGGGATTTTTGACATCTTGAACGCTGTTGCCATGGCAACGCATCAAAGTTTACTATTATTTCAGAAATATTTAAGCCTCTTGGCATGCTTAGATTAACTACAAATTTGGCACACACATCAGAGTTGTCAACTGTTAAGTGTTGACAAACAGGTCAGACATAGGTGTGCCTCTTAAGTCGCTCACTAGCGCCCCCGTTTGTCCAAAATGTGGGGTTTCTTTTACCTACAGTCCCCAATTGGGTCAGTAACAACATAAATAGTCCACCAATATTTACCCACTTGATGCACTTGCCCACCGTGCATCGTTTTCTCGGAGGCACCGTGTAGCGGTAAAAATACGTGCGAGGGCCCGCCATCGCTGCTTGCAGCTATATTTATTATTTTTTTTAGGGCCCGAGCACCGAGGAGCAGGCCAGAATGGCCTGCACCGAAAGGTGCGAAGCCCTATTGTTTTCCTTAGGATTATTAGGGCCCGAGCACCGAGGAGCAGGCCAGAATGGCCTGCACCGTAGGTGCGAAGCCCTATTGTTTTTGCTCGGATTTATTATTTTTTTTTTTTTTTTTTATTTTTTTTTTTACGTTTCGGGGCAATTTGGGGGCCTTAACATACTCAAAAACTCTTGAAAATTGGCAGAGATGTCAGAGTCGTCGGCCATTAGGACCCGCCAAAGGCTGGAACTCGGGCGTGGCAAGGGAGCTCTGTAGCGCCCCCTGTAATGCAAAAACAAACATTGGGGCACAGATCGGGCAAAAATGTACGCACATGTACGAGAGTTGGTACGCATATAGAGCTCATCGACCCGAACAACTTTCGCCCTCTAACATTTAAGCTCCGCCCAACAGGAAGTCAGCTATTTTGGATTGTTTAAAAAATGCATGCGTTGAACTTTTGAATACTCCTCCTAGAGGATGCATGCGATTGACACCAAAAGTGGTGAACATGATGTCGAGACATTGGACTTGCTAAATTGCGAAGGGATTTTTGATATCTCGAACGGTTCTGCCGTGGCGAGCCGACAAAGTTGTGGCGAAATCAGAGAAACAGGAAGTGTCTAATATCTAAGGCAAAAAATGTCTTATTGTAATGACACGCGGGGTGTTTGTTCATCTGAAGATTCCGATCGCATCGATGTGCCTATTGTGACTCCCGGGTTTAGCGCCACCAGCAGGCGCCAGGAAGTGTGTCAGTCACAAAGCTGGATTTTTTTGAAAGTTCCATGCAATGTTCTTTTAAATACTCCTTCTAGGATTTTCATGCGATTGACACCAAAAGTGGTCACCATGATGCCGAGACATTGTAGATGATAAATTGCGAAGGGATTTTTGATATCTCAAACGCTGTTCCCATGGCAACCTGTCAAACTTTACTTTCATTTTAAAGGCATATTTAAGCCTTTCATTTGCATACAGTTAACTTTTAAATACTCCTTCTAGGATTTTCATGCGATTTACATGAGAAGTGGTCAACATGATGCCGAGACATTGTAGATGATAAATTGCGAAGGGATTTTTGATATCTCAAACGCTGTTCCCATGGCAATGCATCAAACTTTACTTTCATTTTTACACATATTTAAGGCTGACAGTTACATGCTGTAAACCTTTAAATACTCCTCGTATGGGATTCATGCGATCGACACCAGAAGTGGTCAACATGATGCCGAGACATTGTAGATGATAAATTGCCAAGGAATTTTAGACATCTCGAACGCTGTTCCCATGGCAACGCGTCAAACTTTACTTTAATTTCAGGCATGTTTAAGGCTCTTGGCGTGCTTAGTTGAACTTTAAATTTGGCACACACATCCAGAGATGTATAAAGTACTAGGGACCCAGACTTGAGTAAAAGTACAAGTGCTCTATCAAAAAAGTGAGCACACCACTTAAGTGGAAGTACTGAAGTATTAAACATGTTTTGTACTTAAGTATTGCAAGTAGTTTATTTTAAAATATACTACTCAAGTACTGAAAGTAAAAGTACAAGTATTGTGTAATGTAGTTATTAAAGAAAACAGTCAAAAGTTTGAATATAATATTGTTTATATTATTTCAAATGTTTAAGCTAAAGGACACTCACAATTGCTTTGGCTGTAGCAGGAGTACAAGGACAGGAATGTTCAGATTAATTTAACTAATATGGCAATAGAAAATTCAGAATTAATAAAATATTAGTCGATGTAATGGTAATAGGTAAAGGTACAAGATGTTTCAATGTATTTAGGTTTCCTTCTTTCGCGCAAACTCGCCCTTTATCGCGAATTCTCTCTCTATCGGTCTCTCTCGTGCACTTTGGTTCTCTCTTCACTTCACATTTGTCCACAACCGCGGCTCATATTTGTGAGTGAGAGGGAGGGAGGGGTCCGCTCTTCACTATCTCCTATTGGTTTAGACCACAATCTGTGTGTGTTTCTAATGTGTATCACCGCTCCGGCAGTGATAATGTAGGTTTGGAATGATTCGTAACATTTGAGTGTAACGAGTAACTATGCAGCAAATAAAAAATGTATTGGAGTAAAAGTATTAAACTCATCAAAAATATGTACTGAAGTAAAAGTGGAAGTAGGAGAAAAAAATAATACTTCAGTAGAGTACAGATTCTGCCTTTTAGTACTTAAGTACAGTAGTGAAGTAGTTCTACTTCGTTACTATACATCTCTGCACACATCAGAGTTTTCGGCTGTTAAGTGTTGACAAAAAGGTCAGACATAGGCGTGTCTCTTAAGTGGCTCACTAGTGCACCTGTTTGTCTAAAATGTGGGGTTTCTTTTACCTACAGTCCCCAAATGACTCAGAAACAACATTAGATAGCCCACTGATATTTTACCCACTTGATGCCCTTGCCCACCGTGCATCGTTTTCTCGGACGCACCGTGTAGCGGTAAAAAAACGTGCGAGGGCCCGCCATTGCTGCTTGCAGCTATATTTATTAGGGCCCGAGCACGTGTTCCAGCCTTTGTCTGTTCGCAATGACGGACGACTCTAACGTCTGTGCCAAATTTCAAGAGTTTTCGAGTATGTTAAGGCACCCAAAATGCCCAAAAGTGTTAAAAAAAAATAAAAAAAAAAAAAAAAATAAAAATAAAAAAAAAAATAATAATAAATTCGAGCAAAAACAATAGGGCTTCGCACCTTTCGGTGCAGGCCATTCTGGCCTGCTCCTCGGTGCTCAATCTGTCAATCGCATAAACATTCTAGGAGGAGTATTTAAAAGAACATCACATGGAACTGTGAAAAAAATCAACCTTTGTGACTGCAACACTTCCTGGCGCCTGGTGGTGGCGCTATACCCGAGACTCACAATAGGCACATCGATGCGATCGGAATCTTCAGACGAACAAACACCCCACGTGTCATCACTATAAGACATTTTTTGCCTTAGATATTAGACACTTCCTGTTGCTCTGATTTCGCCACAACTTTGTCGCTTCGCCATTGCAACACCGTTCGAGATATCAAAAATCCCTTCGCAATTTAGCAAGTCCAATGTCTTGACATCATGATCACCACGTTTGGTGTCATTTGCTTGAATCCCCTAGGAGGAGTATTCAAAAGTTCACCGCATGCATTTTTTAAACAATCCAAAATGGCGGACTTCCTGTTGGGCGGAGCTAAAATGTTAGAGGGCGAAAGTTGTTCGGGTCGATGAGATCTATATGTGTACCAACTTTCGTAAATGTGCGTACATGTTTGCCCGATCTGCGCACTACTGTTTGTTTTTGCATTACAGGGGGCGCTACAGAGCCCCCGTGCCACGCCCGTGTTCCAGCCTTTGTCTGTTCGCAATGACGGACGACTCTAACGTCTGTGCCAAATTTCAAGAGTTTTCGAGTATGTTAAGGCACCCAAAATGCCCAAAAGTGTTAAAAAAATTAAAAATAAAAAAAAAAATAAAAATAAAAAAAAAAAAAATTATAAATTCGAGCAAAAACAATAGGGCTTCGCACCTTTCGGTGCAGGCCATTCTGGCCTGCTCCTCGGTGCTCGATCTGTCAATCGCATAAACATTCTAGGAGGAGTATTTAAAAGAACATCAAAAGTGGTCAACATGATGCCAAGGCATAGTAGATGCTAAATTGCGAAGGGATTTTTGATATCTCGAACATTGTTCCAATGGCAACGCGTCAAACTTTACTTTCATTTCAAAGGCATATTTAAGCCCTTCAGTTGCATGCAGTAAACTTTTCAATACTCCTTCAAGGTTTTTCATGCGATTGACACCAAACATGATGACCATGATGCCGAGACATTGTAGATGATAAATTGCGAAGGGAATTTTGATATCTCAAACGGTGTTCCCATGGCAACGTGTCAAACTTTGCTTTGACTTTCCGGCATATTTAAGGCTGACAGTTACATGCAGTGAACTTTTCAATACTCCTTCTAGAATATTCATGCGATTGACTCCAGAAATTGTCAACATGATGCTGAGACATTGTAGATGCTAAATTGCGAAGGAATTTTTGACATCTCGAACGCTGTTCCCATGGCAATGCGTCAAACTTTACATTTATTTCATGCATATTTAAGGCTCTTGGCGTGCTTAGATTACCTTTAAATTTGGCACACACATCAGAGTTGTCGGCTGTTAAGTGTTGACAAAAACGTCAGATAAAGGCGTGTCTATTTAGTGGCTGACTAGCCCCCCGTTTGTCTAAAATGTGGCGTTTCTTTTACCTACAGTCCCCAAATGGGTCAGTAACAACATTAAATAGTCCACTGATATTTACTCACTTGAGGCCCTTGCCCACCGTGCATCGTTTTCTCGGACGCACCGTGTAGCGGAAAAAATAACGTGCGAGGGCCCGCCATTGCTGCTTGCAGCTATATTTTTTTTTTTTTTTTTTTTTTTTTTCAACACTTGACCTAATTTGGGTCCCTTAACATACTCGAAAACTCTTGAAACTTGGCACACATGTCAGAGTCCCGTACCACTAGGCTCATGCAAAGGCTGAAACACGGGCGTGGCACGGGGGCTCTGTAGCGCCCCCTGTAATGCAAAAACAAACATTGGTGTACAGATTGGGCAAGCATGTACGCACATGTACGAAAGTTGGTACACATATAGATCTCATCGACCCGAACAACTTTCGCCCTCTAACATTTTAGCTCCGCCCAACAGGAAGTCCGCCATTTTGGATTGTTTAAAAAATGCATGCGGTGAACTTTTGAATACTCCTCCTAGGGGATTCATGCAAATGACACCAAAAGTGGTGATCATGATGTCAAGACATTGGACTTCCTAAATTGCGAAGGGATTTTTGATATCTCGAACGGTGTTGCCATGGCGAAGCGGCAAAGTCATGGCGAAATCAGAGAAACAGGAAGTGTCTAATATCTATGGCAAAAAATATCTTATTGTGATGCCATGCGGGGTGTTTGTTCGTCTGAAGATTCCGATCGCATCGATGCGCCTATTGTGACTCCCGGGTATAGCGCCACCAGCAGGCACCAGGAAGTGTGTCAGTTACAAAGCTGGATTTTTTTGACAGTTCCATGCAATGTTCTTTTAAATACTCCTTCTAGAAAAATCATGCAATTGACACCAAAAGTGGTCAACATGATGACGAGGCATAGTAGATGATAAATTGCGAAGGGATTTTTGATATCTCGAACGTTGTTCCCATGGCAACGTGTCAAACTTTACTTTCATTTTAAAGGCATATTTAAGCCTTACAGTTTCATGCAGTGAACTTTTAAATACTCCTTCTAGGATATTCATGCGATTGACACATGATGCTGAGACATGGTAGATGATAAATTGCGAAGGGATTTTTGATATCTCGAATGTTGTTCCTATGGCAACGCGACAAATTTTACTTTCATTTTAAATGCTTATTTAAGCATTACAGTTGCATGCGATGTTCTTTTAAATACTCCTTCTAGGTAAATAATGTTATTGACACCAGAAGTGGTCAACATGATGCTGAGACATTGTAGATGCTAAATTGCGAAGGAATTTTTGACATCTCGAACGCTGTTCCCATGGCAACACGTCAAACTTTACTTTTATTTCAGGCATATTTAAGGCTCTTGGCATGCTTAGATTAAATTTAAATTTGGCAAACACATCAGAGTTGTCGGCTGTTAAGTGTTGACAAAAACGTCAGATAAAGGCGTGTCTATTTAGTGTCTCACTAGCGCCCCCATTTGTCTAAAATGTGGGGTTTCTTTTACCTACAGTACCTAAATGGATCAGTAGCAACATGAAATAGTCCACTGATATTTACCCACTTGATGCACATGCCCAACGTGCATCGTTTTCTCGGAGGCACCGTGTAGCGGTAAAAAAACGTGCGAGGGCCCGCCATCGCTGCTTGCAGCTATATATTTTTTTATTTTTATTTTTTTTAACACTTTTGGGCATTTTGGGTGCCTTAACATACTCGAAAACTCTTGAAATTTGGCACAGACGTCAGAGTCGTCTGTCATTGCGAACGGGCAAAGGCTGGAACATGGGCGTGGCACGGGGGCTCTGTAGCGCCCCCTGTAATGCAAAAAAAAACATTGGTGCACAGATTGTGCAAACATGTACGCACATGTATGAGAGTTGGTTCGCATATAGATCTCATCGACCCGAACAACTTTCACCCTCTAACATTTTAGCTCCGCCCAACAGGAAGTCAGCCATTTTGGATTGTTTAAAAAATGCATGCAGTGAACTTTTAAATACTCCTTCTAGGGGATTCATGGGATTGACACCAAACGTGGTGATCATGATGTCAAGACATTGGACTTGCTAAATTGCGAAGGGATTTTTGATATCTCAAACGGTTCTGCCATGGCGAGGCGACAAAGTCATGGCGAATTTAGAGAAACAGGAAGTGTCTAATATCTAAGCCAAAAAAATTCTTATTGGGATGCCATGCATGGTGTTTGTTCGTCTGAAGATTCCGATCGCATCGATGTGCCTATTGTGACTCCCGGGTATAGCGCCACCACCAGGCGCCAGGAAGTGTTGCAGTCACAAAGGTTGATTTTTTTGACAGTTCCATGTGATGTTCTTTTAAATACTCCTCCTAGAATGTTTATGCGATTGACACCAAAAGTGGTCAACATGATGCCAAGACATAGTAGATGATAAATTGCGAATGGATTTTTGATATCTCGAACGTTGTTCCCATGACAACGCGTCAAACTTTACTTTCATTTTAAAAGCATATTTAAGCCCTTCAGTTCCATGCAGTGAACTTTTAAATACTCCTTCTAGGATATTCATGCGATTGACACCAAACGTGGTCAACATGATGCTGAGACATTGGAGATGATAAAATGCGAAGGGATTTTTGACATCTTGAACGCTGTTGCCATGGCAACGCATCAAAGTTTACTATTATTTCAGAAATATTTAAGCCTCTTGGCATGCTTAGATTAACTACAAATTTGGCACACACATCAGAGTTGTCAACTGTTAAGTGTTGACAAACAGGTCAGACATAGGTGTGCCTCTTAAGTCGCTCACTAGCGCCCCCGTTTGTCCAAAATGTGGGGTTTCTTTTACCTACAGTCCCCAATTGGGTCAGTAACAACATAAATAGTCCACCAATATTTACCCACTTGATGCACTTGCCCACCGTGCATCGTTTTCTCGGAGGCACCGTGTAGCGGTAAAAATACGTGCGAGGGCCCGCCATCGCTGCTTGCAGCTATATTTAGGGCCCGAGCACCGAGGAGCAGGCCAGAATGGCCTGCACCGTAGGTGCGAAGCCCTATTGTTTTTGCTCGGATTTATTATTTTTTTTTTTTTTTTTTATTTTTTTTTTACGTTTCGGGGCAATTTGGGGGCCTTAACATACTCAAAAACTCTTGAAAATTGGCAGAGATGTCAGAGTCGTCGGCCATTAGGACCCGCCAAAGGCTGGAACTCGGGCGTGGCAAGGGAGCTCTGTAGCGCCCCCTGTAATGCAAAAACAAACATTGGGGCACAGATCGGGCAAAAATGTACGCACATGTACGAGAGTTGGTACGCATATAGAGCTCATCGACCCGAACAACTTTCGCCCTCTAACATTTAAGCTCCGCCCAACAGGAAGTCAGCTATTTTGGATTGTTTAAAAAATGCATGCGTTGAACTTTTGAATACTCCTCCTAGAGGATGCATGCGATTGACACCAAAAGTGGTGAACATGATGTCGAGACATTGGACTTGCTAAATTGCGAAGGGATTTTTGATATCTCGAACGGTTCTGCCGTGGCGAGCCGACAAAGTTGTGGCGAAATCAGAGAAACAGGAAGTGTCTAATATCTAAGGCAAAAAATGTCTTATTGTAATGACACGCGGGGTGTTTGTTCATCTGAAGATTCCGATCGCATCGATGTGCCTATTGTGACTCCCGGGTATAGCGCCACCAGCAGGCGCCAGGAAGTGTGTCAGTCACAAAGCTGGATTTTTTTGAAAGTTCCATGCAATGTTCTTTTAAATACTCCTTCTAGGATTTTCATGCGATTGACACCAAAAGTGGTCACCATGATGCCGAGACATTGTAGATGATAAATTGCGAAGGGATTTTTGATATCTCAAACGCTGTTCCCATGGCAACCTGTCAAACTTTACTTTCATTTTAAAGGCATATTTAAGCCTTTCATTTGCATACAGTTAACTTTTAAATACTCCTTCTAGGATTTTCATGCGATTTACATGAGAAGTGGTCAACATGATGCCGAGACATTGTAGATGATAAATTGCGAAGGGATTTTTGATATCTCAAACGCTGTTCCCATGGCAATGCATCAAACTTTACTTTCATTTTTACACATATTTAAGGCTGACAGTTACATGCTGTAAACCTTTAAATACTCCTCGTATGGGATTCATGCGATCGACACCAGAAGTGGTCAACATGATGCCGAGACATTGTAGATGATAAATTGCCAAGGAATTTTAGACATCTCGAACGCTGTTCCCATGGCAACGCGTCAAACTTTACTTTAATTTCAGGCATGTTTAAGGCTCTTGGCGTGCTTAGTTGAACTTTAAATTTGGCACACACATCCAGAGATGTATAAAGTACTAGGGACCCAGACTTGAGTAAAAGTACAAGTGCTCTATCAAAAAAGTGAGCACACCACTTAAGTGGAAGTACTGAAGTATTAAACATGTTTTGTACTTAAGTATTGCAAGTAGTTTATTTTAAAATATACTACTCAAGTACTGAAAGTAAAAGTACAAGTATTGTGTAATGTAGTTATTAAAGAAAACAGTCAAAAGTTTGAATATAATATTGTTTATATTATTTCAAATGTTTAAGCTAAAGGACACTCACAATTGCTTTGGCTGTAGCAGGAGTACAAGGACAGGAATGTTCAGATTAATTTAACTAATATGGCAATAGAAAATTCAGAATTAATAAAATATTAGTCGATGTAATGGTAATAGGTAAAGGTACAAGATGTTTCAATGTATTTAGGTTTCCTTCTTTCGCGCAAACTCGCCCTTTATCGCGAATTCTCTCTCTATCGGTCTCTCTCGTGCACTTTGGTTCTCTCTTCACTTCACATTTGTCCACAACCGCGGCTCATATTTGTGAGTGAGAGGGAGGGAGGGGTCCGCTCTTCACTATCTCCTATTGGTTTAGACCACAATCTGTGTGTGTTTCTAATGTGTATCACCGCTCCGGCAGTGATAATGTAGGTTTGGAATGATTCGTAACATTTGAGTGTAACGAGTAACTATGCAGCAAATAAAAAATGTATTGGAGTAAAAGTATTAAACTCATCAAAAATATGTACTGAAGTAAAAGTGGAAGTAGGAGAAAAAAATAATACTTCAGTAGAGTACAGATTCTGCCTTTTAGTACTTAAGTACAGTAGTGAAGTAGTTCTACTTCGTTACTATACATCTCTGCACACATCAGAGTTTTCGGCTGTTAAGTGTTGACAAAAAGGTCAGACATAGGCGTGTCTCTTAAGTGGCTCACTAGTGCACCTGTTTGTCTAAAATGTGGGGTTTCTTTTACCTACAGTCCCCAAATGACTCAGAAACAACATTAGATAGCCCACTGATATTTTACCCACTTGATGCCCTTGCCCACCGTGCATCGTTTTCTCGGACGCACCGTGTAGCGGTAAAAAAACGTGCGAGGGCCCGCCATTGCTGCTTGCAGCTATATTTATTAGGGCCCGAGCACCGAGGAGCAGGCCATTCTGGCCTGCTCCTCGGTGCTCGATCTGTCAATCGCATAAACATTCTAGGAGGAGTATTTAAAAGAACATCAAAAGTGGTCAACATGATGCCAAGGCATAGTAGATGCTAAATTGCGAAGGGATTTTTGATATCTCGAACATTGTTCCAATGGCAACGCGTCAAACTTTACTTTCATTTCAAAGGCATATTTAAGCCCTTCAGTTGCATGCAGTAAACTTTTCAATACTCCTTCAAGGTTTTTCATGCGATTGACACCAAACATGATGACCATGATGCCGAGACATTGTAGATGATAAATTGCGAAGGGAATTTTGATATCTCAAACGGTGTTCCCATGGCAACGTGTCAAACTTTGCTTTGACTTTCCGGCATATTTAAGGCTGACAGTTACATGCAGTGAACTTTTCAATACTCCTTCTAGAATATTCATGCGATTGACTCCAGAAATTGTCAACATGATGCTGAGACATTGTAGATGCTAAATTGCGAAGGAATTTTTGACATCTCGAACGCTGTTCCCATGGCAATGCGTCAAACTTTACATTTATTTCATGCATATTTAAGGCTCTTGGCGTGCTTAGATTACCTTTAAATTTGGCACACACATCAGAGTTGTCGGCTGTTAAGTGTTGACAAAAACGTCAGATAAAGGCGTGTCTATTTAGTGGCTGACTAGCCCCCCGTTTGTCTAAAATGTGGCGTTTCTTTTACCTACAGTCCCCAAATGGGTCAGTAACAACATTAAATAGTCCACTGATATTTACTCACTTGAGGCCCTTGCCCACCGTGCATCGTTTTCTCGGACGCACTGTGTAGCGGAAAAAATAACGTGCGAGGGCCCGCCATTGCTGCTTGCAGCTATATTTTTTTTTTTTTTTTTTTTTTTTTTCAACACTTGACCTAATTTGGGTCCCTTAACATACTCGAAAACTCTTGAAACTTGGCACACATGTCAGAGTCCCGTACCACTAGGCTCATGCAAAGGCTGAAACACGGGCGTGGCACGGGGGCTCTGTAGCGCCCCCTGTAATGCAAAAACAAACATTGGTGTACAGATTGGGCAAGCATGTACGCACATGTACGAAAGTTGGTACACATATAGATCTCATCGACCCGAACAACTTTCGCCCTCTAACATTTTAGCTCCGCCCAACAGGAAGTCCGCCATTTTGGATTGTTTAAAAAATGCATGCGGTGAACTTTTGAATACTCCTCCTAGGGGATTCATGCAAATGACACCAAAAGTGGTGATCATGATGTCAAGACATTGGACTTCCTAAATTGCGAAGGGATTTTTGATATCTCGAACGGTGTTGCCATGGCGAAGCGGCAAAGTCATGGCGAAATCAGAGAAACAGGAAGTGTCTAATATCTATGGCAAAAAATATCTTATTGTGATGCCATGCGGGGTGTTTGTTCGTCTGAAGATTCCGATCGCATCGATGCGCCTATTGTGACTCCCGGGTATAGCGCCACCAGCAGGCACCAGGAAGTGTGTCAGTTACAAAGCTGGATTTTTTTGACAGTTCCATGCAATGTTCTTTTAAATACTCCTTCTAGAAAAATCATGCAATTGACACCAAAAGTGGTCAACATGATGACGAGGCATAGTAGATGATAAATTGCGAAGGGATTTTTGATATCTCGAACGTTGTTCCCATGGCAACGTGTCAAACTTTACTTTCATTTTAAAGGCATATTTAAGCCTTACAGTTTCATGCAGTGAACTTTTAAATACTCCTTCTAGGATATTCATGCGATTGACACATGATGCTGAGACATGGTAGATGATAAATTGCGAAGGGATTTTTGATATCTCGAATGTTGTTCCTATGGCAACGCGACAAATTTTACTTTCATTTTAAATGCTTATTTAAGCATTACAGTTGCATGCGATGTTCTTTTAAATACTCCTTCTAGGTAAATAATGTTATTGACACCAGAAGTGGTCAACATGATGCTGAGACATTGTAGATGCTAAATTGCGAAGGAATTTTTGACATCTCGAACGCTGTTCCCATGGCAACACGTCAAACTTTACTTTTATTTCAGGCATATTTAAGGCTCTTGGCATGCTTAGATTAAATTTAAATTTGGCAAACACATCAGAGTTGTCGGCTGTTAAGTGTTGACAAAAACGTCAGATAAAGGCGTGTCTATTTAGTGTCTCACTAGCGCCCCCATTTGTCTAAAATGTGGGGTTTCTTTTACCTACAGTACCTAAATGGATCAGTAGCAACATGAAATAGTCCACTGATATTTACCCACTTGATGCACATGCCCAACGTGCATCGTTTTCTCGGAGGCACCGTGTAGCGGTAAAAAAACGTGCGAGGGCCCGCCATCGCTGCTTGCAGCTATATATTTTTTTATTTTTATTTTTTTTAACACTTTTGGGCATTTTGGGTGCCTTAACATACTCGAAAACTCTTGAAATTTGGCACAGACGTCAGAGTCGTCTGTCATTGCGAACGGGCAAAGGCTGGAACATGGGCGTGGCACGGGGGCTCTGTAGCGCCCCCTGTAATGCAAAAAAAAACATTGGTGCACAGATTGTGCAAACATGTACGCACATGTATGAGAGTTGGTTCGCATATAGATCTCATCGACCCGAACAACTTTCACCCTCTAACATTTTAGCTCCGCCCAACAGGAAGTCAGCCATTTTGGATTGTTTAAAAAATGCATGCAGTGAACTTTTAAATACTCCTTCTAGGGGATTCATGGGATTGACACCAAACGTGGTGATCATGATGTCAAGACATTGGACTTGCTAAATTGCGAAGGGATTTTTGATATCTCAAACGGTTCTGCCATGGCGAGGCGACAAAGTCATGGCGAATTTAGAGAAACAGGAAGTGTCTAATATCTAAGCCAAAAAAATTCTTATTGGGATGCCATGCATGGTGTTTGTTCGTCTGAAGATTCCGATCGCATCGATGTGCCTATTGTGACTCCCGGGTATAGCGCCACCACCAGGCGCCAGGAAGTGTGTCAGTCATGAACTTTTAAATACTTCTCCTAGGGAATTCATACGATTGACACCAATCGTGGTGAACATGATGCTGAGACATTGGACTTGCTAAATTGCGAAGGGATTTTTGATATCTCGAACGGTGTTGCCATGGCGAGGTGACAAATTCATGGCGAATTCAGAGAAACAATAAGTGTCTAATATCTGAAGCAAAAAATTTCTTATTGGGATGAAACGCAGTGTGTATGTTCGGTCAAGGATTCCGATTGCATCGATGTGCCTATTGTGAGTCTCGGGTATAGCGCCACCAACAGGCACCAGGAAGTGTGGCAGTCACAAAAGCTGAATTTTTTGACAGTTCCATGCGATGTTCTTTTAAATACTCCTCTTAGGATTTTCATGCGATTGACACCAAAAGTGGTCAACATGATGCTGAGACATTGTAGATGTTAAATTGTGAAGGGATTTTTGATATCTCGAATGCTGCTCCCATGGCAACACGTCAAACTTTACTTTCATTTTCAGGCATATTTAAGCATATTTAAGCACTTGGCATGCACTTTGGGTGCCTTAACATGCTCGAAAACACCGGGAATTTGGCACAGACCTCAAAGTCGGCCATTAATGCTGGAACACGGGCGTGGCAGTAGGGCTCTGTAGCGCCCCCTGTAATGCAAAAAAAATATTGGTGCACAAATCGGGCAAACATGTATGCACATGTACCAGAGTTGGTACGTATATAGATCGCATCGACCCGAACAACTTTCACAATCAAACCTATTAGCTCCGCCCAACAGGAAGTCGGCCATTTTGGATGGTTTCAAAAAAGCATACTGTGAACTTTTGAATACTCCTTCTAGGGAATTCATGGGGTTGACACCAAACGTGGTGATCATGATGCCGAGACATTGTCCTTGCTAAATTGCGAAGGAATTTTTGATATCTCGAACGGTTCTGCCATGACGAGGCGACAAATTCATGGCGAAATCAGAGAAACAGGAAGTGTCTAATATCTAAGGTAAAAAATGTCTTATTATGATGACACACGGGGTGTTTGTACGTCATTTTGTGAGTCTCGGGTATAGCGCCACCACCAGGCGCCAGGAAGTGTTGCAGTCACAAAGGTTGATTTTTTTGACAGTTCCATGTGATGTTCTTTTAAATACTCCTCCTAGAATGTTTATGCGATTTACACCAAAAGTGGTCAACATGATGCTGAGACATTGTAGATGCTAAATTGCGAAGGAATTTTTGACATCTCGAACGCTGTTTCCATGGCAACGCTTCAAACTTTACTTTAATTTCAGGCATATTTAAGGCTCTTGGCGTGCTTAGATTAACTTTAAATTTGGCACACACATGAGAGTTGTGAGCTGTTAAGTGTTGACAAAAAGGTCAGATAAAGGCGTGTCTATTTAGTGGCTCACTAGCGCCCCCGTTTGTCTAAATGTGGGGTTTCTTTTTTTTTACAGTACCCAAATTGGTCAGTAGCAACATGAAATAGTCCACTGATATTTACCCACTTAATGCACGTGCCCACTTTGCGTCGTTTTCTTGGAGGCACCGTGTAGCGGAAAAAAAATGTGCGAGGGCCCGCCATTGCTGCTTGCAGCTATATTTTTATTATTATTTTTTTTTATTTGTATTTTTTTTAACACTTTTGGGCATTTTGGGTGCCTTAACATACTCGAAAACTCTTGAAATTTGGCACAGACGTCAGAGTCGTCCGTCATTGCGAACGGGCAAAGGATGGAACACGGGCGTGGCACGGGGGCTCTGTAGCGCCCCCTGTAATGCAAAATAAAACATTGATGCACAGATCGTGCAAACATGTACGCACATGTACGACAGTTGGTACGCATATAGATCTCATCGACCCGAACAACTTTCGCCCTCTAACATTTAAGCTCCGCTCAACAGGAAGTCAGCTATTTTGGATTGTTTAAAAAATGCATGCGTTGAACTTTTAAATACTCCTCCTAGAGGATGAATGCCATTGACACCAAACGTGGTGATCATGATGTCAAGACATTGGACTTGCTAAATTGCGAAGGGATTTTTGATATCTCAAACGGTGTTGCCATGGCGAAGCGGCAAAGTCATGGTGAAATCAGAGAAACAGGAAGTGTCTAATATCTAAGGCAAAAAATGTCTTATAGTGATGACACGCAAGGTGTTTGTTCGTCTGAAGATTCCGATCGCATCGATGTGCCTATTGTAAGTCTCGGGTATAGCGCCACCACCAGGCGCCAGGAAGTGTTGCAGTCACAAAGGTTGATTTTTTTTGACAGTTCCATGTGATGTTCTTTTAAATACTCCTCCTAGAATGTTTATGCGATTGACACCAAAAGTGGTCAACATGATGCCAAGACATAGTAGATGATAAATTGCGAAGGGATTTTTGATATCTCAAACGTTGTTCCCATGACAACGCGTCAAACTTTACTTTCATTTTAAAGGCATATTTAAGCCGTTCAGTTGCATGCAGTGAACTTTTCAATACTCCTTCTAGGATATTCATGCGATTGACACCAAACGTGGTCAACATGGTGCTGAGACATTGTAGATGATAAATTGCGATGGGATTTTTGACATCTCGAACGCTGTTGCCATGGCAATGCATCAAAGTTTACTATTATTTCAGGAATATTTAAGCCTCTTGGCATGCTTAGATTAACTTCAAATTTGGCACACACATCAGAGTTGTCAACTGTTAAGTGTTGACAAACAGGTCAGACATAGGTGTGCTTCTTAAGTCACTCACTAGCGCCCCGGTTTGTCCAAAATGTGGGGTTTCTTTTACCTACAGTCCCCAATTGGGTCAGTAACAACATAAATAGTCCACCGATATTTACCCACTTGATGCACTTGCCCACCGTGCATCGTTTTCTCGGAGGCACCGTGTAGCGGTAAAAAAACGTGCGAGGGCCCGCCATCGCTGCTTGCAGCTATATTTAGGGCCCGAGCACCGAGGAGCAGGCCAGAATGGCCTGCACCGTGGGTGCAAAGCCCTATTGTTTTTGCTCGGTTTATTATTATTATTATTAGGGCCCGAGCACACAAGTGTGAGGACCCTATTGTTTTTGCTCCGTTTATTATTAGGGCCCGAGCACACCGGGGTGTGAGGACCCTATTGTTTTTGCTCCGTTTATTATTAGGGCCCGAGCACCGAGGAGCAGGCCAGAATGGCCTGCACCGAAAGGTGCGAAGCCCTATTGTTTTTGCTCGGATTATTATTAGGGCCCGAGCACCGAGGAGCAGGCCAGAATGGCCTGCACCGAAGGGTGCGAAGCCCTATTGTTTTTGCTCGGATTATTATTTTTTTTATTATTATTTTTATTATTATTATTTTTTTTTAACACTTTTGGGTACTTTGGGTGCCTAAACATACTCGAAAAGTCTTGAAATTTGTCACAGACATCAGAGTCGTCGGCCATCAGGTCCGGGCAAAGGCTGGACCACGGGCGTGGCAAGGGAGTTCTGTAGCGCCCCCTGTAATGCAAAAACAAACATTGGGGCACAGAATGGCCAAAAATGTACGCACATGTACGAGAGTTTGTACGCATATAGATCTCATCGACCCGAACAACTTTCGCCCTCTAACATTTAAGCTCCGCCCAACAGGAAGTCAGCTATTTTGGATTGTTTAAAAAATGCATGCGTTGAACTTTTAAATACTCCTCCTAGAGGATGCATGTGATTGACACCAAAAGTGTAGAACATGATGTCGAGACATTGGACTTGCTAAATTGCGAAGGGATTTTTGATATCTCGAACGGTTCTGCCATGGCGAGCTGACAAATTTTTGGCGAAATCAGAGAAACAGGAAGTGTCTAATATCTATAGCAAAAAATGTCTTATTGTGATGCCATGCGGGGTGTTTGTTCGTCTGAAGATTCCGATCGCATCGATGTGCCTATTGTGACTCCCGGGTATAGCGCCACCACCAGGCGCCAGGAAGTGTGTCAGTCTCAAAGGTTGATTTTTTGACAGTTCCATGTGATGTTCTTTTAAATACTCCTCATAGAATGTTTATGCGATTGACAACAAAAGTGGTCAACATGATGCCAAGACATAGTAGATGATAAATTGCGAAGGGATTTTTGATATCTCGAACGTTGTTCCCATGGCAACGCGTCAAACTTTACTTTCATTTTAAAGGCATATTTAAGCCCTTCAGTTGCATGCAGTGAACTTTTCAATACTCCTTCTAGGATATTCATGCGATTGACACCAAACGTGGTCAACATGGTGCTGAGACATTGTAGATGATAAATTGCGAAGGGATTTTTGACATCTCGAACGCTGTTGCCATGGCAATGCATCAAAGTTTACTATTATTTCAGGAATATTTAAGCCTCTTGGCATGCTTATATTAACTTCAAATTTGGCACACACATCAGAGTTGTCAACTGTTAAGTGTTGACAAACAGGTCAGACATAGGTGTGCCTCTTAAGTTGCTCACTAGTGCCCCCGTTTTTCCAAAATGTGGGGTTTCTTTTACCTACAGTCCCTAATTGGGTCAGTAACAACATAAATAGTCCACCGATATTTACCCACTATATTTATTAAGGGATTTTTGATATCTCGAACGGTTCTGCCATGGCGAGGCGACAAAGTTGTGGCGAAATCAGAGAAACAGGTAGTGTCTAATATCTAAGGTAGAAAATGTCTTATTGTGATGACACGCGGGGTGTTTGTTCGTCTGAAGATTCTGATCGCATTGATGTGCCTATTGTTAGTCTCGGGTATAGCGCCTCCACCAGGCGCCAGGAAGTGTGTCAGTCACAAAGGTGGATTTTTTTGACAGTTCCATGCGATGTCCTTTTAAATACTCCTTCTAGGATTTTCATGCGATTGACACGAGAAGTGGTCAACATGATGCCGAGACATTGTAGATGATAAATTGCGCAGGGATTTTTGATATCTTTAATGCTGTCCCCATGGCAACACGTCAAACTTTACTTTCATTTAAAAGGCATATTTAAGCCTTTCAGTTCCATGCAGTGAACTTTTAAATACTCCTTCTATGGGATTCATGTGATTGACACCAAAAGTGGTCAGCGTGATGTTGAGACATTGTGGATGCTGGGTTGCGGGGGAGTTTTTGACATCTCGAGCGCTGTTCCCATGGCGGCGCGTCAAACTTTACTTTTGTTTCGGGCTTGTTTGGGGCTCTTGGCGTGCTTAGATTGGCTTTGGATTTGGCGCACACATCGGAGTTGTCGGCTGTTAAGTGTTGACGGGGACGTCGGATGAAGGCGTGTCTATTTAGTGGCTCACTAGCGCCCCATTTATCTAAAATGTTGGGTTTCATTTACCTACAGTCCCTTAATGGGTAGTCCACTGATATTTACCCACTTGATGCACTTGCCCACCGTGCATCGTTTTCTCGGAGGCACCGTGTAGCGGTAAATAAACGTGCGAGGGCCCGCCATCGCTGCTTGCAGGTATATTTAGGGCCCGAGCACCGAGGAGCAGGCCAGAATGGCCTGCACCGAAAGGTGCGAAGCCCTATTGTTTTTGCTCGGATTATTATTAGGGCCCGAGCACCGAGGAGCAGGCCAGAATGGCCTGCACCGAAAGGTGCGAAGCCCTATTGTTTTTGCTCGAATTTATTATTTTTTTTTTTATTTTTATTTTTTTTAACACTTTTGGGCATTTTGGGTGCCTTAACATACTCGAAAACTCTTGAAATTTGGCACAGCCGTCAGAGTCGTCCGTCATTGCGAACGGGCAAAGGCTGGAACACGGGCGTGGCACAGGGGCTCTGTAGCGCCCCCTGTAATGCAAGAAAAAACAATGGTGCACAGATCGTGCAAACATGTACGCACATGTACGAGAGTTGGTACGCATATAGATCTCATCGACCCGAACAACTTTCGCCCTCTAACATTTAAGCTCCGCCCAACAGGAAGTCAGCCATTTTGGATTGTTTAAAAAATGCATGCAGTGAACTTTTAAATACTCCTTCTAGGGGATTCATGGGATTGACACCAAACGTGGTGATCATGATGTCAAGACATTGGACTTGCTAAATTGCGAAGGGATTTTTGATATCTCGAACGGTTCTGCCATGGCGAGGCGACAAAGTCATGGCGAATTCAGAAAAACAGGAAGTGTCTAATATCTAAGGCAAAAAAAGTCTTATTGTGATGCCATGCGGTGTGTTTGTTCTTCTGAAGATTCCGATCGCATCGATGTGCCTATTGTGACTCCCGGGTATAGTGCCACCAGCAGGCGCCAGGAAGTGTGTCAGTCATGAACTTTTAAATACTTCTCCTAGGGAATTCATACGATTGACACCAAACGTGGTGAAGATGATGCTGAGACATTGGACTTGCTAAATTGCGAAGGGATTTTTGATATCTCGAACGGTGTTGCCATGGCGAGGCGACAAATTTATGGCGAATTCAGAGAAACAGGAAGTGTCTAATATCTAAAGCAAAAAATGTCTTATTGGGATGAAACGCATTGTGTATGTTCGGCCAAGGATTCCGATCGCATCGATGTGCCTATTGTGAGTTTCGGGTATAGCGCCACCAACAGGCACCAGGAAGTGTGGCAGTCACAAAAGGTGGATTTTTGACAGTTCCATGCGATGTTCTTTTAAATACTCCTCCTAGGATTTTCATGCGATTGACACCAGTGTTGGGGCTTGTTACTCAAAAAAGTAATATATTACTTATTACATATTACTCTCAAAAATAGTAATGCCTTACTTTACTTTATTGCTCCCTGGAGAAAGTAACTAGTTATATTACTAGTTATATTACTAGTTACATTTTTTTTCTGGACAAGAATGTTTATTTGGGCAAGCCACGGCCAAGAAAACATCCAAACACAAAACTCCCAAATCAATAAAAAGTTACAATTTTATTAGATTAAATTTGACAACAATTTACTCATTCAAAATACAGGGATGACAACAGGTTGCAATTCATTTTAGATGGACACCTTTAAATGGACAGCTGATGAAAGAATGACGGTTCACAATAAGTTATTTCCTGATTAAGACTTCCAAGAGTTCTGTATTCTTAGCAGGGGGATACCATGATGTTAGTGCACATTATTTACCCACCCACTATACACAGCAATGCACAGCAAATTCGTCCAACACCCAAACATATAAATATATCAATTTAACACCGCAAAGTAATAAATACACAATCAATTCAATAAATATCATTAATATCACTCAAGCTAAAGACACAGCCTTCGTCAATTACGGTAAAATTGTTAAACAAAATTGATGGGATAAACAACCTGCACGCAACCCCTGTTTACATACAAACAAACAATGAAATGAGCGCCGGAGGACCGTGGCATAACCTTACATTCATCAAGGTCTCCACGGCAAGAAAACCCACCGTAAATACACCACATTTTAATACAACATAAAAATTACTGCTGGCTTCCTTACCCGCTACCGGACGTGGGGCACAGCATTCGGAGAAACATTAAACAGTGTGCACTTCACCGTCAAGTTATTTTCCTTCCGTTGAACATAATAAAATAATGACTGAATCTCCACCCGTCGAAAGTAGCTTTCTGTTGCTGTGAACCTTCCTCTGAAAAAAAGCTTGCCGTTGTTGACGCTTCCATTTTCCCGATCTGTCTTTGAGTATGCCGCTCTGCTGCTGGCTGCCGGGTGTCGACCAATCGGTGATGGTAAATGATACCTCGTGCCAAACTTAGACCAATCACTGTTCCATTCACGCCCTCCTCCACTTCCCTTTTGTTCTCTGTGTTGTGTGCCTTGTGTGATGAAGGTGCTACTGGCGAATGTAACGCAAGGAACTAGCTCGGGAAAACTGTAATAATATTACCATTTTCAGACGGGTAATGCGTTACACTACTAGTTACTGAAAAAAGTAATATTATTACAGTAACGCGTTACTTTGTAACGCGTTACACCCAACACTGATTGACACCAACAGTGGTCAACATGATGCTGAGGCATTGTAGATGATAAATTGCGAAGGGATTTTTGATATCTCGAATGCTGCTCCCATGGCAAGACGTCAAATTTTACTTTCATTTTCAGGCATATTTAAGCACTTGGCATGCACTTTGGGTGCCTTAACATGCTCGAAAACACTGGGAATTTGGCACAGACCTCAAAGTCATTGGCCATTAAAACCGGGCAAACGCTGGAACACAGGCGTGGCAGTAGTGCTCTGTAGCGCCCCCTATAATGCAAAAAAATTATTGGTGCACAAATCGGGCAAACATGTACGCACATGTACGCGAGTTGGTACGTATATAGATCCCATCGACCCGAACAGCTTTCACAATCAAACCTATTAGCTCCGCCCAACAGGAAGTCGGCCATTTTGGATGGTTTCAAAAATGCATACGGTGAACTTTTGAATACTCCTTCTAGGGGATTCATGGGATTGACACCAAACGTGGTGAACATGATGCCGAGACATTGTTCTTGCTAATTTGCGAAGGAATTTTTGACATCTCGAACGCTGTTGCCATGGCAACGCTTCAAACTTTACTTTAATTTCAGGCATATTTTAGGCTCATGGCGTGCTTAGATTAACTTTAAATTTGGCACACACATCAGAGTTGTCGGCTGTTAAGTGTTGACAAAAAGGTCAGATAAAGGCGTGTCTATTTAGTGTCTCACTAGCGCCCCCATTTGTCTAAAATGTGGGGTTTCTTTTACCTACAGTACCTAAATGGATCAGTAGCAACATGAAATATTCCACTGATATTTACCCACTTGATGCACATGCCCACCGTGCATCGTTTTCTCGGAGGCACCGTGTAGCGGTAAAAAAACGTGCGAGGGCCCGCCATCGCTGCTTGCAGCTATATTTTTTATTATTTATTTTTTTTTTTTTATTTTTTTTTTATTTTTTTCAACACTTTTGGGAATTTTGAGTGCCTTAACATACTCAAAAACTCTTGAAATTTGGCACAGATGTCAGAGTCGTCCGTCATCGCAGAAAACCAAAGGTTGGAACACGGGCGTGGCAGGGGGGCTCTGTAGCGCCCCCTGTAATGCAAAAAAAAACATTGGTACACAGATCGGGCAAACATGCACGCACATGTACGAAAGTTGGTACACATATAGATCTCATCGACCCGAACAACTTTCGTACTCTAACATATTAGCTCCACCCAACAGGAAATCGGCCATTTTGGATTGTTTAAGAAATGCATGCGTTGAACTTTTAAATACTCCTCCTAGTGGATTAATGGGATTGACACCAAACGTGGTGATCATGATGTCCAGACATTGTACTTGCTAAATTGCGAAGGGATTTTTGATATCTCGAACGGTTCTGTCATGGCGAGGTGACAAATTCATGGCGAAATCAGAGAAACAGGAAGTGTCTAATATCTAAGGCAAAAAATGTCTTATTGTGATGCCAAGCGGGGCATTTGTTAGTCTGAAGATTCCGGTCGCATCGATGTGCCTATTGTAAGTCTCAGGTATAGCGCCACCACCAGGGGCCAGGAAGTGTGTCAGTCATAAACTTTTAAATACTTCTCCTAGGGAATTCATACGATTGACACCAAACGTGGTGAACATGATGCTGAGACATTGGACTTGCTACATTGCGAAGGGATTTTTGATATCTCGAACGGTGTTGCCATGGCGAGGTGACAAATTTATGGCGAATTCAGAGAAACAGGAAGTGTCTAATATCTAAGGCAAAAAATGTCTTATAGGGATGAAACGCAGTGTGTATGTTCGGCCAAGGATTCCGATCGCATCGATGTGCCTATTGTGAGTCTCGGGTATAGCGCCACCACCAGGCGCCAGGAAGTGTGGCAGTCACAAAAGGTGGATTTTTGACAGTTGCATGTGGTGAACTTTTAAATACTCCTCCTAGGATTTTCATGCGATTGACACCAAAAATGGTCAACATGATGCTGAGACATTGTAGATGATAAATTGCGAAGGGATTTTTGATATCTCGAACGCTGTTCCCATGGCAACGTGTCAAACTTTACTTTCATTTTTACACATATTTAAGACTGACAGTTACATGCTGTGAACTTCTGAATACTCTTTGTATGGGATTCATGCGATTGACACCAAAAGTGGTCAACATCATGCTGAGACATTGTAGATGCTAAATTGCGAAGGAATTTTTGACATCTCGAACGCTGTTCCCATGGCAACGCGTCAAACTTTACTTTCATTTCAGGCATATTTAAGGCTCTTGGCGTGCTTAGATTAAATTTAAATTTGGCACACACATCAGAGTTGTCGGCTGTTAAGTGTTGACAAAAAGGTCAGACATAGGCGTGTCTCTTAAGTGGCTCACTAGTGCCCCCGTTTGTCTAAAATGTGGGGTTTCTTTTACCTACAGTCCCCAAATGGGTCAGTAACAACATTAAAAAGCCCACTGATATTTACTCACTTGATGCACATGCCCACCGTGCATCGTTTTCTCGGACGCACCGTGTAGCGGTAAACAAACGTGCGAGGGCCCGCCATCGCTGCTTGCAGCTATATTTATTATTATTTTTTTTTTTATTATTATTTTTTTCAACACTTTTGGGAATTTTGACTGCCTTAACATACTCGAAAACTCTTGAAATTTGGCACAGATGTCAGAGTCGTCCGTCATCGCAGAAAACCAAAGGCTGGAACACGGGCGTGGCAGGGGGGCTCTGTAGCGCCCCCTGTAATGAAAAAAAAAACATTGGTGCACAGATCGGACAAACATGTACGCACATGTACGAAAGTTGGTACGCATATAGATCTCATCGACCCGAACAACTTTCGTACTGTAACATATTAGCTCCGCCCAACAGGAAGTCAGCCATTTTGGATTGTTTAAAAAATGCATGCGGTGAACTTTTAAATACTCCTCCTAGTGGATTAATGGGATTGACACCAAACATGGTGATCATGAAGCTGAGACATTGTACTTGCTAAATTGCGAAGGGATTTTTGATATCTCGAACGGTTTTATTATGGCGAGGCGACAAATTCATGGCGAAATCATAGAAACAGGAAGGGTCTAATATCTAAGGCAAAAAATGTCTTATTGTGATGACACGCGGGGTGTTTGTTCGTCTGAAGATTCCGATCGCATCGATGTGCCTATTGTAAGTCTCGGGTGTAGCGCCACCACCAGGCGCAAGGAAGTGTTGCAGTCACAAAGGTTGATTTTTTTTACATTTCCATGTGATGTTCTTTTAAATACTCCTCCTAGAATGTTTATGCGATTGACACCAAAAGTGGTCAACATGATGCCAAGACATAGTAGATGATAAATTGCGAAGGGATTTTTGATATCTCAAACGTTGTTCCCATGACAACGCGTCAAACTTTACTTTCATTTTAAAGGCATATTTAAGCCCTTCAGTTGCATTCAGTGAACTTTTCAATACTCCTTCTAGGATATTCATGCGATTGACACCAAACGTGGTCAACATGATGCCGAGACATTGGAGATGATAAATAGTGAAGGGATTTTTGATATCTCAAACGCTGTTCCCATGGCAACGCGTCAAACTTTTTACTTTCATTTTAAAGGCTTATTTAAGCCTGACAGTCGCATGCAATGTTCTTTTTAATACTCCTTCTAGGGAAATAATGCAATTCACACCAGAAGTTGTCAACATGATGCTGAGACATTGTAGACGCTAAATTGCGAAGGAATTTTTGACATCTCTAACGCTGTTCCCATGGCAACGTGTCAAACTTTACTTTTATGTCAGGCATATTTAAGGCTCTTGGTGTGCTTAGATTGACTTTAAATTTGGCACACACATCAGATTTGTCGGCTGTTAAGTGTTGACAAAAACGTCAGATAAAGGCGTGTCTATTTAGTGGCTCACTAGCGCCCCCGTTTGTCTAAAATGTGGGGTTTCTTTTACCTACAGTACCTAAATGGGTCAGTAGCAGCATGATATTTACCCACTTGATGCACTTGCCCACCGTGCATCGTTTTCTCGGAGGCACCGTGTAGCGGTAAACAAACGTGCGAGGGCCCGCCATCGCTGCTTGCAGCTATATTTAGGGCCCGAGCACCGAGGAGCAGGCCAGAATGGCCTGCACCGAAAGGTGCGAAGCCCTATTGTTTTTGCTCGGATTATTATTTTTATTATTATTATTATTATTATTATTATTTTTTTTTTTTTTTTTTACATTTCGGGGCAATTTGGGGGCCTTAACATACTCAAAAACTCTTGAAATTTTGCACAGACATCAGAGTCGTCGGCCATCAGGTCCGGGCAAAGGCCGGACCACGGGCGTGGCAAGGGAGCTCTGTAGCGCCCCCTGTAATTCAAAAACACACATTGGGGCACAGATCGTGCAAACATGTACGCACATGTACGAGAGTTGGTACACATATAGAACTCATCGACCCGAACAACTTTCACCCTTAAACCTATTAGCTCCGCCCAACAGGAAGTCGGCCATTTTTGATTGTTTCAAAAACGCATGTGATGAACTTTTAAATACTCCTCCTAGGGGATTTATGCGATTGACACCAAACGCGGTGAACATGATGTCGAGACATTGTACTTGCTAAATTGCGAAGGGATTTTTGATATCTCGAACGGTTCTGCCATGGCGAAGCGACAAAGTCATGGCGAAATCAGAGAAACAGGAAGTGTCTAATATCTAAGGCAAAAAATGTCTTATTGTAATGATACGCAGGACGTTTGTTCGTCTGAAGATTCCGAACGTATCGATGTGCCTATTGTGACTCCCGGGTATAGCGCCACCACCAGGTGCCAGGAAGTGTGTCAGTCACAAAGGTGGATTTTTTTGACAGTTCCATCCAATGTTCTTTTAAATACTCCTTCTAGGATTTTCATGGGATTGACACCAAAAGTGGTCAACATGATGCCGAGGCATAGTAGATGATAAATTGCGAAGGGATTTTTGATATCTCCAACGCTGTTCCCATGGTAACGCGTCAAATTTTACTTTAATTTTAGGCATGTTTAAGGCTCTTGGCGTGCTTAGATTAACCTAAAACTTGGCACACACATCAGAGTTGTCGACTGTTAAGTGTGCACAAAAAGGTCAGACATAGGCGTGTCTCTTAAGTGGCTCACCAGCGCCCCCGTTTGTCTAAAATGTGGGGTTTCTTTTACCTACATTCCCCAAATTGGTCAATAACAACATGAAATAGCCCACTGATATTTACCCACTTGATGCACTTGCTCACCGTGCATCGTTTTCTCGGAGGCATCGTATAGCGGTAAAATAACGTGCGAGGGCCCGCCATCGCTGCTTGCAGCTATATTTTTTTATTTTTTTTTATTTTTTTTAACACTTTTGGATATTTTGGAGGCCTTAACATACTCGAAAACTCTTGAAATTTGGCACAGACATCAGAGTCGTCCGTCATCGCTGAAAGCCAAAGGCTGGAACACGGGCGTGGCACGGGGACTCTGTAGCGCCCCCTGTAATGCAAAAACAAACATTGGGGCACAGATCGGGCAAAAATGTACGCACTTGTACGAGAGTTGGTACGCATATAGATCTCATCGACCCGAACAACTTTCGCCCTCTAACATTTAAGCTCCGCCCAACAGGAAGTCGGCTATTTTGGATTGTTTAAAAAATGCATGCGGTGAACTTTTGAATACTCCTTCTAGGGGATTCATGCGAATGACACCAAACGTGGTGATCATGATGTCGAGACATTGTACTTGCTAAATTGCGAAGGGATTTTTGATATCTCAAACGGTTCTGCCATGGCGAAGCGACAAAGTCATGGCGAAATCAGAGAAACAGGAAGTGTCTAATATCTAAGGCAAAAAATGTCTTATTGTGATGACATGCGGGGTGTTTGTTCGTCTGAAGATTCCGATCGCATTGATGTGCCTATTATAAGTCTTGGGTATAGCGCCACCACCAGGCGCCAGGAAGTGTGTCAGTCACAAAGGTGGATTTTTTTGACAGTTCCATCCGATGTTCTTTTAAATACTCCTTCTAGGATTATCATTCGGTTGACACCAAAAGTGGTCAACATGATGCCGAGACATTGTAGATGATAAATTGCGAATGGGTTTTGATATCTTGAACGCTGTTCCCATGGCAACGTGTCAAACTTTACTTTCATTTTGAAGGCATATTGAAGCCTCTCAGTTACATGCAGTGAACTTTTAAATACTCCTTCTAAAATATTCATGTGATTGACACCAAAAGTGGTCAACATGATGCCGAGACATTGTAGATGATAAATTGCGAAGGAATTTTTGACATCTCGAACGCTGTTCCCATGGCAACGCGTCAAACTTTACTTTTATTTAAGGCTTTTTTAAGGCTCTTGGCGTGTTTGGATTAACTTCAAATTTGGCACACACATCAGAGTTGTCGGCTGTTAAGTGTTGACAAAAAGGTCAGATAAAGTGGTTTAGTGGCTGACTAGCCCCCCCCCCCCGTTTGTCTAAAATGTGGTGTTTCTTTTACCTACAGTCCCCAAATGGGTCAGTAACAACATTAAATAGCCCACTGATATTTACCCACTTGAGGCCCTTGTCCACCATGCATCGTTTTCTCGGACGCACCGGGTAGCGGTAAAAAAACGTGCGAGGGCCCGCCATTGCTGCTTGCAGCTATATTTATTTATTTTTATTTTTTTATTTTTTTCAACACTTGACCTAATTTGGGTCCCTTAACATACTCAAAAACTCTTGAAACTTGGCACACATGTCAGAGTCCCGTACCACTAGGCTCATGCAAAGGCTGAAACACGGGCGTGGCACTGGGGCTCTGTAGCGCCCCCTGTAATGCAAAAACAAACATTGGTGCACAGATTGGGCAAGCATGTACGCACATGTACGAAAGTTGGTACACATATAGATCTCATCGACCCGAACAACTTTCGCCCTCTAACATTTTAGCTCCGCCCAACAGGAAGTCCGCCATTTTGGATTGATTAAAAAATGCATGCGGTGAACTTTTGAAAACTCCTCCTAGGGGATTCATGCAAATGACACCAAAAGTGGTGATCATGATGTCAAGACATTGGACTTCCTAAATTGCGAAGGGATTTTTGATATCTCGAACGGTGTTGCCATGGCGAAGCGGCAAAGTCATGGCGAAATCAGAGAAGCAGGAAGTGTCTAATATCTAAGGCAAAAAATGTCTTATTGTAATGACACGCGGGGTGTTTGTTCGTCTGAAGATTCCGATCGCATCGATGTGCCTATTGTGACTCCCGGGTATAGCGCCACCAGCAGGCGCCAGGAAGTGTGTCAGTTACAAAGCTGGATTTTTTTGACAGTTCCATCCAATGTTCTTTTAAATACTCCTTCTAGGATTTTCATGCGATTGACACCAAAAGTGGCCACCCTGATGCCGAGACATTGTAGATGATAAATTGCGAAGGGATTTTTGATATCTCAAACGCTGTTCCCATGGCAACGCGTCAAACTTTGCTTTCACTTTCCAGCATATTTAAGACTGACTGTTACATGCTGTGAACCTTTAAATACTCCTCGTATGGGATTCATGCGATTTGACACCAGAAGTGGTCAACATGATGCCGTGACATTGTAGATGATAAATTGCGAAGGAACTTTTGACATCTCGAACGCCGTTCCCATGGCAATGCATCAAACTTTACTTTAATTTCAGGCATGTTTAAGGCTCTTGGCGTGCTTAGTTGAACTTTAAATTTGGCACACACATCAGAGTTTTCAGCTGTTAAGTGTTGACAAAAAGGTCAGACATAGGTGTCTCTTAAGTGGCTCACTAGTGCCCCTGTTTGTCTAAAATGTGGGGTTTCTTTTGCCTTCAGTCCCCAAATGGCTCAGAAACAACATTAAATAGCCCACTGATATTTTACCCACTTGATACTTTTGCCCACCGTGCATAGTTTCTCGGACGCACCGTGTAGCGGTAAAAAAACGTGCGAGGGCCCGCCATCGCTGCTTGCAGCTATATTTAGGGCCCGAGCACCGAGGAGCAGGCCAGAATGGCCTGCACCGAAAGGTGCGAAGCCCTATTGTTTTTGCTCGGATTATTATTTTTTTTATTATTATTATTTTTATTATTTTTATTATTATTTTTTTTTAACACTTTTGGGCACTTTGGGTGCCTAAACATACTCGAAAAGTCTTGAAATTTGGCACAGACGTCAGAGTCGTCGGCCATCAGGTCCGGGGAAAGGCTGGACCACGGGCGTGGCAAGGGAGCTCTGTAGCGCCCCCTGTAATGCAAAAACAAACATTGGGGCACAGATCGGGCAAAAATGTACGCACATGTACGAGAGTTGGTACGCATATAGATCTCATCGACCCGAACAACTTTCGCCCTCTAACATTTAAGCTCCTCCCAACAGGAAGTCAGCTATTTTGGATTGTTTAAAAAATGCATGCGTTGAACTTTTAAATACTCCTCCTAGAGGATGCATGCGATTGACAACAAAAGTGGTGAACATGATGTCGAGACATTGGACTTGCTAAATTGCGAAGGGATTTTTGATATCTCGAACGGTTCTGCCATGGCGAGCCGACAAATTTATGGCAAAATCAGAGAAACAGTAAGTGTCTAATATCTAAGGCAAAAAATGTCTTATAGTGATGACACGCGAGGTGTTTGTTCGTCTGAAGATTCCGATCGCATCGATGTGCCTATTGTGACTCCCGGGTATAGCGCCACCACCAGGCGCCAGGAAGTGTTGCAGTCAAAAAGGTAGATTTTTTTGACAGTTCCATGTGATGTTCTTTTAAATACTCCTCCTAGAATGTTTATGCGATTTACACCAAAAGTGGTCAACATGATGCCAAGACATAGTAGATGATAAATTGCGAAGGGATTTTTGATATCTCGAACGTTGTTCCCATGACAACGCGTCAAACTTTACTTTCATTTTAAAGGCATGTTTAAGCCCTTCAGTTGCATGCAGTGAACTTTTCAATACTCCTCCTAGGATATTCATGCGATTGACACCAAACATGGTCAACATGATGCCGAGACATTGGAGATGATGAATAGTGAAGGGATTTTTGATATCTCAAACACCGTTCCCATGGCTATGCGTCAAACTTTTTACTTTCATTTTAAAGGCTTATTTAAGCCTGACAGTCGCATGCAATGTTCTTTTTAATACTTCTTCTAGGGAAATAATGCGATTCACACCAGAAGTTGTCAACATGATGCTGAGACATTGTAGACGCTAAATTGCGAAGGAATTTTTGACATCTCTAACGTTGTTCCCATGGCTACGTGTCAAACTTTACTTTTATGTCAGGCATATTTAAGGCTCTTGGTGTGCTTAGATTGACTTTAAATTTGGCACACACATCAGATTTGTCGGCTGTTAAGTGTTGACAAAAACGTCAGATAAAGGCGTGTCTATTTAGTGGCTCACTAGCGCACCCGTTTGTCTAAAATGTGGGGTTTCTTTTACCTACAGTACCTAAATGGGTCAGTAGCAGCATGATATTTACCCACTTGATGCACTTGCCCACCGTGCATCGTTTTCTCGGAGGCACCGTGTAGCGGTAAACAAACGTGCGAGGGCCCGCCATCGCTGCTTGCAGCTATATTTAGGGCCCGAGCACACAAGTGTGAGGACCCTATTGTTTTTGCTCCGTTTATTATTATTATTATTATTATTATTATTTATTCTTCTTCTTCTCCAAAGTGAATCGCATTTTTGAGGGGCGAAACATGCTCGAAAACTCATGAAATTTTGCACACATGTCAGAAGTGGCGAAAATTTACATGTGGCATAGGCGCCAGAAGTGGGCGTGTAGAAATGGCTCGATAGCGCCACCTGCAAAATTTCAAGAGAACAGCCCCCCCACTACGAAAAACGTACAGATACGAAATTTGGTAGGATCATCTATCACCCCAAGACCTACAAAAAAGTCTCTTGAAGCGACGCTCTAAACCCAACAGGAAGTCCGCCATTTTGAATTTTTGCCTTGATTTTTGTGCAAATTTGGTCATTTCCAGCCTTCATACTTTAACAAACTCCTCCTACAGATTTAATCCGATCATCGTCATATTTGGTCAATCTCATCTAAAGGCCTTTGCGATGTTAAATTGCGGAGATCTTGACTTTTCGTCAGAGGGTGTGTCCGTGGCGGCGTGACAAATTTCGGCATTTTCGCCATGAAACAGGAAGTGGCTCTAACTCAGGCATACAATGTCCAATCTGCCCCACGCTTCATACGTTTGATAAGGGTCTTGGCCTGAACACATTTCAATGCCAATATTCAACTTCACTCATAGCGCCACCTAGAGGTAGGAGGAAATACCATGTTTTATGCTCTGATTTACTGCTCTTAGAGATTTAATCAAATCATCATCATATTTGGTCTGACTGATGTTAAGCCCTTTTCCTTGATAAATTGCGAAGATCTTGACTTTTCGTTGAAGGGCGTGTCCGTGGCGGCCTGGCAAAGTGTGATGTTTCGCCATGAAACAGGAAGTTGTTATAACTCAGGCATACAATGTCCAATCTGCCCCTGACTTCACACGTTTGATAAGGGTCCAGGCCTGAACACATCAACATGGCATAATTCAGTAACACTCATAGCGCCACCTAGAGGCAGCAGGAAATACCATGTTTTACGCTGTGATTTACTGCTCTTAGATATTTAACCATATCAACATCATATTTCACCAGTGTAATCTCAAGACCTTGTGTGATGATAAAAAGCAACGACCTTGACTTTTCATCAAAGGGCGTGTCCGTGGCGGCCTCGCAAAGTATCGGTAAATGAATCGCATTTTTGACAGGCTAAACAAGCCCAAAAAGTCATAAAACGTTGCACACATGTCAGAAGTGGCGAAAATTTACATGTGGCATAGGCGCCAGAAGTGGGCGTGTAGAAATGGCTCGATAGCGCCACCTGCAAAATTTCAAGCGAACAGCCCCCCCGCTACGAAAAATGTACAGATACGAAATTTGGTAGGATCATCTATCACCCCAAGACCTACAAAAAAGTCTCTTGGAGCGAAGCTCTAAACCCCACAGGAAGTCGGCCATTTTTAATTTTTGCCTTGATTTTTGTGCAAATTTGGTCATTTCCAGGCTTCATACTGCAACAAACTCCTCCTACAGATTTAATCCGATCATCGTCATATTTGGTCGGTCTTATCTAAAGGCCTTTGCGATGCTAAATTGCAGAGATCTTGACTTTTCGTTGGAGGGTGTGTCCGTGGCGGGCTGCCAAATTTCGGCGTTTTCGCCATGAAACAGGAAGTGGCTCTAACTCAGGTATACAATGTCCAATCTGCCCCACGCTTCACACGTTTGATTAGGGTCTTGGCCTGAACACATTTCAATGCCAATATTCAGCTTCAGTCATAGCGCCACCTAGAGGTAGCAGGAAATACCATGTTTTACGCTATGATTTACTGCTCTTAGAGATTTAATCAAATCATCATCATATTTGGTTAGATTGATGTAAAGCCCTCTGCGGTGATAAATTGTGAATATCTTGACTTTTCGTTGAAGGGCGTGTCCGTGGCGGCCTGGCAAAGTGTGATGTTTCGCCATGAAACAGGAAGCTGTTGTAATTCAGACATACATAGTCCGATCTGCCCCCAACTTCACACGTTTCATAAGGGTCCTGGCCTGAACACATCAACATGGCATAATTCAGTATCAGTCATAGCGCCACCTAGAGGCAGCAGGAAATACCACCTTTTATGCTGTGACTTACTGCTCTTGGAGATT
Organism: Misgurnus anguillicaudatus; assembly: GCF_027580225.2. Classification (NCBI taxonomy): domain Eukaryota; kingdom Metazoa; phylum Chordata; class Actinopteri; order Cypriniformes; family Cobitidae; genus Misgurnus; species Misgurnus anguillicaudatus. The sequence continues at coordinate 17,104,009 of NC_073338.2, forward strand.
TGATTATATCAACATCATATTTCATCAGTATAATCTTAAGACCTTGTGTGATGATAAATAGTGAAGACCTTGACTTTTCATTAAAGGGCGTGTCCGTGGCGGTCTCGCAAAATATTGTTAAATGAATCGCATTTTTGACAGCCTAAACGAGCTCAAAAAGTCATGAAACGTTGCACACGTGTCAAAGGTGGTGAAAATTTTCACGTGATATAGGGTTCAGAACTGGGGGTGTAAAAATGGCTCTAAAGCGCCACCTACAAAAATTCAAGAGAGCAGCCCGCCGCTACGTTAAACGTACAGATACGAAATGTGGTAGGATCATGTATTACCCCAAGACATACAAAAAAGTCTCTTGGAGCCAAGCTCTAAACCCCACAGGAAGTCAGCCATTTTGAATTTCCTCTGTAATTTGAGTGCAAATTTAGCTATTTCTGAGCTTCAGACTTTAACGAACTCCTACTAGAAATTTAATCAGATAATCATCATATTTAGTCTGTGTCATCTGAAGGCCTTTGCGATGTTAAATTGCGGAGGTCTTGACATTTTGTTGGAGGGTGTGTCTGTGGTGGCCTGCCAAATTTCTGTGTTTCGCAATGAAACAGGAAGTTGTTCTAACTCAGACTTAAAACGTCCACTCTGACCCCCACTTCACATGTTTTATAAGTATCCTGGCCTGAACACATCAACATGGCAATATTCAGTAAAAGTTATAGCGCCACCTGCTGGCAGCAGGAAATGACGTGTTTTACACTGTGATTTACTGCTCATCTAAATGTATTCAGATCATCATCATCATATTTGGTCAGTCTGAACTTAAGGACTTCACAATGATAAATTGGGAAGATCTGGAATTTTTGTTAAAGGGCATGTCCGTGGTGGCCTGGCAAAATTTGATGTTTCACCATGAGAAAGCTGTTGTAACTCAGGCATACAATGTCTGACCTGTCAGAGACTTCACATGTTTAACAAGGTTCTTGGCCTGAACACATCAATATAACAACAATCAGTTACAGTCATAGCGCCACCTGCTGCACACAGGAGGTGTGGCACATCAAAATTCTTTTGAAAATGCACCTATATTTACCCACTTAAATTCATATCCCCCTGGTTCACAGCTTTACTAAGGCCATAGGGTGGCGGTGCACATGCGTGCGAGGGCCCTTCCATCGCTGCTTGCAGCTTTAATTATTATTTATTCTTCTTCTTCTCCAAAGTGAATCGCATTTTTGAGGGGCGAAACATGCTCGAAAACTCATGAAATTTTGCACACATGTCAGGAGTGGCGAAAATTTACACGTGGCATAGGCGCCAGAAGTGGGCGTGTAGAAATGGCTCGATAGCGCCACCTGCAAAATTTCAAGAGAACAGCCCCCCCACTACGAAAAACGTACAGATACGAAATTTGGTAGGATCATCTATCACCCCAAGACCTACAAAAAAGTCTCTTGGAGCGAAGCTCTAAACCCAACAGGAAGTCGACCGTTTTGAATTTTTGCCTTGATTTTTGTGCAAATTTGGTCATTTCCAGCCTTCATACTTTAACGAACTCCTCCTACAGATTTAATCCGATCATCGTCATATTTGGTCAATCTCATCTAAAGGCCTTTGCGATGTTAAATTGCGGAGATCTTGACTTTTCGTCAGAGGGTGTGTCCGTGGCGGCCTGACAAATTTCGGCATTTTCGCCATGAAACAGGAAGTGGCTCTAACATAGGCATACAATGTCCAATCTGGCCCACGCTTCATACGTTTGATAAGGGTCTTGGCCTGAACACATTTCAATGCCAATATTCAACTTCACTCATAGCGCCACCTAGAGGTAGGAGGAAATACCATGTTTTATGCTCTGATTTACTGCTCTTAGAGATTTAATCAAATCATCATCATATTTGGTCTGACTGATGTTAAGCCCTTTTCCTTGATAAATTGCGAAGATCTTGACTTTTCGTTGAAGGGCGTGTCCGTGGCGGCCTGGCAAAGTGTGATGTTTTGCCATGAAACAGGAAGTTGTTATAACTCAGGCATACAATGTCCGATCTAACCCTGACTTCACACGTTTGATAAGGGTCCAGGCCTGAACACATCAACATGGCATAATTCAGTAACACTCATAGCGCCACCTAGAGGCAGCAGGAAATACCATGTTTTACGCTGTGATTTACTGCTCTTAGATATTTAACCATATCAACATCATATTTCACCAGTGTAATCTCAAGACCTTGTGTGATGATAAAAAACAACGACCTTGACTTTTCATTAAAGGGCGTGTCCATGGCGGCCTCGCCAAGTATCGCTAAATGAATCGCATTTTTGACAGGCTAAACAAGCCCAAAAAGTCATAAAACGTTGCACACACGTCAGAAGTGGCGAAAATTTACATGTGGCATAGGCGCCAGAAGTGGGCGTGTAGAAATGGCTCGATAGCGCCACCTGCAAAATTTCAAAAGAACAGCCCCCCCACTACGAAAAACATACAGATATGAAATTTGGTAGGATCATCTATCACCCCAAGACTTACAAAAAAGTCTCTTGAAGCTAAGCTCTAAACCCCACAGGAAGTCGACCGTTTTGAATTTTTGCCTTGATTTTTGTGCAAATTTGGTCATTTCCAGCCTTCATACTTTAACGAACTCCTCCTACAGATTTAATCCGATCATCGTCATATTTGGTCAATCTCATCTAAAGGCCTTTGCGATGTTAAATTGCGGAGATCTTGACTTTTCGTCAGAGGGTGTGTCCGTGGCGGCCTGACAAATTTCGGCATTTTCGCCATGAAACAGGAAGTGGCTCTAACATAGGCATACAATGTCCAATCTGGCCCACGCTTCATACGTTTGATAAGGGTCTTGGCCTGAACACATTTCAATGCCAATATTCAACTTCACTCATAGCGCCACCTAGAGGTAGGAGGAAATACCATGTTTTATGCTCTGATTTACTGCTCTTAGAGATTTAATCAAATCATCATCATATTTGGTCTGACTGATGTTAAGCCCTTTTCCTTAATAAATTGCGAAGATCTTGACTTTTCGTTGAAGGGCGTGTCCGTGGCGGCCTGGCAAAGTGTGATGTTTTGCCATGAAACAGGAAGTTGTTATAACTCAGGCATACAATGTCCGATCTAACCCTGACTTCACACGTTTGATAAGGGTCCAGGCCTGAACACATCAACATGGCATAATTCAGTAACACTCATAGCGCCACCTAGAGGCAGCAGGAAATACCATGTTTTACGCTGTGATTTACTGCTCTTAGATATTTAACCATATCAACATCATATTTCACCAGTGTAATCTCAAGACCTTGTGTGATGATAAAAAACAACGACCTTGACTTTTCATTAAAGGGCGTGTCCATGGCGGCCTCGCCAAGTATCGCTAAATGAATCGCATTTTTGACAGGCTAAACAAGCCCAAAAAGTCATAAAACGTTGCACACACGTCAGAAGTGGCGAAAATTTACATGTGGCATAGGCGCCAGAAGTGGGCGTGTAGAAATGGCTCGATAGCGCCACCTGCAAAATTTCAAAAGAACAGCCCCCCCACTACGAAAAACATACAGATATGAAATTTGGTAGGATCATCTATCACCCCAAGACTTACAAAAAAGTCTCTTGAAGCTAAGCTCTAAACCCCACAGGAAGTCGGCCATTTTGAATTTTTGCTGTGATTTCTGTGCAAATTTGGTCATTTCCAGGCTTCATACTTTAACGAACTCCTCCTACAGATTTAATCCAATCATCGTAATATTTGGTCAATGTCATCTAAAGGCCTTTGCGATGTTAAATTGCGGAGATCTTGACTTTTCGTTAGAGGGTGTGTCCGTGGCAGCCTGACAAATTTCGGCATTTTCGCCATGAAACAGGAAGTGGCTCTAACTCAGGCATACAATGTCCAATCTGCCCCATGCTTCACAAGTTTGATAAGGGTCTTGGCCTGAACACATTTCAATGCCAATATTCAGCTTTAATCATAGCGCCACCTAGAGGTTGCAGGAAATTACATGTTTTACGCTGTGATTTACTGCTCTTAGATATTTAATCAAATCATCATCATTTTTGGTAATACTGATCTTAAGGACTTTAATATGATATATTCAGAAGATCTTGACTTTTCGTTGAAGGGCGTGTCCGTGGCGGCCTGGCAAAGTGTGATGTTTCGCCATGAAACAGAAAGCTGTTGTAATTCAGACATACATTGTTCGATCTGCTCGAGACTTCACACGTGTGTTAAGGGTCCCGGCCTGAACACGTCAATATAATAATAATCATGTACAGTCATAGCGCCACCTGCTGCACATTTTCCTTTGAATATCTACCTATATTTACCCACTTTAATTCATATCCCCCTGGTTCACTGCTTTACTAATGCCATAGGGTAGCGGTGCACATGCGTGCGAGGGCCCTTCCATCGCTGCTTGCAGCTTTAATTTTTATTATTTTTTTTTTATTTTTTATTTTTTTCAACACTTTTGGACATTTTGGGGGCCTTAACATACTCGAAAACTCTTGAAATTTGGCACAGACATCAGAGTCGTCCGTGATCGCCGAAAGCCAAAGGCTGGAACACGGGCGTGGCACGGGGGCTCTGTAGCGCCCCCTGTAATGCAAAAACAAACAGGAGTGCACAGATCGGGCAAACATGTACGCACATTTACGAAAGTTGGTACACATATAGATCTCATCGACCCGAACAACTTTCGCCCTCTAACATTTTAGCTCCGCCCAACAGGAAGTCCGCCATTTTGGATTGTTTAAAAAATGCATGCGGTGAACTTTTGAATACTCCTCCTAGGGGATTCATGCAAATGACACCAAATATGGTGATCATGATGTCAAGACATTGGACTTGCTAAATTGCGAAGGGATTTTTGATATCTCGAACGGTGTTGCCATGGCGAAGCGGCAAAGTCATGGCGAAATCAGAGAAACAGGAAGTGTCTAATATCTATGGCAAAAAATATCTTATTGTGATGACACGCGGGGTGTTTGTTCGTCTGAAGATTCCGATCGCATCGATGTGCCTATTGTAAGTCTCGGGTATAGCGCCACCACCAGGCGCCAGGAAGTGTTGCAGTCACAAAGGTTGATTTTTTTGACAGTTCCATGTGATGTTCTTTTAAATACTCGTCCTAGAATGTTTATGCGATTGACACCAAAAGTGGTCAACATGATGCCAAGACATAGTAGATGATAAATTGCGAAGGGATTTTTGATATCTCAAACGTTGTTCCCATGACAACGCGTCAAACTTTACTTTCATTTTAAAGGCATATTTAAGCCCTTCAGTTGCAGGCAGTGAACTTTTCAATACTCCTTCTAGGATATTCATGCGATTGACACCAAACGTGGTCAACATGATGCCGAGACATTGGGGATGATAAATAGTGAAGGGATTTTTGATATCTCAAACGCTGTTCCCATGGCAACGCGTCAAACTTTTTACTTTCATTTTAAAGGCTTATTTAAGCCTGACAGTCGCATGCAATGTTCTTTTTAATACTCCTTCTAGGGAAATAATGCAATTCACACCAGAAGTTGTCAACATGATGCTGAGACATTGTAGACGCTAAATTGCGAAGGAATTTTTGACATCTCTAACGCTGTTCCCATGGCAACGTGTCAAACTTTACTTTTATGTCAGGCATATTTAAGGCTCTTGGTGTGCTTAGATTAACTTTAAATTTGGCACACACATCAGATTTGTCGGCTGTTAAGTGTTGACAAAAACGTCAGATAAAGGCGTGTCTATTTAGTGGCTCACTAGCGCCCCCGTTTGTCTAAAATGTGGGGTTTCTTTTACCTACAGTACCTAAATGGGTCAGTAGCAGCATGATATTTACCCACTTGATGCACTTGCCCACCGTGCATCGTTTTCTCGGAGGCACCGTGTAGCGGTAAACAAACGTGCGAGGGCCCGCCATCGCTGCTTGCAGCTATATTTAGGGCCCGAGCACACCAGGGTGTGAGGACCCTATTGTTTTTGCTCTGTTTATTATTATTATTCATCTTCTTCTTCTTCTTCTCCGAAATGGATCGCATTTTTGAGGGCCTAAACATACCCGAAAACTCATGAAAATTTGCACACGCGTCAGAAGTGGCGAAAATTTACATGTAGTATAGGCGTCAGAAGTGGGCGTGTAAAAATGGCTCGATAGCGCCACCTGCAAAATTTCAAGAGAACAGCCCCCCCACTACGAAAAACGTACAGATACGAAATTTGGTAGGATCATCTATTACTCCAAGACCTACAAAAAAGTCTCTTGGAGCTAAGCTCTAAACCCCACAGGAAGTCAGCCATTTTGAATTTTCTCTGTCATTTTTTGACATTTCCAAGCGTCGTACTTTAACGAACTCCTCCTAGAGATTTAATCCGATCATCATCATATTTGGTCAGTATCATCTAAAGGCCTTTGCGATGCTAAATTGCGGAGCTTTTGACTTTTCATTGGAGGGCGTGTCCGTGGCGGCCTGGCAAAATGTAATGTTTCGCCATGAAACAGGAAGCTGATGTAATTCAGGCATACATTGTCCGATCTGCCCCTGACTTCACACGTTTGATAAGGGTCCAGGCCTGAACACATCAACATGGCATAATTCAGTAACAATCATAGCGCCACCTAGAGGCAGCAGGAAATACCATGTTTGACGCTGTGACTTACTGCTCTTAGGTATTTAACCATATCAACATCATATTTCACCAGTGTAATCTCAAGACCTTGTGTGATGATAAAAAGCAACGACCTTGACTTTTCATTAAAGGGCGTGTCCGTGGCGGCCTGGCAAAGTATCGCTATTTGAATCGCATTTTGACAGGCTAAACAACCTCAAAAAGTCATAAAACGTTGCACACACGTCAGAAGTGGCAAAAATTTACATGTGGCATAGGCGCCAGAAGTGGGCGTGCAGAAATGGCTCGATAGCGCCACCTGCAAAATTTCAAGAGAACAGCCCCGCCGCTACGAAAATCCTACAGAAACGAAATTTGGTAGGGTCATATATCACCCCAAGACCTACAAAAAAGTCTCTTGGAGCGAAGCTCTAAACCTCACAGGAAGTCAGCCATTTTTAATTTTTGCTGTGATTTCTGTGCAAATTTTGTCATTTCCAGGCTTCGTACTTTAACGAACTCCTCCTAGAGATTTTGTCAGATCGTCATCATATTTGGTCAATCTCATCTACAGGCCTTTGCGATGTTAAATTGCGGAGCTTTTGACTTTTCGTTGGAAGGTGTGTCCGTGGCGGCCTGACAAAATTCAGCGTTTTCGCCATGAAAGAGGAAGTTGTTATAACTAAGGCAAACAATGTCCAACCTGCCCCACACTTCACATGTTTGATAAGAGTCTTGGCCTGAACACATTTCAATGCCAATATTCAGCTTCAGTCCTAGCGCCACCTAGAGGTAGCAGTAAATGCCTTGTTTTACGCTGTGATTCACTGTTCTCAGAGATTTAATCAAATCATTATCATATCAGGTGAGACTGATCTTAAGCCCTTTGCAATGATAAATTGCGAAGATCTTGACTTTTCGTTGAAGGGCGTGTCCGTGGCGGCCTCGCAAAGAGTGATGTTTCTCCATGAGAAAGCTGTTGTAACTCAGGCATGCAATGTCCGACCTGTCACAGACATCATACGTTTGACAAGGGTCCTGGCCTCAACACATCAATGTTACAACAATCAAATACAATCATAGCGCCACCTGCTGCACAAAGGAGGTGTGGCACGTCAAAGTTCCTTTGAATATCCGCTTATATTTACCCACTGAAATTTCAATCCCCCTGGTTCATTGCTTTACTAAGGCCATAGAGTGGCGGTGCACATGCGTGCGAGGGCCCTTCCATCACTGCTTGCAGTTTTAATTATTATTTATTCTTCTTCTTCTCCAAAGTGAATCGCATTTTTGAGGGGCGAAACATGCTCGAAAACTCATGAAATTTTGCACACATGTCAGAAGTGGCGAAAATTTACATGTGGCATAGGCGCCAGAAGTGGGCGTGTAGAAATGGCTCGATAGCGCCACCTGCAAAATTTCAAGAGAACAGCCCCCCCGCTACGAAAAACGTACAGATACGAAATTTGGTAGGATCATCTATCGCCCCAAGACCTACAAAAAAGTCTCTTGGAGCGAAGCTGTAAACCCCACAGGAAGTCGGCCATTTTGAATTTTCACTGTGATTTCTGACCAAATTTTGGCATTTCCAGGCTTTGTACTTTAACAAACTCCTCCTACAGATTTAATCCGATCATCGTCATATTTGGTCAGTCTCATCTAAAGGCCTTTGCAATGTTAAATTGCGGAGATCTTGACTTTTCGTTGGAGGGTGTGTCCGTGGCGGCCTGACAAACTTCGGCATTTTCGCCATGAAGCAGGAAGTGGCTGTAACTCAGGCATACAATGTCCAATCTGCCCCACGCTTCACACGTTTGATAAGGGTCTTGGCCTGAACACATTTCAATGCCAATATTCAGCTTCACTCATAGCGCCACCTAGAGGTAGGAGGAAATACCATGTTTTACGCTGTGATTTACTACTCTTAGAGATTTAATCAAATCATCATCATATTTGGTCAGACTGATGTTAAGCCCTTTGCGGTTATAAATTGCAAAGATCTTGACTTTTCGTTGGAGGGCGTGTCCGTAGCTTCCTGCCAAAGTGTGATGTTTCACCATGAAACAGGAAGCTGTTGTAATTCAGACATACATGGTCCGATCTGCCCCCAACTTCACACGTTTGATAAAGTTCCCGGCCTGAACACATCAACATGGAATAATTCAGTAACAGTCATAGCGCCACCTAGAGGCAGCAGGAAATGCCATGTTTAATGCTGTGACTTACTGCTCTTAAAGATTTAACCATATCAACATCATATTTCATCAGTCTAATCTCAAGACCTTGTGTGATGATAAATAGCAACGAACTTGACTTTTCGTTAAAGGGCGTGTCCGTTGTGGCCTCGCAAAGTATCGCTAAATGAATCGCATTTTTGACAGCCTAAACAAGCTCAAAAAGTCATGAAACGTTGCACACATGTCAAAGGTGGCAAATATTTTCATGTGATATAGGCTTCAGAACTTGGGGTGTTAAAATGGCTCTATAGCGCCACCTACAAAAATTCAATAGAGCAGCCCCCCCGCTACATTAATCGTACAGATACGAAATGCGGTAGGATCATGTATCACCCCAAGACCTACAAAAAAGTCTCTTGGAGCAAAGCTCTAAACCCCACAGGAAGTCAGCCATTTTGAATTTTCTCTGTAATTTGAGTGCAAATTTTGCCATTTCTGGCCTTTGTATTTTAACGAACTCCTCCCATAAATTTAATCAGA